>NW_021703768.1:7699761-8035293 GCF_005190385.1 Monodon monoceros | reverse complement strand
AAAAAAATTTTGATCTTAACTAACAGCATTCATTTGTTCAACAAATATGAAACGTTCAGTCTCTAAAGACACACGGGCTGAGTTTGAACCCATCTGCTACTGCCTTGTTTGAGTGGGTGAACTCTCCTCTTGCTTCAGTTCTCATCTCAAAACCGAGGGTGGTGGTTCCCTGGTGGTGGATAAGGATTGTTAATACTTGGAACCAGTAGACCTGTGCCTGATACCTTGTAAATGTTCCAAAGCTACTATTACTGTTAGGTACCAGTCACTTTTCTAGGCTTTAGGACATAGGGATCAAGTCCCTGGTGTCGTGTCCTGGTGCTTATAAGTTAGTTCAGACACTTTGATACATTTTTAAGATACCTTTATTTTCATAAACACTGATAATTTTTGTTGAGTGAGGCATATTCTCAAATGAGTGTCTTTTCCAGTATTTAAAATACTTGTATTCTTTTAAAAATGTAGTTACTGTTCAAAGGGACGTGGGAATGACATGATTTTGATAACACTGTAGAGGAGTCTTCTTTATTCATCTGATCTTTCCACATGTGGACCTCTGGCTGCTCTGAAAATTAACCTATGAATCATGGTTGCAAGGTACACTGTGTCCATGGTTCTTTACACCCAACATCTTTCAGGCTCAGATTTTGCACAGCTGCTAAAAAAGTTCCAGTGCAGAAAATGGAAATGAGCTTGCCTAGTTGGTGTGCTACTGTTTGCACAAGTATACATTTGGGATAGAGTGAACAAAAAAGAGTGAAAGCGTGGATGAATAGATGTCTTACAGTAGACTAAAAAAAAATAAATAAATTTCCTCAGAGGAACTGCTTGATACCTACAGCAGGGATTTTGCAACAAATTTTCGAAATGGAAGAAAAAGGAATACTGGAGAATAACATCTTTGATGCTTTATAATTTAATTTTTAATCCTAAAAACTGTCAAGGGCTTCCCTGGTGGCGCAGTGGTTGAGAGTCCACCTGCCGATGCAGGGGACATGGGTTCGTGCCCTGGTCCAGGAAGATCCCACGTGCCGCGGAGCGGCTGGGTCCGTGAGCCATGGCCTCTGAGCCTGCGTGTCCGGAGCCTGTGCTCCGCAATGGGAGAGGCCACAACAGTGAGAGGCCCGCAAAAAAAAAAAAAAAACTGTCAAATACTGGTTTGGTGACTGCTTTGTAAGCTCTGCTGTGTTACATGTGGATCCCTAAAGAAACTTGTTTGTAAGTTTAAATGCAGAATGCTGAAATTGGCTTAAAAGGATTCATGGATAGTCACAGTCTCTGTGTGGGAAACAGTATAATTAAACACCCACGTTCCAGCTCGTGCAGCACTGGGAATACAAAGTGGAAACTTAGAAGAATTTACTGCAAAGGATATGGTGTCATTTTATAGAATATTCTGTGATGAAAAAGTGGATCAACAATCAACTTTTAAAAGTAAGATAAATAACATCTCTCAGTTGATAGTTTCTAGCCTGAGTCCTGAATTAATAAGCCAAGTGTGCAGTGCCCTAGTGATTCTTGATCAGACATTACCTCTGATTATATGGTTTTTTTAATGAAGAACCAAATAATATCTCAGAGGCTTTCAAGTCTACGTAAATATGTCAGATGGCTGAATCTCAGTTAAGGGGAGTGTATACTAAGAAAACAATAAAAATAGACAATAATAATTTAGAGATTTATATTAATAAATATAGATTTATACATCTGTATTTATTGTAAATTTATTGATATATGAAATACGCAGAAATTACTTTAGTAAGATAAAAGAATTTTATATTAATGTGAAATTTTATATTAATGTGAAATTTCAGTGAAATAAAAATACAAGGAAGTGAAAAGGAACTTAATTCAGGTAAAATTTCAGTGAAATGAAAATGCAAGGAAGTGAAAAGGAACTTAATTCAAGTAAACTTCTTGTAGGATTGGACTCAAGGGAGACTTGTGTCAAAAAAAGGAATTGAATTGCATTTAGTCAACTATAGATCCTCTGTTTTCTAATTATGGTCAGGTTTGGGGACAGGAGAGGAGAAGGCATGGAAGGGAAGAGTATGAGTTGTGGGTAGAAAAGGCTCTGGAGCTAGAAAAATTTAGTTCTAACCCTCTGTCATTAAATAGTTCTCTTGAGAAAGAACAAGAAAAGGAAAAGAAATTGCTATTAATTATTCACTTAATTCCTATCTGTGTCAGACCCTGTATCAAGAACTTTCATCACATACCAGCTATGTGACTTGTGACAACTCAACTGACTTCTCAAACCTCAGTCTCCTTGGAGATGACAGTTTTAGGGTTGCGTGAGAATTAAATGATTCAATGCACGTAAAACGCTTAGAACAGTGTCTGGCACAGAGAAAGTAAGTACACTGTACATATTATAATTTTTATTTTTATGTCTGATTTTCTATCGTATCATCTTGTAATTCACCTCATCTTTTGTGTCTGTTTCTTTATCAATAAAATCCAGAGCAAGAGAAGTTAGGTTAGTTGATTGCTAAGATCATTTACAAAATTTTGTGGTTCTTTAGTTAAAGAGAGTGAACCAGGCAAAGAGAATAAAATAGACTGAGTGGGAAGATAGATTGGATAAATTCTGATTTGTTAAAGTATCCAGTTAACCATGATGCTTACTTGGGGATTAGGCTTCAACGGATTTTCCTTTCCCGTTGAAATCTTGTAATTAGTTGATTTCCAATTGTTCACAGATCTGTACTATTTAAAAGAGGTTTTCTTGACCTCAGGTCAAAGAGGTTTGTAGATATGGTTTGTGTTAGAAGATTCATGAACCTCCAGAAAGTGTACAGTTAAGTGTGTTTTCTGGAGAGAAGCTCTATACATCACATTTTTAAAAGAATCTGTGACCTCCCCAACCCCTACCCCAAAGCTTAAGAATTACTGGTTTAAACCCTCTACATACTCCATCCTACCTTCTGCATTTCTTTCATAGCGTTTACAATGGGACAAAAATATCTTCATGCTGTGACCACTCAGAAAGGTCTAGCCAAGGACCTCTTTGTCACTCATTTTCCAATTCTGTTGCTTTGAATTCCTGACCACCCAGCCAGCCAATTAGCCACTGCTCATGAGTCAGTGTGGATATGTACATCTGAAAATCTCCCCCTCCAGGAAAAATGGACAACCGGGGCATCACTTGAAATTCTGCACACTAAAGGGGTTTCCATTCATCACAATCCTTCATAGTCCCTGAAGAGAAGGGCTACTGAGGGTACCCCAGGGTGGGGATCAGTGCTGTAGCGATCTGCTTTCAGGTGGTACCAGCATATTACACAGACTCACTGTAAATTTTTCTTCCTCCATCAACAAATCACAAAGAAGTTGCCACATGACCATATCTGGGTTCAGAGAGAAAAGACAGTGCAGCAGAACGAGCCATGCAAGTCTGAATCTCTCATTTTGTTTTACTTTTATCTTCAGGCCCTGCTGGAGCCAAATCTCATATATAAAGCCTCAGCTTGATGACAGAGTGCTATTATGCACACTCAGCTTTCTTACCTGGCGGCTTAGACATCTCCCAGTTCTTGAAGGGCAGATCAGGTTCAATGGGTACTTGGTGGCTTTTAGATGTTCTGTCTACTAGGTGTAGTGGTGAGCCAGAAGCTATCAAAAGAGAACACACCTGTGGAAGATGGCAGAGCTTTGGTCAAAATCCTAAAAGTTTGCAATGTGATTCTGTAGAGACCTTCCAAAGGCTCTGTATAGCATCCCTGTCTGCCATAAATACTTCAAGCACTTTTAGATCTACCGGATCATAAGGCCCCAGTGGCAGATTAATTCGTATGGCAGCCTGGACATATTGCAGAGCATTATTTTACTCTGGTCCTCATTCAAAACTGATAGCCTTTTAGATTTCTTGTTAAATAGGTCAAAGAAACACACTACAAATTCTAAGAGGCCTTCACTTTGGAAGAGATATCTTAAAATACCCCCAGAACTTTGGACCTGTAGACATTTTACCAAAGTAGCAAGGCCTTGTGTCTTTAATTGATTGTTTCCCATCTCTAGCATGTATTTATCTAGTCAATGTATCAAGAATGTTTGCTCGATTTTGCTCGCCATATCTAATTAACATGATATTATTGATGTAGAAGACCAGCATAATGTACTGTGGATTATGGAGGTTGGCAAGTTCCTTGTGAATTAGATTATTATACAGAGCTGCAGAGTTGATACGTTTTGCTGACCCTGCCAGCTGAAAGTAAACTGGTTTTAGTACCATTTATTAAAAGGTATGGCCATAAAAGAATTCACCACATTATTAGTCACATACCTGGTAACAGGACATGTGTTCATTGTTTCAGTAAAGGAATCACAATTGGAACAGCATCTGCAATTGGAGTTACCATATGATTAAGTTTATGATGCTCCATTGTCATTTTCCAAGATCCAAATCTCCTGTATAAGAGCTACATCCTTTAGGCCCTTGATGGAGGCCCTAATCTCCACATATCCTCCAAGAGTTTTATAGTCCTTTTATTGCTTTGTAAGTAGAAGCCTTCCAACTTTACCTTTTCTAGTATAATAGTTCTCACTCCTCTCTCACAGGTGAGGCAACCAATATAGAAATACTGCCAGAGCCAAGCATTTTTATTCTAACTTTGAATTTTGGAATTAGAAAAATAACCACAGAATAAATTTGGAGACTCACTGGGTCCACTGTGAGATGTAACTGAGCCAAAACTACATTAATCACTGCCATAAACTCTTACTTTGACTAGTGGACCATAATGACATTTTGGGTCCACAAGAATGAGTATCACTTTAGAGCCAACATCTAATAATTCCTACAAAGTTTATTTCCCTTCCCTAAATACAGTCATCCTGATAGATAGTCTTAGGTCCCTTTGGAGATGAGTAAGAGGAACAACTGCAGTATTAATTTCTGGCAGTGTGGCATCGTCCTTCCTCAAGGATATCAGGCCTTCATTTCATTCAAAAGACTCTGGGTCTGGAAACTGACTCAACTCTAGAATTAGTGGAGAGGCTTTAAACTCTCTGCTGTGGTGATTCAAGTGAGACATCTGTTCACCAGACATGAAACATAAATTAGGAACATAGTAGGCTCCCATTTTCCAAATCTTTCTCAAGTTCTTCCTTTGAACTCTAGCCCTGAGCTACTCAAGAAATGAGATTCTGGGAAATGTAGTTCACAGCCTTAGCCAAGTTGAAACAGCACTATATAGCAAAAGGTAGATAAGTATATAAGTGATTACAGTTTAATATGATGCTCACATTCACACTATGGTAGTACAGAAGAAGAATTTAGGATTCCAGACAAACCAAGGAAGGATAGTGAGTGATTTATGAGCTGAATTTTAGGAGGAGATGTGATGGGGGTGAGAGGAGGACATTTCAGGCAATATTCCAGGTATGACTCAACTTGGCAAATTGCGAGTAGCTTACCATAGCTGGAACACATCATGCAGTGTACGCAGGGCAGTACAGAAGATGAGGCCAGATGTTACTTTTTCTGGCACAGTATTAAAAACAATCTTCAGCTCAGCAATTGTGCATGCGTTTTATAAAGTTAGGCTTGTAAATAACTTAGGCTGGTAAAAATTAACCTATATCCATCAAAATAGGAGAGGTGTTGAGAATTTAATTGAACTTAAATATTGCCTCCATATTTTGCATTGATCAAATTTAATGAATACACTTTACTGGAGACACTGTGATAGTTCAATTAAAAGTTATCTTTTCCCCATATCATAATATACATATGAGGGGGAGGCTATCAAAACTGGATATGAACGTTTTTGGTGGATAGTAATCAGTTATTAACCTGTGAAAGCACTGCTTTCATTCTTGTCTGTATGAATCACACAGTATGGCTTCATCTTGAGTCTTAACAGAATTTAATAAGACAAGATTGTGATGGTTAATTTTACGTCAGTGTGGACATGGTACCCAGTTTTTGGTCAAACACCAGTCTAAATGTCCCTATGAAGGTATTTTTTAGTTGAAGTGAACACTTAAATCAGAGACTTTAATTAAAACAGATTATCATCCATAAAGTGGTGGGTCTCATCTAATCTGCTGAAGTTCTTAAGAGAAAAAGACCCAAGGAAGAGGGAATTCTGCCTTCAGACTTAAGACTGCAGTGTCAGCGCTTCCCTGGGTCTTCAGAATGTTATTCTGCTCTGCAGATTTCATAGTTGACAGCCCCCCAAATTGTGTGAGCCAAGTCGTTAGAAGTAAATATATATGTACACATCCTGTTGGTTCTATTTTTCTGAGAATACTGACCAATACAAGGATAAACTGAACGTTGTTTTAAAAGATCAAATTTAAAAGAATTTTTGTTCACAAAAGAGTTACTGCTTAATTTAAAAGAACTAGTCAACTTGAATAAATACTTGATAATTTATAATCAAGACTGGATCATTAATAATGTTGGGAACAATATTGGCATAAATAATTGAATTTAAACATGATTTTCAAATTCAGTTTTTACTAGTACCTTTCAAACAATTTACCAAGGAATCAAATGACCCTAAAATGCATTGATTTTCTTCTATTTTACTTTATTGTTGAGGTTTTAATAAGTATTAAAATAGCAAATAATCATAATGCAAAATAAGAAAATATCTTCAAGTGAGATAAGCAGTCTATGAATAACAAATTAATTTGGAATATTCATATTGGAAAAATAAGGTAGTATAATTATCATAGCAAAAAATAGAATTGTACAAATGCATAGTTGTCACCAGTTAAATTGTGTCCCCTAAAAATTCACATGTTGAAGTCCTAACCCAGAGTAATTCAGAATGTAAGCTTATTTGGAGATTATTTCCTTATAAAAGGGGGAACTTGGAGACAGACACACATACAGGGAGCACCTCATGCTAAGATGAAGGCGGAGATCAGGATGATGCTTCTACAAGCGAAGGAATGCCAAAGATTGTCAACAAACCACCAAAAGCCTGGAGAGAAGCATGGAGCATAGTCTTCCTCACAGCCCTTAGAAAGAACCAACCCTGCAAACACCTTGATCCTGCGATCCTAGCTTCCAGAACTATGAGACCATAAATTTCTGTTGTTTAAGCCACCTAGTTTGTGGTACTTTGTCATAGCAGCCCTACTAAAGTAACTCAATAGTACTAATTGATTTTTTAAAATAAACATAATAAAGAAATATCATTGTAAAATTCCTAATTATTCAACTAATCTCAGAACAGTCTTTATGAACTACTGTTTTCTGTTCATTATTTTCAAATTAATATTTAGTTATTGGGAGTAAATAATAATGATAATAATAATAGCTAACTCTTATGGGACACTTATTATTTGCCAGGCATTCTTTTACATGCTTTAAGTATACTAACTCACAGATAATACTGTTAGCCCCATTTTACAAAAAGATACTCAGAAACACTGGAAAGTAAGTTGCTTAATTTACGTATATAGTAAGTGGTAGATCCAAGGCATAGACTCAGTTTGGTTGTGAAGTTTTTTCGTTCTAACCAAAATGACATACTACCTATTGGTGACATAATTAAGAAAGATTTTCCAGCCCTCCAAAAGAGCTTCCAAAAGCATTTGGGATGCTGGATTCACAACATATAGCTACATGACACCAGGGTGTCTGCTTGAAAATATTTCAGTCACATAGTGCTAAATATCCACATATTCTTCCTCATGATACACATTATTTTGGGCTGTTTACTATATTTGAGATTTATTAACAAAAAATAGTACATACCAATCCTCTGTTTTGGTCTTATTTCCATTAATATTTAAGTTGATTTCTTTATTAAAGAAGAAAAGCCTATAATGATCATTTATGCATTTGCAATAAAAGTCATATACAATTTCAATGACTTTAATTGCATCAATGAATGGCATTAGCTTCATATTTTGTGAATGTTATGCAGTTTAATGGCATGGAGTTCACTAACTGCAAACAGACATTTTCAATACACACACACACACACACACACACATGCACACACACAGGGAAGCTCATGGTCTATCCATGACTATAAGCAGATATTTCTGTCAGAGTATAAAATGTCTGTTATTTATTTCATGATCTCTGGAGAGCTTATTATAAATGCTTCAATTAAGGTGCTGGTAGATGTAAACTGTTAACATCATTAAATGGGTTTCCATTGAGGAATAAATATTTGGTTTCTCATCTGTTCTGCAGTTGAGCAACTTGACTGAGATGCCCTCTACAGTTCCATGGCTCTCCTCGTGTTGAGCTGGGCACTCTGTGCTTCAAAGGCCCTGGATTTCCTGGGGCATGATCCTACCATTTCCTGAAGTCTGGACACCTCACCTTCCTTCTGCACTGTGGATACAATTCCCAACGGCTCTGTGGTAAGGCATTTTTAGTTAACCATCTTATTTTTCTGTGATTCACCAGTTCCTTAGTGCTTAGAAGCTGATTTTTCAAATTTCTAAAGGAATTAAAAAAAAACTAAAGAAATCAAGATGTAACATATTTAATACTGATAAATTATATACAGAAGAGCACCACATGGCTCTTTTGTATAAGGAATACAAACTATCTCCAACATCATAGAACTGAAGATACTGGAAATTATAATGGGCTAAATTTTAAATGTCAATTAATCATAGACTTAAGTTCTATATTTTCTATACAGGTTTTATCTTTTAAACTCTTATATACTACATATATTACTCTGAAGTGTGTGAAATTCAACATTGTACCAATTGTTTATCTATGTCCCTTTATTTCTTCTTCACTGCATCTCAGGGAAGGAAAATTAGCAACATTTTAATGAAATTTTTGAATCTTATCATATCAGTTAAAATGTTTTTGGCTGTAGATGACTCAAAAGTACTTGAACAGTAACAGCATAATTATTTTTTCACATATCTGGAAATTCACAGTGCTGCTTAATTTACTGACTAAAGAGAAAAGGACCCTGAGTCCTTTGCACTTTTCACTCTGCCATCCTCAGCTTGGTCCCTGAACTAGTTCCCCGAATCAATGCAAGATGGCTATGTGGTTTCAGATATCATAATCCATCAAATCTAGAGGAACTCTTTCTTTCATGGGTCTCTTTTATTTTGTGAAGAAACCTTTCCTAGACACCCACAGCAGACCATCCTGCGTGTTTTCTTGGCCAGAAGCATCACAAGCTCACCTTTGAAAAAGTCACTGTCAGAGGAATGGGATCCTCATAATTCACTTAAATCTGAATTTACCCCAGAGCCGTGTGATGACGGGCGAGATTATCTGAAAAATCAGGGATTAAACTGCTCCCTAGGAAAAACAGGATAATATATTTTGAATAGGCAACATATGACTATGCTATCCAGGGTCTGCTACATAAGGACTCGCTACTTGCATGGGAACGTATAGGAAAGTTTAGAAAATTAGAGAGGTGGGAATTAATACTTCATGGTACTAGTCATAGCTGGTTCAGGTCCCACATTTCAGCACTTCCTCAGTTTGCGACTCTTTTTTTTACTAGACCTTATAACACGTTTGTTCCTTGAATGTTCCCCACCTGCCTGGTCTGTCCTACTGTCTTTTTTTACTTTGAATGTTTTTCTTTGGTTCTCATTTATGCCACAGCTTTGCCCTCCATTCCCAGCCCTCATCTCACAGGTGTAGCTCTAGACCTGCAGGTTCATTTACAATTAAATTATTTAAATTTCATTTAAATGAGGAGAGCCTATTGGTACCTCAGGTTCAGCAGGTTCAAACCATGGCCCTCCCTCTGCATTTTCTTATCTAAGATAAAAGCTGCGTGAGTCTTCCATTTATCCAAACTAGAAACTGACGTAGCATGTGAAATCACTCCTTCTCAAGAATGAATCCCCAAAATCATTCTACAACCAAGTCATGGCAAGCATGCTTTTGACATGTTTTTCAGATATATATATATTTTTTAGTTCTTTGCTCAAGTCTTACTCATTTGTTGCCTGAATCGCTCTACTGGTCCCTCTCTAACCCATTCTCCACAAGGCAGCCAGGATGAGCTTTTAAAAAGTTAAACCATTTTGGAAATAGTGGAGGTGATTGCAGAACACTGTGAATGTAATTAACGTTGTTGAATTTTACAATTAAAAATGGCTAATGCAAAATTTTATGTTATATGTATTTTACCACAATAAAAAAAAGCACTTTATAAAAAGTATCAAAAGCTATTTACCTATATTAAAGGCAAATCATGTTAATGTAATAGTAAGGTTGCCCGACCTTAATTATAAAAAACAAAAACACAAGAAACTAAATCAGATAAAAGAAAGTAAACCAGATTATTTCAGTGCCAGTACCACTGTCAGGCTTAAATACACTTTGAATTTTCTGGGAGGAGAAGAATTTTCGTTCCCTTCCATGGCCCTTGGAGGCCCTGCATGACTAGCTCTGGGACCTCTGGGATCGTATCTTTCTCCACTCTCTCCACCTGTTCCTCACTCAGCCAAGCTGCTCCCATCACCTACATCCTCTCTGACTCTGCACCCTTGCCCAGGCTGTCCTTTCCACCTGAGACATTCTTCCCCAGATCCCTCAGTCCTCAAAGCCCAGCCCCAGTTTCTTCTTCCCTGGTCATCGCATTTAAGGAGCCTTGTGGGTTACTCCACCCCATTACCCTTCTGTTTCCTTCCTAGCAGGAATCACTGTTTGTGATCATGACAACAATTACGTGTTTGGTTATTGTCTGTCTCTCTTGCTAGAAATTAAATTCCATGAAGAGTCTTTACTGTCTTGCTCAACATTGTATCCAAAATGCCTGAGATATCCAATAAATGTCTAAAGAATGAGAGAATAAATAAAATAAATGAATACATGAATAAGGATGAATGAATGAATGAATGAATGGAATCTCTTATCTATTGCAGGTATCTTCTTTCTATATACAACCACCTTTTATTTAAAGTGCAAATTTGGTCATAATTCTCTTCTTAAAATTTTCCCAAAGCCCTTCATTGTCCCCACGAGAATGACAAACTCAGATATATCCAGGAGCCAGTTAAAAGTTGAATTAGTGGGCAGGCCAAGGGGCAGTAAGGACTGTGGCAAACCCAACCGTCGGGAAAGCTCAGTCAGTTGTTGCTTGTGTAGAACAGAGGACCATCGTTGCCCAGTTTTCTGGATTTCTCTTAAAAGGTTGAAAACTGGAATTTTTATGTGAACGCTTCTCTTTCTGAAATATGGGAAGTAATTTTTCTCACATTTTTGGGGTTAATGCAGTAGAGACAAAATAAAATATTTCTGTGGGCTGAATTCAGTTGCAGGCTGCCAGTCTGCAGCCACTGATTGCGGCACCTCTTCTGCCATGTCTTTATTTTATAGCCTCTTCTACCATGTACCCAGCCTGTAATTGCCTTCTTCTTTCCTTCTTTTATCCAGCGTCTGCAAAATGCAGCTGTCACTGTGAGAAAGCTCCCCAAACCTCTTTGAATCTTTTCCTCTCAGAACATCTTAGCTCCTTATCTATCTCTCTCTTTAGCTTTTATCCTGCACCATGTGTATGTCATGTACCACTGTATTACCAGGAATTGAGTTCTCTTTGAGGACAGTGCAGCTTAGAGGAAAGAAAAGAGTCTTTGGAGTTGAATCACTGCAGCCACTTGAACAAGTTGATTTCTTCCTGAATCTCAGTTTCCTCATCTTCACTTTGGTGATAAATACTGAGACTGTATATGCAGTGCCTGGCACACATTAGGTGCAGTAAATAAAGGTGATTATTCATTGCCCAGTGTCTGATGCAATTTCTGACAGGTAGTAGGCAGTTAAGGGGCATTTGTTGAACGGGTGAGTGAACACCCAACCTGAACACTGGCTCCTGAATTACTGACACTTAAAGCCTCCTCTTTCCATATTGTCATGCTATTCCTACTGTGTGATTTGCTCCCTCTCTGGCTAACCAGCTGTGGGTGCTGACCTCTCCTGGATTTCCTGCCTTTTGTTACCTACACCCAGGCCCCCTACAAAGCACATTCAGCACAGTGCCCAACACTGCTCACCCTTGTTTAGACTTAGCAGGGCTCAGAGCCTCTGGGAGTTTATCACTCATTATCATAACAACTGCTTGTAAATTGTAAGGAACAGAATTCCTTGTGTTAGGCATTATACAAGGTTATGAGCTGAAATGTGTTCCCCCCAAATTCATATGTTGACATGCTAATCCCCAGTGTCTCAGAATGTGACTGTATTTGGAGATAGGGCCTTTAAAGAGGTAATTAAGTTAAAAATGAGATCATTAGGGTCGGCCCTTATCCAATATGGTGGTCTTATAAGAAAAGGAAGTCTAGACACAGATACAGAGGGAAGACTGTGTGAAGAAATGAAAAGGACAGCCATCTACAAGCCGAGGAGCGAGACTTCAGAAAAAAACAGCCCTACTGATACCTTGATCTCAGACTTCTAGCCTCCAAAATTGTAAGCAAATAAATTTCTGTTATTTAAGCCACCCACTGTATGGTACTGTTCTGGCAGCAAACAAATACATCTTGCTTGTCCCACCCTTTCAAGTTGTGGAAAGAAAATTGGCTTAGCACCAGAAGATCTAGATTGAGCCTATTAACTATGGCAAAAAACAGAAACAAAAACAAAACAGTCGTTGCATCTGTATTCATTGCTTGTGATTCAATTATCTGTAGAACAATTTTCCAAACACTGAGGTAGTTCATTCCTTAGTTCTTTGAATGAACATATGTAAAGCAGGGTTCTTTGTTGTAATGATTATAGCAATTACTAACATTTAATGAGTTTGCCCTGTACGAGCAATATGCTTGGCATTTTTCCTACCTAGTAATTCAGTCTTCCTAACATCACCCATCCATTGTCCATCTGTCCATCCATCCACACACTCACCAAAGTCCACTTCAGTAAGCCACTCCTTTCACAATTCCTGGGAGAGTGCCATAACTATGAAATCTTAAACTTGGATGCCTTACATTCTGACCAAGACCTTAATCCTTCTTGAGCTGCATGTGTCAAATTTTTAGGCTTTCTGTCTTAGCCTTATTGTTTTTATTTTAGTCACATGATATTACTTCATCTTTTCAAAGATAAATAGAGGTTCTCAGGTAAATTTAAGATTACCATATGCCCTGCTTTGCCTGCTTTGTCTTGTTTATGTCTAATTATTAACACTATCCCTTTCATTGTAAAATATGTCCTGATTTGGACAAGGCATTATGTCTACCCTAAATAGAGACAAATTCAAATCACTGTTATCAACTAAAATATCAATTCCCTGCTACCATACAATGCTGCATCTCAAACAACCACGAACCTCAATGGCATTCATCGACAAACATTTATTTTGATCATGGGTTTGTGGTGTTCATCTAATCTGTAGTGGGTCCGCTGACCCACACTGAGTTTACTTGTGCAGCTGTGGTCATCACCAAGCAGGCTCAGTGAGGATGGATTTGACTGAGATGACTAGGGTGACTCTGCTCTGTTCTGTGCAGGTAGTTTGGACATGTCCTTTCATGAAGATAGAGACACAAGAGAGGAGATAGAAATAAGCACTTTTTAAAGGCTTTGCTTGTGTTGTCTGCTGACATTCTATTGACTGGAGCAAATACCATGGTCAGACCCAGAGTGGGAGGGCTGTGTAGAAGGACATAGCAAAGGGCGAGGATTTGGGACAAAGGAAGACTCGGGGCATTGGTGCAGTCAGTCTACCACACAATCCACTGAAAATGTTGCCTACACCCGCCTGCACCTCTCCTTTTGCCCCAGAGCCTTAGAGGCAGTGTGTCCCTCATTCTACTTGAGGGCTATTCTTGAATCTCTTTTGCTCCTCAAGTCCCTTGTTCTCAAGATCATACTTGGTTGGTAGGGAAAGTATTCTGAATTATTCCCTGAAAATATTGAATTGAAAGAATGACAAAAAGGGCACTCTGATGCCACAGTCTTAGACTGTCATAGGCACAAAGACTGTGTCTTCAGGAGATGTTATCTGATCATTTTAGTCTGGGAAACATTCAGCCATTTCAGGCCCTCTAGACCCCCTTGTTTCTAATGGCAAATGCACTAGGTTCTTCCTCGCCAGAGTGAGGCCTTGCCAAATGCAGGAAATGCTAAGTAAGAGCTTACTAAGATTCTTACAGTTCCAATCACACCATCTCGAAACTCCAGCGTAAGTATCTTTCATGGTCACAGAAAAATCCCTTTTGGAAGCCAGGTCATTTGGATCTAACAGTTTAGTTTCATGTACCATGTTTTACTACAGTGCAAGTGCCATCTTGCTACCTTGGCCATGGTCATATACTAATGTACTGTGCATTACACATGCATTGTTACAACTGTCCATGTTTTGAAGACCTGTCTGCTGTCCTCAAGGACTAGGAGGACATGAGCATGTCAGACCCAGCTGCTGCCCACCCTAGCTCCTTCAGTTTTATTTCCTTCTTCCTCTTCACTGGCCTTTTCTACTCTAGGATCAGTCTACTTTTCAGCTTTGGCTCTTGCACCCCCATATGTACCTCCTGTTTTTTTTTTTTTAAGGAGCACTGAGCGGTCTCCTGAAGGCATCATGCTCATCCTTGCCTCTGTTTCCTTACAAATGGTGTCAGTTTTGACATTAGTTCCTTTCTTTTTTCCTCTTGGGTAATTCTTGCTCCTCCTTTAATCCTCCATTGAATTTTCAATTTTTCCAGGATTCCATTAGTTTCCTCCTTTACCAGCATCCTAAGTTATGGTTCGTATTTTCACAGTATTGGAGCTCTTGGTCAATCTTCTGCTCTAAACTTCCAGCAGTCCGCATTTTACATTTACTAAAATTTAAAACCCTCCTCTCTGCCCTCACATTCCTCCCTGTCATTTTCCCCTTTTACCCTCTATTTTGTTCACACAGCTTTAGCCCCATTGGCTTCCTTACTTTTTCTCTAAAATGTCAACCTTTTGCCCTTGCTTTTCCATCAACCTATTAAGCTCTTCCATCAGTATCCAGTTGGGTAATGATTCTTTCATTTCCTCTAAGTCTTTGCTCAAATATCACTTTCTAAGTGAGGCTTACCATGACCTCCTTACTGACATCTAGCATTCCTGACCCCTCTTATCTTGCTCTATTTTTTTTCCCATAGCACTTAGCACTTTCTAACATACCATAAAATATACTAATTTTTATGATTATTGTTACTGTTTGTCTCCCACTACTAAAATGCAAATTCCACAAAAGCAGGTATATGTTTATGTTTTGTTCATTGATGTATTCTAAGTGTTCACAACAGTGCTTAATCATAATATTTTTTAACGCATTGATAACTGTTTTATGAACTTTTTGAGGTTTAGGGTGACATCTTATTCATTTGTATGCCCAGCATCTCACAAATAGGTAAAAGATAGTCCAGGCTCTATCAGTAACTCTTGTACGAGTAAGAGAAAAACAAATTATCTTGAGAATCGGCAGAAATATTTAAAATATTGATAAATGAGAAGTGGGGAAAAAAGCTTCATTAGTTATCACCAAGAAGAAAACAACAGATTGATCTATTTTAAACAAATTAGGGCCAAAAATGGACAAGTCTTACTTTTATCATCTTTTGTACCCCTGTTTTCGATTGCTTTGTCAGTTATTTATTGAAGGAAGTAGAATCAACCATGTAAGTCACTAAAGAAAACAGGAACAATAAGTTATGTGTTTGGTAATGAATCTGAGTCTCAAAATCAGATCCCTTGCTTTGTCACTCTTATAATCAAATGTATGTGTTCAGAGACATTCAACACTGCTTTAATGCCTTAAAATATTTATCAGTTAATAACCCTTTTAAAAATCATTCTGTAAGGCAGGGTTACTAAAAAGAAGTGCATGTTTAATGAATAATAGCTAAAATAGAGACGCTGTAAGACCTGCCTTCGAGTAAATGGAAATTGAGGAAACAAGAATGACATTTCCAAATTAGAATGTAAAGTTGAGCTCCTGAGTTCAGAGTGAATTATATGTTTGTAAATAATGTGAGAAATCAGTGAGAACTTAGAAAAAACTAATTCCTAAGTCTTTAATAGATGAACATGGACATCAGTTTTTTCTACACTAAATGATCCTAATTTGTCTTCCATTTGTAGAAAAAACATTATTAGTCTGTCCACAATAGTCACAGTGAATTCCACTGTTTTCTTCCTTCTTAGGGTCCTGACTTCATATTGAAGTGATCTTTTCTGAAATCCACTTACTTACTACCTAATTACAAGCATTCTTATTTTAACAAAATCATTTTATGATCTATTATTTTTAATAAAGAAGACTCTTAAACATACTTAATTCTCCTGGTTTGAAATGTTTTGAAGATGTGAGCTAAGCATGATATAGACTCTCTCTGGTTTAAAAATTCATTAACTTTCTAGTGATTAGGAGTAATTTACTGGAGGAAAAAGTCTTATCTGTGTTTAACTCAAGGAGAAATTGTCTCTGCTTATTGTGAAGACAGGTGCTTTGTGGAGCTTGACCCTGCTCCCTGGGAGCAGACGCTGCCTCTCAGTGGTCCAGGCAAGGCCAGGCTGTGGTGACTTTTGGGGTTATGTCCTAGGGACAGTGAGAACCCCTTTGGCAGAGTCCATACAACTCAATGTCCCAAAGGTGTGAATCGTCTGTACTAAGTTCTCCCTGGACTGATGACATTTACTAAAGTTGGAAATTCATAAATGGAAGGGGAGGATGGAGAACAAGCAAAACAAACATAAGTGGGGATTGGGAATAAAGTATGTTTATGAAGGAAAATCCTCAGAATTTAACACAGAGATGAAGAAGGACTGTAAAATCAAAACAGACCAAGAGCCAGTTGGGAGTGCATTTTATCATCAGGGAAGATGCTTCAAATGGGGTGTCTTTGTGAACAGTGGGCACTCTTCAGAGTCAGCAAGCACATGGCTAAGGCCTGATTTCTAACTCCCAGAGTTTCAACCTGCTAGAGTGATGCTGTGTGGGCTTAGAGCATGTTGAACAGATGTCATGAAGTGTGATGCTACACAATGAGTCTCCCCTTCCTAACTTTCAGACCTGTTTTGGCCTCACCAGAGGGCACTGGGTAGATTTGCTATGTTGGGTACCACGGATGCATTTCAGAAATTTTGTTGCAAGTCAAATTTGGTGTCATGGTGTCAGAGGTTATTTTAAAGAAGTAGCCTCCCTGCTCTATTTATAATGTGCTAGGTATGGGGACTCCATTTACACGTGATCTATAGTCCTTCACACAATTCTCCATGCTGGATAGGGATGTCCTCCTCTTACAGATGAGCAGACTGAGGCTCAGACAAATTAAACACTTTGCCCTGGGCCCACGGGGGTTAGGATTTGAAAGCAGATCTAACTCCAGAGCTTCCTGCATTCCTCCCCCTTCACTTCTCCCGGCCTCCTCTTGTTTGGTCAGAACATTTTAAGGGCTACAAACCTCACAACCTTCTTTTGTTTCTTTGCTGAGGTCCAAGTTAAAATAAAATGCATTGAGTTAGTGTTACACAGCTGATCCCCTGATAGATTTTGCTATTGACAAGGGATATGAGGAAATTGAAAAAATTCAGAGTCTTTCTTTGATTGTTAAAGGCTTGCACAGAAGATAAATGAATCAGGATTATTAAACCCAAATCAGAAGCCTCTGGAGTAATTTAATAAACTTATTCATGTATATATACTTGTGATAAAAGACACCAAGGGATCAATTTCTTTGGTGCTCTAGAAATAATGAAGTATTCTGTCTCTTTCATTCATAGGTTAAGCCCTAAGTGCCTGAAAGTCGAGGAACTATGAAATCTGTATCTTTAGATAAGAGCTCTATACTTGTTAGTAAGTAATTTGAAACGTTTGAATTTAAACTTCCGTATTCAAATTAGAATGGATTAATCAACACTTCCTATTTATCATCCATCTCCCTATCCTAGTGAAATATCATGAAGGCAAAGGGACAAACGTACACACTCACAGGAAAATCTGTAGCATAAAACATGAAATCCACACAAATGAGATATGCCTTATTATACAAGACTTCAATGAATTGCATGGGAATGTGCTATCATTGATATATCAACTCAGAAAAATGGTTAAAGGTTGATTGTCTGAAGATTAATTCTAAGGAGAGCTAAATCCTAGTTTATTCTTTTGATTGTCCTGGCGTAATTATAGCATCCTGTTTCTAAGAGTGTTCCAGTTTTGGGTCATAAATTATATTGTCACCCTATTTATAAAATGTTCAGATCTGGATGTTTTAGTAAATTTGCTTCAAATTGTTGAGTAAATTTGTTCTAATATGTTTATGTTTTGGTAAACATCATGAAACAATCATTCAACACTGTATTGGGGGAAAATATCTCTGGGTACTTCTATTTTCTTCGTATATTAGTCTAGATCAAGGCCTTAGTTTCTCAAAACTAGTTTCTTCTTCAAAGAGCTAGGAATCAAGGGCTAAGCAATGAAATGGATGATTCTTTCCTTGAATGCTGAAGAGGGCATTTGACGAAAATCAAGTAATGTTGTTGTACAATATATTCTTTCAATTAAACTTTATTTTTTAAAAAATTAGACCTTTTAACTCTATTGCTATGTATAAAATACTTCCAGATCTTTGAATTCAAGTTAATATTTTTCAAAATTATTTTTCTTAATATTTTACTTTTAAATGTTTTCCACACTTCTAAGTGCTGTTTATGAGCCTGCAGGTTAACTTATTAAAAACAGCAATAATAACATTCAATTATAATTTAAAAAATAAAATCAGGAAACTTAGGTCATCCTAAATGAAATTATTTTATGAACTATACATAAATGCATGTTGTAAAGAAACTTGGATATATAGCCAGGCTGCAACTAATACTGGATTCTCTTCCATTCTTTTTGAGTTTGTTCATCTTCTCCATGCCAAATGTTTCTATAAATTTCATTTCTTTTCTGAGTAATCTCAGGGACCTTATTTTACATGACCATTTTGGAAACAAAGTTGTAAAACAAAATTCTTAGATTATATATAATTCCTTTCCTGCACATGAATTTTTATAGGAAACCATGTAATTCATAAGTAAATATGTTATCCAAGTGCATGGGATAAAAGCCACATCTCTATACGCAAATCGGGCTCACACAAGCATATGAAATCATTATGCAGGCTGACATATTCTCATGCCTATTTTCAGCCTTGATTAGTTAGCACATCTATTCATACGTACCCATATGAATTATGTACAAAGTCCCCTCAGATATCTCTTATCATCATTTATGTGATGCCGGCTTTATAATTTCTTTGATTAACTCAGAAGTGCCACAAATTAGGTTTGTGGAAAATTGCATTTTAGTAAGAAACAGACTTTAAATATTTAAATAAAGGAGGGAAAACAATTTGCATCCTCTTATCCTTCCTGGTGAGATTTACGCCCCCTCACCCTCTACCCCCTACCAGATTGTATCTGTAAATGGGGGCCTCTGGATCTATTTACTACCTGAAGGCTCTATGGGGCAGTGGTAACTTAAATATTATTCCTCTTCCTTGACATCTTTGAAAAAGGATAAGATACTGCTTGCTTCATTTCAAGGAGCTCTGCTTTCTAAGGAATGGATCCTCACAATTCAACAGCTGGTCAAACAATCAGAAGCTAGGCATTGTCCTACAAGGCCATGCTGCGGGGCGGCACAGTTTCCCCAAGTATGGTTCGGCTCCTTGAACAAAGTGGTCTGTATGTACTCAAGCACACTTTTCTTGTTTACTTAGTGGGTTAAAATGTATTGATTTGGGCATTTCTATTAAAAACATACTTAGTTACAACATCATAAAAATAATTTCTGGAGACAAGGAAGATCAGGGAGGTTTAGAGCCATCAGAAGAGGTTCTTCTGTGGAAGGAAGATGGTGAGGGCAAAGCTACCTGAGAAATCAGAGTTAAAGACATTTCAGTGTAGTAGAAGACAGACATGCAGCAGACACAGGAAAGAACTCATCACACGGAGGCCATGGTGGGTGCTATTTAAAATGCCTTGTCTGGAGCCAGGTCACATGTTCTCCAATGATATTCATTAAGTTTTAGAGTTATTGCCCCTTCCTCCCTTCTTCCTTGCTTTTCCTGTGGCATTCCCGAGAGCCCGTAGAGCCTGAGATCCAGTTCCATCGGGCATTTTTCTCCACCTGCAGTCAGTTCTACAACTCTTTTCAGCTGATTACTGTAAAAACCTGCCCTCCACACCACATGCAGTTTCGCGACTTCCCATCTCAGAGCTTGCCAACTTGGCCACTTAAGCCACTAGAGAGAAATCCAAATCTGGCCTTGAGTATTGTTAGCACAATTGATGTCCTCTTTGCTTATCATGATTTTTTTGAGTATTTTAGATGCAGGGGCTCTGGGTCAGATGGTCTGGGTTCAGACAATGATGGGAGTCCAGTTCTATATTTCAGTCTTTAGGCAAGTGTCTGTGAGTGTCTTATGCTAATGTTACAGGCTCTTTTGTAGTCCAGTGTGTTTTCATTGTTTTATTAATTATATGTCAATTGGAATACAATTCAGTTCAACCTACCAGATCATATGGCCAATAGACGTGTCTCAACAGATACCTAATTATCCCTGAAAATGTGTTCTAACAGATATAGTTGTTGTCTGCACCATTCTGAATATCAAAAGTTGTTGCTAGAATTACCCTAATTGCACTGTAAAATTCAATTACTCGCTATTAAATGGAATGTTCTTAGAAATAGAGAAAACAAGAAGAATCGAATCTAGTTGTTAGAATTTAAAAAGCATATATCTAAGAGGCAACTCTGTTTGTAAAGGCATAGATAGGTTCAATACTTATACCATCCAAAAGAATGTTATGCAAATAACATTTGAGAAAGGAAAAAAAAAAAAAAAAAAAGGAGCAGCTCCTGACATTGGGAAGCTGACCTGGCTCTCACAGCTAGGCCACGTTATCCTCCTGTTGTACATAAGTAATCTCAGAGAAAACTTACTTACTCTGATGCTATGATAAAGTGAGACCAGAAAAAGGCCAATTTATAATTTTGTCTAAACATAGACAAAAACAAGGTCACTGCTATGAACTGAATGTTTGTGTCTCCCTCAGATTCGTATGTTGAAACCTAACCCCCAGTTTGACAGTATTAGGAGGTGGGTCTTTTGGAGGTTTTTAGATCTTGAGGGTAGAGCCCTCATGAATGGGATCAGTGTCCTTATAAAGAGACCCCAGAGAGCACTCTCTCAACCTCTTTCCACTATGTGAGAACACAATGAGAAGTCAGTAGTCTGTAGCCCAGACAGAGTAGTGGTCTCACCAGATCCTGACCAGCCTGGCACCTAGATCTTAGACTTCCCAGCCTCCAGAGCTGTAAGAAATAAATTTCTGTTGTTTATAAGCCACCCAGTCTGTGGTATTCTGTTAAAGCATTCCAAAGTGACTGAGACAGTCACTGTGCTACCCACAGAATACCAAACACACCCCTTTTTAATAAATGAGTGACTGGTACTTCTTTATCTAACAACAGTATCACCCCAGCTTTCTGACGGCATCAGATATACAGGAAGCCCCTTGACCATTTACCTAAACAATATCTAAATACTGTAGTATTAGTATATCTTCATTTTAATGCTTTCTTACTGAGACATCCACTATTCTCCATGGCATATGCTCACCTTTCCTGCAACAAGTACTGAACCCAAATTATTCAACTACAGGTATGTTCCTGGTGATCTTTGGCTTTGTTTAAATGTTAAAAATAAAATTTAATTGGAAGTCTATATAATTCTCAAATTTCTCTTGAGTCTGCTCAATGAAGGTAAAACTTTGCACAATTTTGTCAGCTCTTTCTTTCCACTATTAGGAAAAATGTCTCTATCTGCTCTTAAGATTTTTTTCTTTGTCTTTAGTTTTCAGAAGTTTAATTATGATGTGTCTTGGTGTAGATTTCTTTGGTTTTTCCTACTTGGATTTTCTCAACTTCTAGAATCTGTGATTGTGTATATTTTCCATATTTTGGAAAATTTCAGTCATCATTTCTTCAAATACTCTTTTAGTCTAACCCTCTTTCTCCTCTGTTTGTGGGATTCTGAAAATAAATATGTTGGGCCTTTTGTTATTTTCCCACAGGTTCCTGAGGCTCTGCTACATTTTTTTAAAGTCTGTTTTCTCTGTGTTGTTCAGATTAGGTGAATTCTATTGATCTGTCCTCAGATTCATCCTCTGTCATCTCCAGTCTGCTATTGACCTCATCCAGTTTTTTAAATTTCCATTATTGCATTTTTCACTTATATAATTTCCATTTGATTCTTTTTTATGACTTCTGTTTTATTGATGAGATTTTCTATCTTTTCATTTGTTTTCAGAAGATGTGTGATAGATTGTGGAAGTATTGTTATGATAACTGCTTTAAAATCCTTGTCCGATAAATCCAACTTGTGATTTATCTTAGTGTTGCTGTCAACTGGTTGATTTTTTTTCCATTCAAGTTGTGATTTTCTTGGTTCTGGTATGACAGGTGAAGTTTGATAATATCCTAGACATTTTGATTACTATGTTAGGAGACTCCAGTATTATTTAGATTTTTTATTTAGTAGATGTCCACTCTGTTCAGGTTTAGCATGCAGGTCCTAGACTGCTTTTCAGGGCTGTGGTTCCAATGATAGTTTACTTTTTATTGTATGAAGGGTATTACTTTATTGTATCTGTTTGGGTTATGTGATATGACTTGAGCCCTGCTACCCTGCTGGTGCTGCCTGATGGAGCAAAAAGGGTTTCCTACTGTTTCTCTACTGGGGAAAGGAGTCTCAGACCCACAGGGACCAAGAGGTTTCCCTGGGTGGGCACTTGCTGTGGAAAGATGCCCCCTATCCCTTGGGGATGGAGAGGATTTCCCAAGTTGTATAGTTATTGTGGTCAGACTCCCTTACTGGTGCCCTTTGGCTGCCCTGGTGTCTCTGGTAAGGGAATGGAGTCTCAATTAAGTAGAATCAAAAGTCTTCCTGGGCCAGGCTGCTTTTTGTAGCCAGGTCCCCCGCTCTGCTGTTGCCTGCCCACTTAAGTATTTCTCAGCAGAGGAGAGCTTCCCCTGGCTGATTTCTGTTGGTGAGGGTCTTTATTGTCCCATTGTCAATGATGTTTAGCTCACTGATTTTGTCAGGGAGACTCCTATTCATTTGGAGGGAGGAGACCTTCTGTTGCTACATTAGAGGTCAGGAAATGCCAGGCCTGAGTTGCCTTCTCCTGTTGGATATAGGGTTGTAAGACATCCTGCCACTGTGCTTTTCACCAGTCCTGATGCCCTAAGTCAGTTCATCCTCCTGCCACCTTTCAGAGCTCTCCTCTGGATGTCTCTTGCATTATTCCCAGGGTTTATAGTTGTGCTTAGTGAGGAGGAACACAGAGAAATGGGTCTATACCATCTTGCTCAGATGAAAAGTCCCTATTAGCCCAAATGAATTTTGACAAAGGTATAAGAGCAATTCAATAGACGAAGGATAACTTTTTCAACAAATGATGCTGGAGCAATTGGACATCTATAGGCAAAAAAACCCAAAGTCCAAAAAACAACAACAAAAACTTCAACTTAAATGTCACACCATGCACAAAAATTAACTCTAAATAGATCACATATTAAATGTAAAATTATAAAACATTTAGTATAGAAATAGAAAAAAACTTTCATGACATCAGGCTAGGCAAAACGTTCTTAGACTTTACATTAAAGGCATAATCAATAACAAAAAGTCAATAAATTGTACATTATCAAAATTAAAACCATTTATTCTTAAAGACCTCGAGAACAACAAAAGACAGTTATATACTGGGAGAAATATTTATGAACCATGCATCCAACAAAGGACTAGTACCTAGAATACACAGGGAAATTTCAATACAACTGTTTAAAACACACACACACAAAAGCAAAAAACAATTCAATTTGCAAGTAGGCAAAATACATGAAGAGAAATTTCACCAAAAAGGATATACAAATGGCAAATAAGCACATGAAAAGATGTCCAACATCTTTAACCATTAGCAAAATGCAAATTAAAACCACAATAATACTACAATGTATTAGAATGGTTAAAATGAAAAGTAATGACAACACCACATGTTTACAAGGATGCAAAGAAACTAGATATGTATACATTGCTGATGGGAATCTAAAATGGTGTAGCCACTCTGGAAAACAGTTTGGCAGATTCATATAAAACTAAACATGTGGGGTGGAGTCAAGATGGCATACTAGGAGGACGTGGAATTTGCATCTCCTTACAACTAGGGCACCTACCAGGCACCAGTGGGGGACCCTGGACACCTAAGGGGATGGGAGGAACCCCCAGAGACCGGGTAGGATGTGGGGCGTGGAGGCAGTGAAGGGGGAGGAGAAATGGAGGCTGGACAGGACTGGTGCCCCAGAGGTGTGGCTGGGGAAGGGGAAGGGATCCCATGCCCGAAGGGGGAAACGGGAACCATTGGGAGGCGGAGGATCAGAAGGGAGCTTGGCCAGGTTTCCCCTGCCCACTTGGGCCCCCGGGAACCTGCTGAGATCCCGGGCCTGATCCTCTGCCTACTGGTGGTGCAGTGGTTGAGAGTCTGCCTGCCGATGCAGGGGACACGGGTTCGTGCCCCAGTCCGGGAAGATCCCACATGCCGCGGAGTGGCTGGGCCCGTGAGCCATGGCCGCTGAGCCTGCGCGTCTGGAGCCTGTGCTCCGCAGCGGGGGAGGCCACAACAGTGAGAGGCCCTCGTACCGCAAAAAAAAAAAAAAAAAAAGAAAAGAAAAATAAAAGCGCCTAATACCCTCAGCCTTGCGGGTCCTGAGGGAGAGGGAGGGAGGAAAGAGGGAGCAAAAGTAAAGTCCGGACCTCTGGGACCAGCACCCCTGTGGGGTGGTTAGGGGAGGGGAGGGGTTCCTACACCCAGAGGGACCCACCCACGGGCCACGGTTAGGGTCCAGCGGCGACGGGGGAGACCCTGGGGGAGATGGTGGGGGAGGGGCGTGAAGGAATGGAAAGGAAAGGGGCCAGCGCTTTCCCTGTCCAAGTAGGCACTGGAGCCTGTTGGGCTCCCGGGCCTAATCCTCTGCCCTTGGAGCCTCCCTCCTGCCGTGCAGAGCCCAATCCCCGCCCCTACCCCCCCACCCAGGGCCCCACCTCTACACTCGGAGACCCCCTCTGAGACCCCCTCCAATGCGCTGGGCCTAAACCCCACCCACACACCCTCGCTCAGGGCCTTTCCTCCAAACTCCAGAACTCCACACTCCAGAGGCCCCCCTTTCTACGTGCTGCCTCTCCCCTTCTGCGCAGGTCCTAAGCAGAGGTCCCACCACATGCTCAAAAGTTACCCCTGAACCTGCCTAGGTCCCAGCTCACCCAAAACCCCACCCGGACAAGTTCCACCCCTGCCTAGACTCTGCCCCCATAGCCAAGGCTTTTGCTTTTTTTTCTTCTTTTAGATTGGGGTTCTGTTTAACCTTGTTGATTCATTGTTGTTGATTCTTTTATATTTTTATTTTTCCTAACCTTTTATTTTTCTAATTATATTTTATTCTTTATACTTTGTTATTGTTCTCTCCTTTTGGCTTGTACCTGCCCCGCCCCGTTTTTCTTTTTCTTTTTTCTGTTGGGGTTTTATTTTACCCTGTTGCAATTGTTTCAATTATAGTTATTTTTTTCCTAATATATATTTTACCTTTCTAATTTTATTTTGTTTTTTATTCTTTGATACTGTACTGCTACTTTTCTTTCTTCCTTTTTTTTTTGAATGAAATAATTTAATTATTTTCAATATACAAAAGGAAAAGTTAGCTGCCATGAATTTCTCTGGATCAAAGCATACTCAATCCTTGCAAATAAGTGTTCATTTTTGACATTCAATCAAGATACACTCAAATTCAAATATATCTTTTGTTAAGTAGAGTATTTCCTTTGGCATTCAAAATGATTCCAAACTTTGCTCAGAAAAGAGAAAGAGAAAGAGAGAGAGAGAGCAGATGTATTAAGGAACTTTAATTAATTTTACTTGGCACATCCCTGCCAATCTACTCATTGATTTACTTACACCAAAGAGTACATATAAAAGTTAAGACAGAATCCATGATTCTTTCATGGAAAGAGATTTTTGTCAACACTAGAAAAAGTCAGATTTTGATGAAATTCTGACTGCAAGGCTGTTTCCTTAAATATCCAGACTCTGATCATCCATTTTATTTTATTTTTACAACTGAAATCATTTTTTGAGAAAGGGTAGCCATTCCAACAATTATTCTTTAATAGAGATCAGTTTCTTTTATCAAAATTTATCAGAGTAACCTCATAGCTTTTTTTTTCCTTGTTTTTAATTTATCCCAACCCTTATGTGGAGAAGGCTAAAATGGGCGCTGGGTGCTGTAAGTTTGTAGTGAGCATTCTCTGCATTTCTATGTGATCACTTAGAATTTTCTTTTTTTTTTTTTACAACTTTATTGGAGTATAATTGCTTTACAATCGTGTGTTAGTTTCTGCTTTATAACAAAGTGAATCAGTTATTCATATACATATGTTCCCATATCTCTTCCCTCTTGTGTCTCCCTCCCTCCCACCCTCCCTATCCCACCCCTCTAGGTGGCCACAAAGCACTGAGCTGATCTCCCTGTGCTATGCGGCTGCTTCCCACTAGCTATCTATTTTACCTTTGGTAGTGTATATATGTCCATGCCACTCTCTCACTTTGTCACAGCTTACCCTTCCCCCTCCCCATATCCTCAAGTCCATTCTCTAGTAGGTCTGTGTCTTTATTCCTCTCTTACCCCTATGTTCTTCATGACATTTTTTTTTCTTAAATTCCATATATATGTGTTAGCAAACGGTATTTGTCTTTCTCTTTCTGATTGCTTCACTCTCTATGACAGACTCTAGGTCCATCCACCTCATTACAAATAGCTCAATTTCATTCTTTTTATGGCTGAGTAATATTCCATTGTATATATGTGCCACATCTTCTTTATCCATTCATCCGATGATGGACACTTAGGTTGTTTCCATCTCTGGTCTATTGTAAATAGAGCTGCAATAAACATTTTGGTACATGACTGTTTTTGAATTATGGTTTTCTCAGGGTATATGCCCAGTAGTGGGATTGCTGGGTTGTATGGTAGCTCTATTTTTAGTTTTGTAAGGATCCTCCATACTGCTCTCCATAGTGGCTGGACCAATTCACATTCCCACCAGCAGTGCAAGTGTTCCCTTTTCTTCACACCCTCTCCAGCATTTATTGTTTCTAGATTTTTTGATGATGGCCATTCTGACTGGTGTGAGATGATATCTCATTGTAGTTTTGATTTGCATTTCTCTAATGATTAATGATGTTGAGCATTCGTTCATGTGTTTTTTGGCAGTGTGTATATCTTCTTTGGAGAAATATCTATTTAGGTCTGCTGCCCATTTTAGAATTGGGTTGTTTGCTTTTTGGTATTGAGCTGCATGAGCTGCTTATAAATTTTGGAGATTAATCCTTTGTCAGTTGCGTCATTTGCTAATATTTTCTCCCATTCTGAAGTTTGTCTTTTGGTCTTGTTTATGGTTTCCTTTGCTGTGCAAAAGCTTTGAAGTTTCATTAGGTCCCATTTGTTTATTTTTGTTTTTATTTCCATTTCTCTAGGAGGTGGGTCAAAAAGGATCTTGCTGTGATTTATGTCTAGAGTGTTCTGCCTATGTTTTCCTCTAAGAGTTTGATAGTGGCTGGCCTAACATTTAGGTCTTTAATCCATTTTGAGCTTATTTTTGTGTATGGTGTTGGGGAGTGATCTAATCTCATACTTTTACATGTAACTGTTCAGTTTTCCCAGCACCACTTATTGAAGAGGCTATCCTTTCTCCACTGTATATTCCTGCCTCCTTTATCAAAGATAAGGTGACCATATGTGCGTGGGTTTATCTCTGGGCTTTCTATCCTGTTCCATTGATCTATCTTTCTGTTTTTGTGCCAGTACCATACTGTCTTGATTACTGTAGCTTTGTAGTATAGTCTGAAATCAGGGAACCTGATTCCTCCAGCTCCATCTTTCATTCTAAAGACTGCTTTGGCTACTCAGGGTCTTTTGTGTTTCCATACAAATTGTGAAATTTTTTGTTCTAGCTCTGTGGAAAATGCCAGTGGTAGTTTGATAGGGATTGCATTGGATCTGTAGATTGCTTTGGGTAGTAGAGTCATTTTCACAATGTTAATACTTCCAGTCCAAGAACATGGTATATCTCTCCATCTATTTGTATCATCTTTAATTTCTTTCATCAGTGTCTTGTAATTTTCTGCATACAGGTCTTTTGTCTCCTTAGGTAGGTTTATTCCTAGATATTTTATTCTTTTTGTTGTAATGGTAAATGGGAGTGTTTTCTTGATTTCACTTTCAGATTTTTCATCATTAGTGTATAGGAATGTCAGAGATTTCCGTGCATTAATTTTGTATCCTGCTACTTTACCAAATTCATTGATTAGCTCTAGTAGTTTTCTGGTAGCATCTTTATGATTCTCTATGTATAGTATCATGTCATCTGCAAACAGTGACATCTTTACTTCTTATTTTCCGATTTGGATTCCTTTTATTTCCTTTTCTTCTCTGATTGCTGTGGCTAAAACTTCCAAAACTAGGTGGAATAAGAGTGGTGAGAGTGGGCAACCTTGTCTTGTTCCTGATCTTAGTGGAAATGCTTTCAGTTTTTCCCCATTGAGGACGATGTTGGCTGTGGGTTTGTCATATATGGCCTTTATTATGTTGAGGAAAGTTCCCTCTATGCCTACTTTCTGCAGGGTTTTTATCATAAATGGGTGTTGAATTTTGTTAAAAGCTTTCTCTGCATCTTTTGAGATGATCATATAGTTTTTCTCCTTTAGTTTGTTAATATGGTTTATCACGTTGATTGATTTGCATATATTGAAGAATCCTTGCATTCTTGGAATAAACCCCACTTGATCATGGTATATGATCCTTTTAATGTGCTGTTGGATTTTGTTTGCTAGTATATTGTTGAGGATTTTTGCATCTATGTTCATCAGTGATATTGGCCTGTAGTGTTCTTTCTTTGTGACATCCTTGTCTGGTTTTGGTATCAGGGTGATAGTGGCCTCATAGAACGAGTTTGGGGGTGTTCCTCCCTGTGCTATATTTTGGAACAGTTTGAGAAGGATAGGTGTTAGCTCTTCTCTAAATGTTTGATAGAATTCGCCTGTGAAGCCATTTGGTCCTGCGCTTTTGGTTGTTGGAAGATTTTTAATCACAGTTTCAATTTCAGTGCTTGTGATTGGTCCGTTCATATTTTCTATTTCTTCCTGATTCAGTCTTGGCAGGTTGTGCATTTCTAAGAATTTGTCCATTTATTCCAGGTTGTCCATTTTATTGGCATAGTGTTGCTTGTAGTAATCTCTCATGATCTTTTGTATTTCTTCAGTGTCAGTTGTTACTTCTCCATTTTCATTTCTAATTCTATTGATTTTAGTCTTCTCCCTTTTTTCTTGATGAGTCTGGCTAATGGTTTATCAATTTTGTTTATCTTCTCAAAGAACCAGCTTTTAGTTTTGTTGATGTTGGCTATCATTTCCTTCATTTCTTTTTCATTTATTTCTGATATGATGTTTATGATTTCTTTCCTTCTGCTAACTTTGGGGTATTTTTGTTCTTCTTTCTCTAATTGCTTTAGGCACAAGGTTAGGTTGTTTATTCGAGATGTTTCCTGTTTCTTAAGGCAGGATTTTATTGCTATAAACTTCCCTCTTAGAACTGCTTTTTCAGCATCCCATAGGTTTTGGATCATCGTGTTTCCATTGTCATTTGTTTCTAGGTATTTTTTGATTTCCTCTTTGATTTCTTCAGTGATCACTTCGTTATTAAGTAGTGTATTGTTTAGCCTCCATGTGTTTGTATATTTTACAGACCTTTTCCTGTAATTGATATCTAGTCTCCTAGCGTTGTGGTTGGAAAAGATACTTGACACAATTTCAATTTTCTTAAATTTACCAAGGCTTGATTTGTGACCCAAGATATGATCTATCCTGGAGAATGTTCCATGAGAACTTGAGAAAAATGTGTATTCTGTTGTTTTTGGATGGAATGTCCTATAAATATCAATTAAGTCCATCTTGCTTAATGTATCAGTTAAAGCTTGTGTTTCCTTATTTATTTTCATTTTGGATGATCTGTCCATTGGTGCAAGTCGGGTGTTAAAGTCCCCTACTATAAATGTGTTACTGTCGATTTCCCCTTTTATGGCTGTTAGTATTTGCCTTATGTATTGAGGTGCTCCTATGTTGGGTGCATAAATATTTACAATTGTTATATCTTCTTCTTGGATCAATCCCTTGATCATTATGTAGTGTCCTTCTTTGTCTCTTGTAATAGTCCTTATTTTAAAGTCTATTTTGTCTGATATGAGAATTGCTACTCCAGCTTTCTTTTCGTTTCCATTTGCATGGAATATCTTTTTCCATCACCTTACTTTCAGTCTGTATGTGTCTCTAGGTCTGAAGTGGGTCTCTTGTAGACAGCAAATATATGGGTCTTGTTTTTGTATCCACTCAGCCAATCTGTGTCTTTTGGTGGGAGCGTTTAGTCCATTTACATTTAAGGTCATTATCAATATGTATGTTCCTATTCCCATTTTCTTAACTGGTTTGGGTTCGTTATTGTAAGTCTTTTCATCCTCTTGTGTTTCTTGCCTAGAGAAGTTCCTTTAGCATTTGTTGTAAAGCAGGTTTGGTGGTGGTGGACTCTCTCAGATTTTGCTTGTCTGTAAAGGTTTTAATTTCTCCATCAAATCTGAATGAGATCCTTGCTGGGTAGAGTAATCTTGGTTGTAGGTTTTTCTCCTTCATCACTTTAAATAAGTCCTGCCACTCCCTTCTGGCTTGCAGAGTTTCTCCTGAAAGATCAGCTGTTAACCTTATGGGGATTCCCTTGTGTGTTATTTGTTGTTTTTCCCTTGCTGCTTTTAATATGTTTTCTTTGTATTTAATTTTTGACAGTTTGATTAATATGTGGCTTGGCGTATTTCTCCTTGGATTTATCCTGTATGGGACTCTCTGTGCTTCCTGGACTTGATTAACTATTTCCTTTCCCATATTAGGGAAGTTTTCAACTATAATCTCTTCAAATATTTTCTCAGTCCCTTTCTTTTTCTCTTCTTCATCTGGAACTCCTATAATTCAAATGTTGGTGCATTTAATGTTGTCCCAGAGGTCTCTGAGACTGTCCTCAGTTCTTTCCATTGTTTTTTCTTTATTCTGCTCTGCAGTAGTTATTTCCACTATTTTATCTTCCAGGTCACTCATCCGTTCTTCTGCCTCACTTATTCTTCTATTGATCCCATCTAGAGTATTTTTAATTTCATTTATTGTGTTGTTCACTGTTGCTTGTTTCATCTTTAGTTCTTTAGGTCCTTGTTAAATGTTTCTTGCATTTTGTCTATTCTATTTCCAAGATTTTGGATCATCTTTACTATCATTACTCTGAATTATTTTTCAGGTAGTCTGCCTATTTCCACTTCATTTGTTAGGTCTGGTGGGTTTTTATCTTGCTCCTTCATCTGCTGTGTGTTTTTCTGTCTTCTCATTTTGCTTATCTTACTGTGTTTGGGGTCTCCTTTTTGCAGGCTGCAAGTTCGTAGGTCCCGTTGTTTTTGGTGTCTGTCCCCAGTGGCTAAAGTTGGTTCCATGGGTTGTGTAGGCTTCCTGGTGGAGGGGACTAGTGCCTGTGTTCTGGTGGATGAGGCTGGATCTTGTCTTTCTGGTGGGCAGGTCCACGTCTGGTGGTGTGATTTGGGGTGTCTGTGGACTTATTATGATTTTAGGCAGCCTCTCTGCTAATGGGTGGGTTTGTGTTCCTGTCTTGCTAGTTGTTTGGTATAGGGTGTCCAGAACTGTAGCTTGCTGGTCGTTGAGTGAAGCTGGGTGTTGGTGTTGAGATGGAGATCTCTGGGAGTTTTTTGCCGTTTGATATTATGTGGAGCTGGGAGGTCTCTTGTGGACCAGTGTCCTGAAGTTGGCTCTCCCACCTCAGAGGCACAGCACTGACTGCTGGCTGCAGCACCAAGAGCCTTTCATCCATACGGCTCAGAATAAAAGGGAGAAAAAGTAGAAGGAAGGAAAGAAAGAAAGGAAGGAAAGAAGGAAGGAAGGAAGGAAGGGAGAAAGGAGGGAAGGAGTGGGGAGGGAGGAAGGAAGGAAGGAGGGCAGGAAGGAAAGAAAAAAAAGAAAGAAGATAAAATAAAGTAAGATAAAATAAAATAATTAAAATAATTATTAAGAAAAAAAATTTAAAAAAGAAAAAAAAGCAACAACAACAAAAACAGACAGATATAATTCTAGGACAAATGGTGCAAGCAAAGCTATACAGACAAAATCTCACACAGAAGCATACACATACACACCCACAAAAAGAGGAAAAGGAAAAAATAATAAATCTTGCTGTCAAAGTCCACCTCCTCAATTTGGGATGATTCGTTGTCTATTCATGTATTCCACAGATGCAGGGCACATCAAGTTGATTGTGGAGCTTTAATCCGCTGCTTCTCAGGCTGCGGAGAGATTTCCCTTTCTCTTCTTTGTTCTCACAGCTCCCGGGGCTCAGCTTTGGATTTGGCCCCGCCTCTGCGTGTAGGTCGCCGGAGGGCGTCTGTTCAGACAGGACAGGGTTAAAGGAGCAGCTGCTTCAGGGACTCTGGCTCACTCAGGCCGAGGGGAGGGAGGGGTACAGTGTTCGGGGCAAGCCTGCGGCAGCAGAGGCCAGCATGACGTTGTACCAGCCTGAGGTGTGCTGTGCGTTCTCCCGGGGAAGTTGTCCCTGGATTCCAGGAACCTGGCAGTGGCGGGCTGCACAGCCTCCCCAGGAGGGGGGTATAGTTAGTGACCTGTGCTTGCACACAGGCTTCTTGGTGGCGGCAACAGCAGCCTTAGCGTCTCATGCCCATTTCTGGGGTCCGCGCTTTTAGCCATGGCTCGCACCCGTCTCTGGAGCTCCTTTAAGCAGCGCTCTTAATCCCCTCTCCTCACACACCAGGAAACAAAGAGGGAAGAAAAAGTCTCTTGCCTCTTCGGCAGGTCCAGACTTTTCCCAGAGTTCCTCCCGGCTAGCCGTGGTGCACTAACCCCTTCAGGTTGTGTTCACGCCACCAACCCCAGTCCTCTCCCTGCACTCTGACTGAAGCCCGAGCCTCAGCTCCCAGCCCCTGCCCACCCCGGCGAGTGAGCAGACAAGCCTCTCGGGCTGGTGAATGCCAGTCGGCACCTGTCCTCTGTGCAGGAATCTCTCCACTTTGCCCTCTGCACCCCTGTTGCTGTGCTCTCCTCTGTGGCTCCGAAGCTTCCCCCCTCCACCACCCACAGTCTCCAACCACGAGGGGGCTTCCTAGTGTGTGGAAACCTTTCCTCCTTCACAGCTCCCTCCCACTGGTGCAGGTCCTGTCCGTTTCCTTTTGTCTCTGTTTATTCTTTTTTCTTTTGCCCTACCCAGGTACGTGGTTTCTTTCTTGCCTTTTGGGAGGTCTGAGGTCTTCTGCTAGCGTTCAGTAGGTGTTCTGTAGGAGTTGTTCCACATGTAGATGTATTTCTGGTGTATCTGTGGGGAGGAAGGTAATCTCCACATCTTAATCTTCCACCATCTTCCCCCCATCTTCCCTTTTTTTTTGTTTACTGTGCCACAAAGCTTGCGGGATCTCGGTTTCCAGGCCAGAGGTCAGGCCTGTGCTCCTGTGGTGGGAGCTCCGAGTCCAAACCACTGGACTAACAGAGAACCTCAGACCCCAGGGAATATCAATCGAAGTGAGGCCTTCCTGAGGAAGGAGGTCCTCCTGAGGTCCTCATCTCAGCACCAAGAACCAGCTCTATGCAACTGCCTGAAAACTCCGGTGCTGGACGTCTCAGGTCAAACAACCAGTAAGACAGGAATAGAGCACCACCCTTAAAAAAAAAAAAAAAGATGAAACCACAAAAAAATTTGTTACAGATAAAGGAGCAAGGTAAAAACCTACAAGACCAAATAAATGAAGATGAAATAGGCAACCTACCTGAAAAAGAATTCAGATTATTGATAGTAAGGGTGATCCAAAATCTCAGAAACAGAATGGAATAAATACAAGAACATTTAACAAGGATGTAGAAGAACTAAAGGGCAAAGAAACAGTGAGGAGCAACACAATTACTGAAATTAAATATACTCTAGAAGGAATCAATAACAGAATAACTGAGGCAGAAGAACAGATAAGTGAGCTAGAAGATAAAATGGTGGAAATAACTGCCAGGGCGCAGAATAAAGAAAAAAGAATGAAAAAAATTGAGGACAGTCTCAGAGACCTCTGGGAAAACATTAAGTGCAACACATTTGAATTATAGGGGTCCCAGAAGAAGAAGAGAAAAAGAAAGGGTCTGAGATAATATTTGAAGAGATTATAGTCCAAAACGTCCCTAACATAGGAAAGGAAATAGTCAATCAAGTCCAGGAAACACAGAGAGTACCACACATGGATAAACCCAAAGAGAAACACACCAAGAAACGTATGAATCAAACTATCAAAAATTAAATATGAAGAAAAATATTAAAAGCAGCAAGGGAAAAGCAAATAACAACAACAAATAACATACAAAGGAATCCCTCTGAGGTTAACAGCTGATTTTTTAACAGAAACTCTGCAAGCCAGAGGGAGTGTCAGGACATAGTTAAAGTGATAAAAGGGAAAAACCTACTACCACGATTACTCTACCCAGCAAGGATCTCATTCAGATTTAACAGAGAAATTAAAAACTTTACAGATAAGTAAAAGTTAAGAGAATTCAGCACCACCAAACCAGCTTTACAACAAATGCTAAAGGAACTTCTCTAGGCAGGAAACACAAAAGAAGGAAAAGACCTACATTTACAAACCCAAAACAATTAAGAAAATGGTAATAGGAACATACATATTGATAATTACCTTAAATGTAAATGGATTAAATGCTCTAACCAAAGACGTGGACTGGCTGAATGGATACAAAAACAAGACCCATACATGTGCTGTGTACAAGAGACCCACTTCAGGCCTAGGGACACATACAGACTGAAAGTGAGGGTATGGAAAAAGATATTCCATGCAAATGGAAATCAAAGAAAGCTGGAGTAGCAATTCTCATATCATACAAAATAGGCTTTAAAATAAAGACTATTATAAGAGACAAAGAAGGACACTACATAATGATCAAGGGATCAATCCAAGAAGATATAACAATTGTAAATATTTATGCACCCAACATAGGAGCACCTCAATACATAAGGCAAATGCTAATGGCCATAAAAGAGGAAATCGACAGTAACAAAATCATAGTAGGCGACCTTAACACCTGACTTTCACCAATGGACAGATCGTCCAAAATGAAAATAAATAAGGAGACACAAGCTTTAACTGATACATTAAACAAGATGGACTTAATTCATCTTTATAGAACATTCCATATATGGACATGTCCATATATGGACACTCCATATTCTGTTGTTCCAAACAATAACAGAATACACTTTCTTCTCAAGTGCTCATGGAATATTCTCCAGGATAGATCACATCTTGGGTCACAAATCAAGCCTTGGCAAATTTAAGAAAATTGAAATCGTATGAAGTATTTTTTCCAACCACAACACTATGAGACTACATATCAATTACAGGAAAAAAATCTGTAAAAAATACAAACAAAAGGAGGCTAAACAATACTAGATAAACAAGAGATCACTGAAGAAATCAAAAAATACATGGAAACAAATGACAGTGAAAACACAATGACCCAAAACCTATGGGATGCAGCAAAAGCAGTTCTAAGAGGGAACTTTATAGCAATACAATCCTACCTCAAGAAACAAGAAACATCTCAAATAAACAACCTAACCTTACACGTAAAGCAGTTAGAGAAAGAAGAACAAAAAACCCCAAAGTCAGAAGAAGGAAAGAAATCATAAAGATCAGACCAGAAATAAATGAAAAATAAATGAGGAAACAATAGCAAAAATCAGTAAAACTAAAAGCTGGTTCTTTGAGAAGATAAACAAAACTGATAAACCATTAGCCAGACTCATCAAAAAAAAGAGGGAGAAGACTCAAGTCAACAGAAATAGAAATGAAAAAGAAGTAACAACTGACACTGCAGAAATAAAAAGGATCATGAGGGATTACTACAAGCAGCTATATGCCAATAAAATGGACAACCTGGAAGAAATGGACAAATTCTTAGAAAAGCACAACCTTCTGAGACTGAACCAGGAAGAAATAGAAAATATAAACAGACCAATCAAAAGCACTGAAATTGAGACTGTGCTAAAAAATCTTCCAACAAACAAAAGCCCAGGACCAGATGGCTTCCCAGGTGAATTCTATTAAACATTTAGAGAAGAGCTAACACCTATCCTTCTCAAACTGTTCCAAAATATAGCAGAGGGAGGAACACTCCCAAACTCATTCTACAAGGCCACCATCACCCTGATACCAAAACCAGACAAAGATGTCACGAAAAAGGAAAACTACAGGCCAATATAACTGATGAACATAGATGCAAAACTCCTCAACACAATACTAGCAAACAGAATCCAGCAGCACATTAAAAGGATCATATACCATAATCAAGTGAGGTTTATCCCAGGAATGCAAGCGTTCTTCAGTTTACACAAATCAATGTGATACACCATATTAACAAATTGAAGAATAAAAACCATATGATATGATCATCTCAATAGACGCAGAAAAAGCTTTTGACAAAATTCAACATCCATTTATGATAAAAACTCTCCAGCAAGTAGGCATATAGGGAACCTACCTTAACATAATAAAGGCCATATATTATAAATACACAGCCAACATCATTCTCAATGGTGAAAAACTGAAACCATTTCCTCTAAGACCAGGAACAAGACAAGGTTGCCCATTCTCACCAGTATTATTCAACATATTTTTGGAAATTTTAGCCACAGCAATCAGAGAAGAAAAAGAAATAAAAGGAATCCAAATCGGAAAAGAAGAAGTAAATCTGTCACTGTTTGCAGATGACATGGTACTTTACATAGAGAATCCTAAAGATGCTACCAGAAAACTACTAGAGCTAATCAGTGAATTTGGTAGAGTAGCAGGATACAAACTTAATGCACAGAATCCCTTGCATCCCTGTACACTAATGATGAAAAATCGGAAAGAGAAATTAAGGAAACACTCCCATTTACCGTTGCAACAAAAAGAATAAAATACATAGGAAAAACCTACCTAAGGAGACAAAAGACCTGTATGCAGAAAGCTATAAGATACCAAAGAAATAAATTAAAGATGATACAAACAGATTGAGAGATGTACTGTGTTCTTAGATTAGAAGAATCAACATTGTGAAAACGACTATACTACCCAAAGCAATCTACAGAATCAGTGCATCCCTATGAAACTACCAATGGCATTTTCCACAAAACTAGAACAAAACATTGCAGAATTTGTATGGAAACACAAAATACCCCAAATAGCCAAAACAATCTTGAGAAGGGAAAACGGAGCTGGAGGCATCAGGCTCCTGGACTTCAGACTGTACTACAAAACTACAGTACTAAAGACAGTATGGTACTGGCACAAACACAGAAATATAGATCAATGCAACAGGATAGAAAGCCCAGAGATAAACCCATGCACATATGGTCACGTTATCTTTGATAACGGAGGCAAGAGTATACAATGGAGAAGAAACAGCATCTTCCATAAGTGGTGCTGGGAAAACTGGACAGCTACATGTAAAACAATGAAATTAGAACACTTTCTAACAGCATAAAGAAAAATAAACTCAAAATGGATTAAAGACCGAAATGTAAAGCAAGACACTCTAAAACTCTTAGAGGAAAAGATAGGCAGAACACTTCATGACATAAATCATAGGAAGATCCTTTTTGTCCCACCTCCTAGAGAAATGGAAATAAAAACAAAAATAAACAAATGGGACCTAATGAAACTTAAAAGCTTTTGCACAGCAAAGGAAACCATAATCAAGACTGAAAGACAACCTTCAGAATGGGAGAAAATATTTGCAAATGAAGCAACTGACAAAGGATTAATCTCCAAAATATACAAGCAGATCATGGAGCTCAATATCAAAAAACAAACAACCCTATCCAAAAATGGGCAGCAGACCTAAATATACATCTCTCCAAAGAAGATATACAGATGGCCAACAAACACGTGAAAGGATGCTCAACATCACTAATCATTAGAGAAATGCAAATCAAAACTACAATGAGGTATCACCTCACACCAGTCAGAATGGCCATCATCAAAAAATCTACAAACAATAAATGCTGGAGAGGGTGTGGAGAAAAGGGAGCCGCCTTGCACTGTTGGTGGGAATGTAAATTGGTACAGCCACTATGGAGAACTGTATGGAGGTTCCTTACAAAACTAAAAATAGAACTACCACATGACTCAGCAATCCCACTACTGGGCCTATACCCTGAGAAAACCATAATTCAAAAAGAGTCATGTACCACAATGTTCATTGCAGCACTATTTACAATAGCCAGGACATGGAAGCAACTTAAGCATCCATCGACAGATGAATGGATAAAGAAGCTGTGGCACATATATACAATGGAATATTACTCAGCCATAAAAAGAAACAAAATTGAGTTATTTGTAGTGAGGTGGATGGAAATGGAGGCTGTCATACAGAGTGAAATAAGTCAGAAAGAGAAAAAGAAATACCGTATGCTAACACATATATGTGGAATCTGAAAAAAAAATATTTCTGATGAACCTAGGGGCAGGACAGGAATAAAGACACAGATGTAGAGAATTGTCTTGAGGACACAGGGATGGGGAAGCGTAAGCTAGGACAAAGTGAGAGAGTGGCATGGATATATATGCACTACCAAATGTGAAATAGATAGCTAGTGGGAAGCAGCCGCATAGCACAGGAAGATCAGCTCAGTGCTTTGTGACCCCCTAGAGGGGTGGGATATGGAGGGTGGGAGGGAGATTCAAGAGAGAGAGGGTATGCGGATATACATATGCATATAGCTGTTTCACTTTGTTATAAAGCAGAAACTAACACAACACTGTAAAGCCATTATACTCCATTAAAGATGTTAAAAAAAAACCCTAAACATGTAACTGTCTTACAATGTCCAATAATTGCATGCTGGGGCATTTATCCCATGAATGCTACTCTGCAATAAAAAGCACAAACTGCTAATACATTCCACAACATGGATCTGCAGGGAATTTTTCTGAGTGAGAAAATCCAGTCCTGAAAGGTTGCATGCTGCGTAATTCCTTTTATATAACATTATTGAAATGACAAAATTATGGAAGTGGAGAACAGATTAGTGTTGCCAGGGATTGGGGTGGGGAGAGGGAGGGAGACAGGCATGACTACAGAGGTTCAGGGGGAGGGATCCTTTTGGTGACAGAATTGTTCTCGGTCTGGGCTGTATCAATGTCAGTATTCTGTATTTTACTATAGTTTTGAAAGATATTAACATGGAATCCCTCTGTATTATTTCTTAGAACTGCATGTCTACATTGACCTCAAAGTAAAAATTTAATTAAAAAATCAAGGTCAAGGGCTTCCCTGGTGGTGCAGTGGTTAATAATCTGCCTGCCAATGCAGGGGACATGGGTTCAAGCCCTGGCCCAGGAAGATCCCACATGCCGCAGAGCATCTAAGCCCATGCGCCACAGCTACTGAGCTTGCACTCTAGAGCCTGTGAGCCACAACTACTAAGCCCACGTGCCACAGCTATTGAAGCATGCATGCCTAGAGCCCATGCTCCACAATAAAAGAAGCCACCTCAATGAGGAGCTCATGCACCACAAAAAAGAGTAGCCCCTGCTCACTGCAACTAGAGAAAGCCAGCATGCAGCAACGAAGACCCAACAGAGCCAAAAAATAAAAATTAATTAATTAAAAAAAATCAAGGTTACATTATCACCTCCATTAATAAGAGACAGATTGGTGGGGAAATCCATGTAAATAAAACATGTCTAGTGTTTTCTATTGGTTTACCACTATGAGCTAGTTATGCTAGCATATGTTTGCTCACTTATATTCATGATACCACACTGACTGCTATATAGTGGTGAAAAGTTTTAATCTAGGGATGCTTCCATCTGAAATGTATCAAGTGCTTTTTTTGTCAATAATCAGCATTCATAAGTGATTAAATTTTTCTTATTCTTACTTTTTCAGATGATCTCTGTTTATCAGCATCTGGAAATGTATGTGTCATTTATATACTACAATTTCCAAATTCATTAGAGAAATAGAAAAGGGATTCAGGTACAGAATAAAAAGAGTGATTAGGACAGATTCTTTACCACTTTTAAGTACAAATATCTCAATTAAACAACCATGAACTATTCCCCACATGTGTCAGTTACGAGTTAGGAATTACTGTGGTTAGCACCTTAAAGCTATGCCCAATTTAAGGCAACAGTAATACAATAGTAATGCAAACTCAAAGCTTCATTATAAAAATTATGAGAAACAAAAACTTTTAAAAATATTCAGACCCAACCATAGTATGTCTGCATGTGGAGTAGTCTGTGCAGTGTTGTTTTTTACGAATCCTAACTTATACTAACGAACCAAACATAAGTCTGCTTGCCTGCCTCATAGCAAAGCCAATTTACTGACACTGGTTGTAGAGAAGGAAAGTACAGCATTTATTGCAGGGTCAAGCAAGGAGAATGGGTGGCTCATGCTCAAAAGATCCAAACTCTGATGGCTTCTGGGGAAGGGTTTTTTTTGTTTTTGTTTTTGTTTTTTTTTGTGGTACATGGGCCTCTCACTGCTGTGGCCTCTCCCGTTGCAGAGCACAGGCTCCGGACGTGCAGGCTCAGCAGCTATGGCTCATGCGCTCAGCCGCTCCACGGCATGTGGGATCTTCCTGGACCGGAGCACAAACCCGTGTCCCCTGCATCGGCAGGCGGACTCTCAACCACTGCACCACCAGGGAAGCCCTGGGGAAGGGTTTTTAAAAGCAAGGTGAGGGAGAGGATTGTGGGATGCCTGATCAGCTCGTGGACATTCTTCTGACTGGTTGGTGGTGAGGTAGTCAGGAGTCAACATCATCAACCTTCTGGTTCCAACCAGTCTTGGGCCTACATGCTGGTGGTCAACAGTTAACTTCTTCCACCTGGTGGGGAGTTTTAATACCCTCATAACAACTCAAGGTTATAGCTCAGGATATTATATAAAGCCTTTACAGAGGAACTAAAGGCCCTTGACTTTGTTTTATGACTAAACTATTATTATTTTGTCTTGCTTGACTGTTTTCCTTTGTTCTGCATTTCTCTGATTAAATTTGCTCTTTGCAATTTGGGGGAGCCCAAGGAGGCTAAATCTTTTCTACAAACAAGCAGGGGACACAGAGGTGGTGAGTCTGTCACCAGGAAAGCTCCTCAGGGTTGGCTGGTTTTCACTGATGGAGTTAAATGGTGCAATAAGACAGCTGAAATGACCAAGCAGATGAGTGGGACTTTGTTGGAGGACTAACTGAAGGGTTTTGACCTTTTTCTTCAGGACTTAATGTATGTTTGAAGCAAGATGGGTAGAAGAAGCAAGCAAGGGAGTAAAGGGTGTGATAAAAATCTGTTAGTCCTGAAGCGTGTAGTTTGATGATTATGGGCTTGTTCAGTTCAACCTATTTAGCAGTGCTAGATCCTGAAGGCATCTTATGCATGTAGAAACAATTAAGTGAGTTAAATAGAAGTCTTATCTTAATCATTAAAATCTAGATATCAGCAACTTTATTGCTTTTTTTACCACATCAATCCTTATGAATTTTAAGCAATATGGCAACAGTGCCCTAGTATGAGACCTGCAGCTTGACCATCAGCCAGAACTAGGTAGAGGGCAGTGCCCTTCACCTGACCTTATGACGTCTCTTCATCTGACTGGTGTTGGACTATATAATTGCCATAGGAAGGTTTTGACAATAAGTCAGGTATTGGACCTGGCAGGTAAAATTCAGTTAGCCCCAACATTCTAGAATTCTTCTGTTTTTTCCTCTCATTTTGTAGCATGCAGTACATTATATCAAATGTTACACATATATTTTTACTTTTATAAAGCATTATACTTTCATACCTCTAACCTATTATTAAAAGCAAGTACTAGAATGGCATGTTATAAATGGTAGTTTCATATTCTTATAGACAAAGAAATTTATATCATACCAACTTATATGAAATTCTGATGAGTATCAGTTATTATTTGTACTGGGATTTAGAGTTTATGAAAATAAATTTTAAAAGGCTTGTGGTTTCCTGATTCGGTCCTCTGTTCCAGGAGAGTTTAACATTCCTTCCTCTACTTTTTAGTTCCTCCTTCCCAGAGCTCATCACACATGATACACTCCCCGCCTCTGGGACATAGAGAGAATTAAATTCTCAGCAAATTCAGGTCTTTCTCTTATATATACCATGTCCCTATTCATGTTTTTTCTCTACCTGAAAATCTATCTCTTTTCTTTTATTCTCTTTTGTCTCTTTCATTCCCTCTGGTCTCTCTTACCTCTCCCCTTCCCTCTGCCTTCTCACTATGCAAAATGTAGCATATTTCTCAGATTTCTAGTAAGTTTATTATTCTCTAAGTAAGTTTATTATTTCTTATAACTTGGAATAACAATAAGGCAAAAAGACAAGTAGAGATTTTTACAGCCCTTGTGAATGATGTTATAACAAAATTATAAGCTCTCCCAATAAAACTAGCATAATTCTCTCTTCATGGCCTCATAGGCCCATTGCTCTAATAGGGAAAGTAATAAATCTATATGATGTTCTTGATTGCTGAATTTCAATTTGGATACCTGATTTACCAGACAGATATAATAATATGCATTTAGGCAGTTCCCAAGTGACTTAAAATAGGCTGAGGAGTTTTACGCATATGCTATCCAAATTAAAGTCAGCCATAACTTCTGCTCTATATTTTTCACTTCTGATCATTTCCTTTTATGATGAAGTGGAGAGACTCCCCAAATATGATGAGTTCAAATCTAAAATGAGAGAGACGCCACAGATGAGGACTTTTGGGGAAATGGAGAAGCAAGCATGTTTGCACACTTCAGTTATGCATTGCAGCTTATTTTGCTTCCAAGTCAGACTCCATGTGGGGTGGTCAGGGTTGGCAGGGGGTGTCAGGGCGACTGGTTCCAGCAATGGCCTATTTCCTCGAGCAGCACAGCACCATGAACCAGGGCCTAAACAAGAGCCAGTTGGAAGGAAGCCTGCAGGAGGCTCAGAAGTTCATTCAGATATATGAGGTGGTACAGCCAGTGACCACAGTTCATTCCACATGGAGGTTAACAGCCATTTTCCCCATCTGACCATGGGTTTGGTACAGAGCAAGAACCTGCTCACCACATCGTATATTTGGCCACAGGTAGGAGCTCTCCCTTCTCTGATTTTGTGTTTAAAATTCTAAACATATGGGAATTCCCTGGCGGTCCAGTTAGGACTCGATGCTTCCACTGCAAGGGAAATGGATTTGATCCCTGGTTGGGAACTAAGATCTCACAAGCCTTGTGGCATGGCCAAAAAAAAAATTCTAAACATTCAATTTCAATGTCAAGCTTTCGGTTTCTCTTTTTTCCTCACAAGTAGCAAATTCACAATGCTCCCTCATCTTTGTCTTCTGTGGTACTTGCAGGAAATCTTAACTTTTCTTTTTCCATGCTTTGTTTACTTTGATTGGAAAGATAATATACCTTTGCTACTGCTTCTTCACTTTTGATAACATAAGGCTTTTTTGATAAGATCTTTTAAATGTAATTTTGTGTAATTTAAGACAATAGCACTTTTTGTTAGATGACATTTTAAGTGAAATATAATCTTTTTGTTAGATGACATTTTAAGTGAAATATAATCTTGTGTTTGTCATGATAATTTCTTGTTTTTTCAAAGATAATGTAGCAAAATATTTTTGTTGTAGAATAGTACATCGAAGCATTCCTGGAACTATTTCCTTTGTATTTATTCCCTTAGGGACAAATAACAGAGCATTTTATTAAAAATCTAGGGGAAAATACTCATTAGGTATTACAACTATTTCCAAAGTTTCCAAAGTAACTTATTGTAGTAGTACATTAAGTAATGCAGGAATGTTCCATCTCTTTGTTAATTACACGTACAGCTCAAGGTAATTCAGACCAGCTTCTGGGGGCTTCTTGCAGTTCTGCATGCTTGTCCTTTATATTGGATGCCCTTGGCCTGGAATGTACTCACTTCCTCTCCATTCCCACCAATTCTTTGTCTAGCAAACAATGTATTCACCCTTCAGGTCCAGTATAATTAGTACTTTCTCGGGAAACAAAATATCCACTATTTTATCTTAATAATAATTCACATTTCTTAGTAAAAATTCTCATTTTATAATTATACATTTATCAGTTTATTTTATTCACTGAGTCACTAAAATTTATGGATTTTTTACTATTTTGTGGTTTATCTGAGCACTGATAAGTAAGACGGTGAACAGGCTGGCAGTGTCCTGCTCTCTTGGAACTTACATTCCAGTGGGGACAGCAGAAAATGAACCAACCAATAACTCTTTCTGTGACAGTGGCCACGTGAAGGTGAAGTGTATTTCCATTAGTTTATAATTACATGGTTTTGGAAGCTTCTGATGACTTTTAATGAAATTGGGTTTGTAGTTTAATTCTGGAAGAGTCAACTTGTTTAATCACTATTCAAAACCTGCATATAAAGGTATAAAGGTGTTTTATATATATATATGTATTTACTCCATATACTGTGTTTGAATGGAACCTCAATCTGGTTCTGTTACCTAAATTACAGACTCCGAAACGAAATGATCATCAGCATCAGTTGCTTTTTAAACAGTACAACCACCTGGAAACTTGAACGCTGAGTCTGTCTTGAATGATCTCACGGTGAGACCAGTGCTCTTCCTGGACACTGCCGGGAGGGGATTAGCTCAGACCTCAGCAGCAGCAAGGATTCCAGGGTGTCTGATCATGTCAGGGCCTGCAATGGACTCCTCCACAGGCTTGTTTTCTGTTTGTTTATTTGTTTTCAGTTCTCAGCTATTTACAAATTGAAATTATATGGCATACATAATCAAGATGTTGCTAAGTCAAATCAGAGTTAGAAATTTTGGTAAAATACCCATACATACCAAGAACTCTTCTGGTTACCATTACTAGTTACCATTTTTCACTAGTAACGTGGTTTGTTAAACTCAGGGGGAAGAGGTGTTTACAATGGGTGAAGGTACCTTCCAGCAGAACAAAGCTGTGGATGCACGGCATCCTAAAGTTACAGCCCTGCTCCAAACCATATGCAGTGACTCAGGGCAGGTACATAAAAAGTTCTGGAAGCTGGATTCCCAGACAGCTTTTAAGATTGTTCAGACTAGCTTGACAATTCTATCTTCATCACCTCTACAAATTACAAGTTTTATGTCTTAACTAACTTCTGGAGCTTTTAAAATATATTTTGAAGGAGGTGTGCTGAAAGAATCAGTTTAATATCTTGGGTTAGGACTTTAGAAAAGGAATCTAAGTTTGGTGATAAGTTTATTTTCTCACACTTCAGTTTACTTGAACAAACACAAATTGGAGAAAACTTGCCAATGGCCATTTAAAAAGTTGGTTTATTTTATTTGTCAGTATTACCCAACAATTAAAGTGATTGTGATGCAGTTCACGGTGCATCTCACAGTTCATGTGGCATTTCCTTGCTGCCTACCATAAAGCTAAATCAAACAGCCTTTCCCAGACACATTCCAGGCCCATTTTCTTGTGGCACCCTTGTCTCTCTGCTGTTAGAAATTATCTGGGCACCTTATCTGGGCACTGTCTGGGTAGACATTTTTGCAACTTCTTTGAAGGCCTTCTCAGATCAGGAGGCAAAGTAGTAAATGGTGACTCCTGTAGAATGCTTATGACTGGAGTTCTATAAATAACTGAGTCTTATATCCAATAGCTGCTCAGTTCCTCTCAGCAAACACGAAAGTAGTGTTCACCATTTGTATAATCTGGGAATTGTTTCCTTCCTTGACTTCCAGAATACTGTCTCTTCTGACCCTATTCTTTTTTTGGTTCCACTTCATCTGCCTGCCTGTCCCTCCATGTTTCTGTTTCTTGAGCTCTACTCATGGCCATGGTTAGACGGGCTTTCATGAGTTGTGGGCGGCATGTTGGGTCCATGAAGAAGGATAAAGTCTGGAATCCAGAACAGTCACCTCGCCTTTGTTGGTCAACCAGACAGCAGTGAGTGATAGGGATTCCAAGTTACCTTTTGTCCCCACTCATTATTTGTTGCTATCTTGTCCATCTTAATACCTATTAAGATAAAAGTATAATTACATGACTATGTTGGAATAGATAGTTTCAAGAACAGAGGCAGTCTTTTTCTTTTTCTTTTTTTGAACTCCATTCCACCCAATCAAAAAGGATATGAATTATGGTAGACTTTGCCTTGTGTGAAGAGTTGTAATAAATAATAATCCAGTAGTATTTTACTTTAACATATAAACTCCTACATCTCAAAATATAATAGAATAAAGCTCCTCAATTCTATCATTCCATACTTTGGCTACTGAGTCTAATAGTAGCCACTTCACTCTAACAGTATTTACTTTGCAGTAGAGTTTAGCCTAAGACATAATTGCCTTGAATTCCAGACAAAGACTTTAATTAATAAAATTAAAAAGGTCACAGTTATGCAGTGACTCTGAATACATACCTCTGGGTTGTTACACCATATGTTATACACTCAATAAATATTTTAAATAAAATTGTTTTGTGCTTGGAAGCTCTGGCTATCCTTTAAGCTTAGAGGTTTTGTTGGCTATCAGGAGGTGGGCTCCACTGTGTTCATTCAAAATAATATGATGCAGAGGACTAATTTCAACATATGGAAAACAAAACAAAACAAATAAAACAAGGTCATGAAGTGGGGAGTCAGGGTGGTGTCAATTCATGGCTTCAATAAAATGCCTTGGTGGGCTTATATATTGATCAGTAGCCATAAAGCCTTGACTCTTAAAAGTTCTTGGAAATAAAAGTCTTTCCTTATCATTTCATCACTCTCTTTTCTATTTAGAACTCTGTGGTGCTAAGATTAAATAGGCTTTAGGACTTCTCAGATGCTGCAGAACTGGGGAAATCTATGGAAAGAACATAGGAAAAATGTGTATACTGACTAAATGAAGATCAAATTAGTTCTTTTATACTGTAGAGTGTTCCATTATTTGCTACACCTACCAGTCTTCCCACTATGATATTGGCTGGTTTTTTACTAAATTTGGCATGTTGAAAGTATTGAACAAAGTTGGATATATTGGTAACAATATATCCACATCAATTCTTTTATAGATTTAAAATTATAGACAGCCACTTTTGTTTTCTAAACTCATGCAAATAGCTGACAACTTGAAATAGAAAATAACTTACAAATTATATAACTTAAAACTTAAAAATTACATACAGAAAAATGGTCAGGAATTAATATTAAGTACAAAAGTAATAATTTTTGACTGCTGAGATAATAAAAGGATAATATACTGACCTTCACAGTTTTCAAAATACAAATTCGTCTGATTTTGGCAATATCTTTTCAGTTCTACAGAACTGAATTTTACTAGCACAGACATCAAGATACCTGTAGCATATAACACAGACAAGTGTGCAGTGGAGGTGAATTCGGCCTGTTGACGCTCACTCTTGATGAGTTTAGACTAAACAATACTGGGCCCTGATGGGATTAATATTACCATTAATTATATAATTAATAAATATTAATTATATAAATTATCTTACTATTTTATTAAGCTCTTTGCTTCTCATACCTGTCTTCTTCATGAATATTAAAACCAATCTAAGTACAAGTTAAAATAGTAATAATAATAAAAATAAATCAATAAATAAAATGGAGCTCTATTTCCTAAAATTAGAGATGAGATCTTAAGTGATAAAAGTTCTAATGCCATAGGGCATTTTTACTTTATGCTTTAACTTACACTGAGTAATGTTTTAGAAATATCACTTGGAATCTAGAATCTAGAAAAGATTACTTCTTTTTTTTCAAGATCTACTTTCTTAGTAACTTTCAAATATGTAGTACAGTATTATTAACTATTGTTTAAGGATTACTTTTTTAAATAAGTCAATAACAGGAAAAAACAAATTTAGAATGAAACTCTGTGATGAAGATGGTTATGAGCATAGTAAATAGCCCTCAAGAATGATATAAAGTATTTGGTGATCTATTCTCCATTACATAAAACCTTTTAATTTTCCAGCACTCTAACTTAAAATGATAGTGCATTGAATAGGGAATAAGAAAGGAAAAGTCTGTCAAAAAAGTACAATTGCTGCCCAAATGGAAATAAGAATTAGTTTCCTCTTAACTGTATATATTTTCCTGAATCAATCTCCTTTGTCTTCTAATCTAAGCCATTTAAAAAACTGAAAGTAAGTTTATATTCAAATAATATCCAATACCAGTTTTATTCAGTATGCTTAAGAAAAGCTATATACAGATTTTTAAAAAGTAAATATAACTAAAAAGCCTAAATAATTGTGTCTACAAACGCTAAAATCATTGTGCAGAGAGTTAACATAGCAGGCCTGAGACTGCCACCCTTAGGAAGACCTGTTTGCAAAGTTCATGCTTTGCACCTTCTGGGAACTTGGCTGGTAACTATTACCTGCACTGATATAGAACTTTCCCTAAATGATAAGAGTGGCTCACTGTGCCTAGACTGTACAAACAATGTAGTTTATGTGGAACACCTGCTTTCTTCCTGGGAGACTAAAAGTTCTGTCTCGTGGTAGTAGAGGGTGCCTATGAGTTCGCCAAAAATCCATGGTCACTGAGTCTCTAATGAGCTTCCCTGGTAGAGGACACTTTACCCATATTGTCACAGCTCACTGCTGGGGGAATTAACCTTGTCCTGTGTGACTCACTGGGAGAGGACTTGGAATTTTGTGCCTGGTTTCCTCCAGATCTCATTCCCATGTGTCCTTTCCCTTTGTTCTTTGTAGCTGTCAGTGTAATAAATCTTAGTTATGAGTACAACTATATGCTGAGTAATGTGAGTTCTTTTAACAAATCACTGAACCTAGGGATGATCTTGGAGACCCCAGATACAAACACAGGAATGTAAAGTAGTTGCGTTTTTTCTTCAAGTAAAAATACTAACACATATCTGATCAATATCTTTGCAAATTCCCACATGTTATTATTTTTTTAAAATATTGCTCACATGTATTATTTATCACATCAAGGAAAGTATTAACATATCACTGGGTACTGAAGAAAACAGGCTAACTGTTGAGATCATCAGTTACTGAGGAAGAAATTCATTGGTCAAGGTAGGCAGTATAGGTTTTATTTTGTATGATAGTTTTTAAATTGTGGTTGCAGCTGGTATTTAAAAACTACTCAAGGATGCAGAGTTAGTTGATAAGCATGACAAAAAGGACAGTTAAATGACGGTTGACATGTTGAGTGATCTGTAATGTTAACTGTACTGAGAGCTGTACATGCACTGCCTCATGTAATCTTTTCAGAAACTTCCAAGTTACGCAGTATTATAATCTCCAAGGTACAAGTGACAATATTGAGATGAAAAGGGGTTAAATGACCTGCAAATATTGGTCAGCTGGTCAGTGGCAGAGCCATGTCTCCACATCAGGCTGTCAGACTGCACAGCTCCAGTGCCTAACCACTGTGATTAATTTCCCCGAATTATAAACTGGTCATGGCAGCCACTGGAGATGTTGTTAATACAGACAGGCTTGGGTTACAGATGTCTATCTTCATTATATAGAAGAGCGCACCTCTCACTGTTCAAGGTACAAGGGCTACAACTCCTGCTTTGAGTCTCTGCTCTTTGGGAAAGTAAATGGGGTGAGGTTATCTGAACTGTAGTTTGGAAGAGTAGGGGAAGGTGGAATTGTGTGGAGACTCTTGCCACCTTAAATTTCACTACCTCCAACTCAGGAATGTGTAAAATACCAAGTTTTCATGACCTCTTCTTTTCAGTTCTTGTTCTCATCTCTCCCAACCTCAAAAGTAGCTGATGAGGGGTAATTTGTCAGGGAGGAGAATTGCTTCTTAATTTTATCTCCACATCAACTCCTGAATTATTTAAGATCACTTGCTATTATTGTCCTTACAAAGCATCTGTGACTTCTAAGAAATAAAAGTGACTTCTCTTTTATTAAACTGCTCTTAAATTTTACATTAAATCCCCTACATACAAACAAGTTCTGTTCCGAGAGTGCGTTCGTAAGTCCGATTTGTTCCTAAGTCCAACAAAGTTACCCTAGGTACCCAACTAACACAATTGGCTATATACCGCTGCTTTTATGCTTGCCTCCACACATCCTTGGCTTGAAATAAAGGTACTGTACTACTCTACTCTATACAGCAGTGCACAGTAAAGTACACAAAAGCACGACTACTTGTAGAGGATGCACGCACGTGGGAATGTACGCCAGACACATGAACTAACTTATGTGATTGGACGTGAGAATGCACGTTTGCATCTTTGAAAGTTTGCAACCTGAAGGTTCGTATGTAGGGGACTTACTGTATTTTCTCCAAGTGTTTTTTATTTGATATGGGAAAAAGTCATCTCCAGCATCGTTTAGGTGATTTAGAGGACACCATCAAGGTGCTTCTGACAATGCAAAAATTACTCATGAAAGGCATTAAAAAAAATCTTAAAAATGAGATGTGTAATTTTGCCTGACCATTGTATGTGTTCTCTTTAGGTAATATTTCTCTTCACATATGATTTCCTTTCAGATGTTTGAGTAGTTTTCCCCCCAACTTTATTGATGAATAATTAACAAATATGATTGTTTACATTTAAATTGTACTATGTGATGATTTGATATATTTTTGAAGAGGAGCAGAATTTACCACCTCAAAATATGCCTCTTTGGCATAATGATTATTTTAAAGAAGGTCTGAAAAATGAGTATGTTACCCTTTTGTAAGACACATTTCTATTTCTGAGTAGAAGTTACCCCCCAGTCCTATCCAACATCTCCTTTTGTCTTTAGCTGGAAATGTTACTTAAGATAGTGACTTGGACCATTTCAAAGAGTTATTCAGTTTTCCTGGGTATTTTCCATGTATACAGGAGGTATACATGTTATTAAACCTCTGTTTGTTTTTGTACTGTTAATCTATTCTTTATTATAGTGGGTGTCTCAGCCAAGATCCTTGTAGGATAGAGGGAAAATTATTCTTTCCCCTCACACTTCTAATGACTAACCTACTGGCTCTGAGTTTGGGGGCTCTAACAAGCATTCTCTACGAAGGGAAATAAGATTAAAGCAGGTTGAGAAATAAAACACTTGGAACTTTGAGTCTCAGTGTTATGCTAGGTTACTATGTCTGCTTCCCATCAATGTTTTCTTCCCTAGAAATCATTCAGCTTCTCCCAGAGCATTTCTATAGCCAACATCATGGGGTCCACAAGATTATTCTTTCCCTTTTGAATTTTCTTGGTGTTTTATCAAAAATCAATTGACTATAAATGTGAGGGTTTATTTCTAGACTCTCAATTATTTCCATTGATCTATATGTCTATTCTTATGCTAATACCACATTGTATTGAGTACTGTAGCTTTATAGTAAGTTTTTAAATTAAAAGTGTGAGTCCTCCAACTCTGTTCTTGTTCTTTTATTTTTTAACATCTTTATTGGAGTATAATTGCTTTACAATGGTGTGTTAGTTTCTGTTGTACAGCAAAGTGAATAAGCTATACATATACATATAACCCCATATTTCCTCCATCTTGCATCTCCCTCCCACCCTCCCTATCCCACCCCTCTAGGTGATCAGAAACCACCGACTTGATCTCCCTGTGCTATGTGGCTGCTTCCAACTAGCTATCTATTTTGCATTTGGTAGTGTATATATGTCCATGTCACGCTCTCACTTCATCCCAGCTTACCCTTCCCCCTCCCTGTATCCTCAAGTCCATTCTCTACATCTGTGTCTGTATTCCTGTCCTGCCCCTAACTTCTACAGAACCATATTTTTTTTTATATGTGTCAGCATACTGTATTTGTTTTTCTCTTTCTGACTTACTTCACTCTGTATGACAGTCTCTAGGTCCATCCACCTCACTACAAATAACTCAATTTTTTTTCTTTTTATAGCTGAATAATATTCCATTGTATACATGTGCCACATCTTCTTTATCCATTCATCTGTCAATGGACACTTAGGTTACTTCCATGTCCTGGCTATTGTAAATAGAGCTGCAATGAACATTGTGGTACATGACACTTTTTGAATTATGGTTTTCTCAGGGTATATGCCCAGTAGTGGGATTTCTGTGTCATATGGTAGTTCTATTTTTAGTTTTTTAAGGAACCTCCATACTGTTCTCCATAGTGGCTGTATCAATTTACATTCCCACCAACAGTGCAAGAGTGTTCCCTTTTCTCCACACCCTCTCCAGCACTTATTGTTTGTAGATTTTTTGATGATGGCCATTCTGACTGGTGTGAGGTGATACCTCATTGTAGTTTTGATTTGCACTTCTGATTAGTGACATTGAGAATCCTTTCATGTGTTTGTTGACAATCTGTATATCTTCTTTGGAGATATGTCTATTTAGGTCTTCTGCCTATTTCTGGATTGGGTTGTTTGTTTTTTGATATTGAGCTGCATGAGCTGCTTGTATATTTTGGAGATTAATCCTTTGTCAGTTGCTTCATTTGCAAATATTTTCTCCCATTCTGAGGGTTGTCTTTTCATCTTGATTATGGTTTCCTTTGCTGTACAAAAGCTTTTAAGTTTCATTAGGTCCCATTTGTTTATTTTTGTTTTTATTTCCATTACTCTAGGAGGTGGGTCAAAAAGGATCTTCCTGTGATTTATGTCATAAAGTGTTCTGCCTGTGTTTTCCTCTAAGAGTTTTATAGTGGCTGGCCTAACATTTAGGTCTTTAATCCATTTTGAGTTTATTTTTGTGTATGGTGTTAAGGAGTGTTCTAATTTCATTCTTTTACATGTAACTGTTCAGTTTTCCCAGCACCACTTATTGAAGAGGCTGTCTTTTCTCCATTGTATATTCTTACCTCCTTTACCAAAAATAAGGTGACCATATGTGTGTGGGTTTATCTCTGGGCTTTCTATCCTGTTCCATTGATCTATATTTCTGTGTTTGTGCCAGTACCATACTGTCTTGATTACTGTAGCTTTGTAGTATAGTCTGAAGTCTTGGAGCCTGAGTCCTCCAGCTCTGTTTTTCTTTCTCAAGATTGCTTTGGCTATTCGGGGTCTTTTGTGTTTCCATACAAATTGTGAATTTTTTAATTCTAGTTCTGTGAAAAATGCCTTTGGTAGTTTAATAGGGATTCCATGGAATCTGTAGATTGCTCTGGGTAGTAGAGTCATTTTCACATGGTTGATTCTTCCAATCCAAGAACATAGTATATCTCTTCATCTGTTGGTATCATCTTTAATTTCTTTCATCAGTGTCTTATAGTTTTCTGCATACAGGTCTTTTGTAGATTAATTCCTAGGTATTTTATTCTTTTTGTTGCAATGGTAAATGGGATTGTTTCCTTAATTTCTCTTAAAGATGTTTCATCATTAGTGTATAGGAATGCAAGAGATTTCTGTGCATTAATTTTGTATGCTGCTACTTTACTAAATTCCTTGATTAGCTCCAGTAGTTTTCTGGTAGCATCTTTAGGATTCTCTATGTGTAGTATCATGTCATCTGCCAACAGTGACAGCTTTACTTCTTTTCTGATTTTAATTCCTTTTATTTCTTTTTCTTCTCTGATTGCTGTGGCTAAAAGTTCCAAAACTGTGTTGAATAATAATGGTGAGAGTGAGCAATCTTATCTTGTTCCTTATCTTAGAGGAAATGGTTTCAATTTTTCAGCATTGAGAATGATGTTGGCTGTGGGTTTGTCATATATGGCCTTTATTATGTTGAGGTAGGTTCCCTCTATGCCTACTTTCTGGAGAGTTTTTATCATAAATGGATGTTGAAATTTATCAAAAGCGTTTTCTGCATCTATTGAGATGATCATATGGTTTTTATCCTTCAATCTGTTAATATGGTGTATCACATTGATTGATTTGCGTACACTGAAGAATCCTTGAATTCCTGGGATAAACCCCACTGATCATGGTGTATGATCCTTTTAATGTGCTGCTGGATTCTGTTTGCTAGTATTATGTTGAAGATTTTTGCATCTATGTTCATCAGTGATATTGGTCTGTAGTTATCTTTCTTTGTGACATCTTTGTCTGGTTTTGGTATCAGGGTGATGGTGGCCTCATAGAATGAGTTTGGGAGTGTTCCTCCCTCTGCTATATTTTGGAAGAGTTTGAGAAGGATAAGTGTTAGCTCTTCTCTAAATGTTTCATAGAATTCGCCTGTGAAGCCATCTGGTCCTAGGCTTTTGTTTGGTGAAGATTTTTTAGCACAGTCTCAATTTCAGTTCTTGTGATTGGTCTGTTTATATTTTCTATTTCTTCCTGGTTCAGTCTCAGAATGTTGTGCTTTTCTAAGAATTTGTCCATTTCTTCCAGGTTGTCCATTTTATTGGCATAGAGTTGCTTGTAGTAATCCCTCATGATCCTTTTTATTTCTGCAGTGTCAGTTGTTACTTCTCCTTTTTCATTTCTAATTCTGTTGATTTGAGTCTTCTCCCTTTTTCTTTTTTATGATGAGTCTGGCTAATGGTTTATCAATTGTGTTTATCTTCTCAAAGAACCAACTTTTTGTTTTATTGATCTTTGCTATTGTTTCCTTCATTTCTGATCTGATCTTTGTGATTCCTTTCCTTTTGCTAACACTGGGATTTTTTTTGTTTTTCTTTCTCTAATTGCTGTAGGTGTAAGGTTAGGTTGTTTATTTGAGATGTTTCTTGTTTCTTGAGGTAGTACTGTATTGCTATAAACTTCCCTCTTAGAACTGCTTTTGCTGCAACCCATAGGTTTTGGGTCATTGTGTTTTCATTGTCATTTGTTTCCAGATATTTTTTGATTTCCTCTTTGATTTCTTCAGAGATCTCTTCTTTATTTAGTAGTGTAGTGTTTAGCCTTCATGTGTTTGTATTTTTTACAGATTTTTTCCTGTAATTGACATGTAGTCTCATAGTGTTGTGGTTGGAAAAGATACTTCATAGAATTTCAATTTTTTTTAATTTACCAAGGCTTCATTTGTGACCTAAGATATGATCTATCCTGGAGAATGTTCCATGAGCACTTGAGAAGAAAGTGTATTCTGTTGTTTTTGGATGGAATGTCCTATAAATATCAATTGAGTCCATCTTGCTTAATGTATCAGTTAAAGCTTGTGTCTCATTATTTATTTTCATTTTGGATGATCTGTCCATTGGTGCAAGTCGGGTGTTAAAGTCCCCTACTATGATTGTGTTACTGTCAATTTCCCCTTTTATGTCCATTAGCATTTGCCTTATGTATTGAGGTGCTCCTATGTTGAGTGCATAAATATTTACAATTGTTATATCTTCTTCTTGGATTGATCCCTTGATCATTATGTAGTATCCCTCTTTGTCTCTTGTAATAGTCTTTATTTTAAAGTCCATTTTGTCTGATATGAGAATTGCCACTCCAGCTTTCTTTGATCTCCATTTGCATGGAATATTTTTTCCATCCCCTCACTTTCAGTCTGTATGTTTCCCTAGGTCTAAAGTGGGTCTCTTATAGACAACATATATATGGGTCTTGTTTTTGTATCCATTCAGCCAGACTATGTCTTTTGGTTGGAGCATATAATCCATTTACCTTTAAGGTAATTATCGATATGTATGTTCCTATTACCATTTTCTTAATTGTTTTGTTATTGTAGGTCGTTTCCTTCTCTTGTGTTTTCTGCCTAGAGAAGTTCCTTTAGCATTTGTAGTAAAGCTGATTTGGTGGTGGTGCTGTATTCTCTAGCTTTTGCTTGTCTGTAAAGGTTTTAATTTCTCCATCAAATCTGAATGAGATCATTGCTGGGTAGAGAATCTTGGTTGTAGGTTTTTCTCTTTCCTCACTTTAAATATGTCCTGCTACTCCCTTCTGGCTTGCAGAGTTTCTGCTGTAAGATCAGCTGTTAACTTTATGGGGATTCCCTTGTATGTTATTTGTTGTTTTTCCCTTGCTGCTTTTAATATTTTTTCTTTGTATTTAATTTTTGATAGTTTGATTAATATGTGTCTTGGGGTGTTTCTCCTTGGATTTATCCTGTGTGGGACTCTCTGCACTTCCTGGACTTGATTGACTATTTCCTTTCCCATGTTAGGGAAGTTTTCAACTATAATCTCTTGAAATATTTTCTCAGTCCTTTTCTTTTTCTGTTCTTCTTTTGGGATCCCTATAATTCAAATGTTGGTACATTTAACGTTGTCCCAGAGGTCTCTGAGACTGTCCTCAATTCTTTTCATTATTTTTTCTTTGTTGTGGTCTGTGGTAGTCATTTCTACAATTTTATCTTCCAGGTCACTTATCCGTTCTTCTGCCTCAGTTATTCTGCATTGATTCCTTCTAGAGAATTTTTAATTTCATTTATTGTGTTGTTTATCATTGTTTGTTTGCTCTTCAGTTCTTCTAGTTCCTTGTTAAATGTTTCTTGTATTTTCTCCATTCTATTTCCAAGATTTTGGATCATCTTTACTCTCATTACTCAGTTCTTTTTCAGGAAGACTGCCTATTTCCTCATTTGTTTGGTCTGGTGGGTTTTTGCCTTGCTCCTCTTCTGCTGTGTGTTTCTCTGTCTTTTCATTTTGCTTAACTTACTGTGTTTGGGGTCTCCTTTTTGCAGGCTGCACGTTCATAGTTCCCGTTGTTTTTCGTGTCTGCCCCAGTGAGTAAGGTTGGTTCAGTGGTTTGTGTAGGCTTCCTGGTGGAGGGGACTGTTGCCTGTGTTCTGGTGGATGAGGCTGGATCTTGTCTTTCTTGTGGGCAGGACCACTTCTTGTGGTGTGTTTTGGGGTGTCTGTGATCTTATGATTTTAGGCAGCCTCTCTGCTAATGGGTGGGGCTGTGTTCCTGTGTTGCTAGTTGTTTGGCATAGGGTGTCCAGCATTGTTGTTTGCTGTTCGTTGAGTGGAGCTGGGTCTTAGCGTTGAGATCGAGCTCTCTGGGAGAGCTTTTGTCATTTGATATTACGTGGAGCTGGGAGGTCTCTTGTGGACCAGTGTCCTGAACTTGGCTCTCCCACATCAGAGGCACAGGCCTGATGCTCAGCTGGAGCACCAAGATCCTTTCAGCCACACGGCCAAATTCACAAAGCCAGACAGGAGAAGTGCTGGAAGTAACTTCTATGCCTGTGGCTCTGCTTAACCAGGTTAATACATCCTGATTGGATGCTGTTCTCCAAAAGTGGTGGAGAACCTAGGAAAACTTTGTTCTTTTTCTAGATTGTTTGGCTCTTCAGGCTCTTTTGCATTTCCAAATGAATTTTATGATATGCTTGTCAATTTCTGCAAAAATGCCAGCTGGAATTGGGTAGGGATTGCATTGAATCTGTACATCAATCTGGGAAGTATTAAGTCTTCTGATCCATGAACATGGGATATCTTATGTTTTGTTTAAGTCTTCTTTGTTTCAACAGTATTTTCTGGTTTTCAGAGTATAAGTTTTGTATTCCTCTTATTAGGTATTTTTCTAAGAATTTTATTTTTTATGCTATTATAAATGGAATTTTTCTCAATTTCATATTGTTCATTGCAACTAGCAAAACACTGGTGTATAATGCTTTTTATATTTCACTGTATTTGGTTTGCTAGTGTTTTGCTGAGGATTTTTGTGTCTCTGTTCATATGAGGTATTTGTCTTTAGTTTTCTTTTCTTCAGATATCTTTGTCTGGTTTTGATGTCAGCTATTATTTCTTTTGAAATAAACCTACATGGAGGTGATGGGAGTTGAGGATTCCCTTAAATGATAAAAAAAAAGAGATTTGATAGACCTGGGAATGAGAGAGTGATGTGTAACTGTTAATGTTATTGTTCTCACATGAAATTCATTAGAGTAAACAGGCCTTCTTTGAATCATCATGGGTTAATTTGTATATTTCCAGTCTACTTTCCACCAGAATACCTGCAGTAAGCCATGACTTGGAATAACAGCTTTATAGCAGTGCAGTGATTATCAGTGACCAAATCTAAAAATAAACCTTTCCTGGGCATATGGAAAACAATATTTTCTTCTTAGATATATATCATTATAAGAACTCATATGTTTCCTTTTCTTTTATCCTTCTTTCTCTTCCTCTTACCTCTCTCCCTACTGTTATCCTTTCATTTTTCTTTTCTTTTCTTCTTTCTTTCTTTCTTTCTTTCTTCTTAGTTACTTCAAAAAAATAGCAGCAGAATACTCCATAGTGATTTAATAAACTGATCATTTTTAATGTTGGTTTATAATACTGTCATCCTTTTCTTGAAACATGTAATTATTAGCTGAAATATATTTCACACATTATTTTTATGTGAATTTTTCTTTACATAAGGGCTTTTCTGAGGATTCTATTAGATAATCCCATAATTGTCACAAACATTAATAATAGATTAGCATAATTCTTAGGATCGGTAGAGCTAATGTCTTTGAGAGCAGCTATGTAATGAAAAGCACTGTTCTTATATGATTTTCTCAGATTTACCCTTTAGATTAAATAAGTACCTCCTCAGAGAAGCTGAAGGCATGTACTTTGCTAATGAGTCATTTATGAGAAATCAGGGCAGCCTTTACTTAACCAACTACCTGAAAACAAGAATACCTGAAATTATAATTATGGAGAAACTGATCCTTGGAAACCAAATAAAAATCAATATGAAGAAGAAGTATTTTTCACTTTCCATGTTGGATGACCCTAGTAAGTGCTAAATAATTGTTGGATGGTTGGGATGGATAAAAAGCAGCTAGTTGTTCATCTATCTACCATCTGTCATTAACATCCTCACTGGCATTATTTTAGCTAAATCAAACTATAATAAAAAAACTTGATATTTAAATGCATTCAACACACACTTGATTTCAGAGGCCTGCAAAACCTAAAATATGTTTAACATTTGGCAACAAGTTTGAGATTAAAACAATATAATATGATATTACAGTCCTAATTACCTGCTTTGAGTCCAAATCCTGAGCCCCAGAAAAATATAATAAAACCAATTAAATATGCAACCCTTTCAGAGTTAAAATTGAGTTGAGAGAGAGGAAAAAAAGAGGGAAGATTTCTTTCTTGAACTAGAAAATATGTGTAAACATTGCTACATTTTGAGGATAAAATACTGATCATTGACTATAATTAATAAGAAGCACTTAAAGTAATACTGGTTTGGGCCTAGTAGACGTTGGTTTAAATTATCACAAATAAGTTTAAAGGCTTTTATGTACAGCATTTTTCATGTAATTTTGTCAAGGTTAAAACATCCAATAGTAGAAAAGGGAACCCTCTTGCACTGTTGGTGTGAATGTAAACTGATACAGCCACTATGGAGAACAATATGGAGGTTCCTTAAAAAACTAAAAATAGAATTACCATATGACCCAGCAGTCCCACTACTGGGCATATACCCAGAGAAACCATAATTAAAAAAGACACATGCACCCCACTGTTCATTGCAGCACTATTTACAATAGCCAGGAAATGGAAGCAACCTAAGTGTCCATAGACAGATAAATGTTTAAAGAAGATGTGGTACATATATACAATAGAATATTACTCAGCCATAAGGCATGAAATTGGGTCATTTGTAGAGACGTGGATGGACCTAGAGACTGTCATACAGAGTGAAGTAAGTCAGAAAGAGAAAACAAATATTAACGCATACATGTGGAATCTAGAAGAATGGTACAGATGAATCTTGTTTGCAAGGAAGAAATAGAGACACAGATATAGAAAACTAACATATGGTCACCAAGGAGGGAAAGCGGGAGGGGGGAGGGATGAATTGGGAGATTGGGATTGACACATATATACACTAATATGTATAAAATAGATAACTAATAAGAACCTGCTGTATAAAAAAAAATTCAATTCAAAGAAAAAAACCTCCAATAGTTAATTATGTGAATGCTTAAATATCTTTCTAGAACTTTGGAAAAATCTATGACCCTGAGTACTAGGAGTGTTCTCTAAGCTTAATTAATGGGATTTAGAGCTTCATTTTGAGACTTATTGATATGAACAATTAATTAATTTTTAAAGTCTGACCTTGACCATAATAGCAAAAGAACACTGGCTAAAAGTGAAAAAAAAAAAAAAAGAAGTGTCAACTGCAGAGGCCTTAAATTGTCCTCAGTAAACTAGGTCTTTAAAGGCAATCTTCATAATGAGCTGCTGCTCTTTATAAACTATCTTCTTTTCTTTCCGTTAAAATTTATATTGATTACACAATGTTGTTTTTTAAAAAATATTTGTGGGTAGCATTAATTTCTCTCTGCATAGAATGGATAAGAGCCAGTGGTCCTGGTCTTTATTGAATTGCTGACCTGTGATGATTCACCTGCAGCTTGTTTTCAGGACCCTCTAACTTTCAAAGCTGGGGTTCCTTAACCTGCGTCTCTCGGTTCCTCAGATCCTGGGGCCTTCCTGTCTTGAGCACCAGGTGTGCCAGGAACATGAGGGCCCCGTTCCAGTGCCAGCTCATCTTGCCCTGGCTGGGCTCTGACCCCTCACCCAGTTTTAGTGACTGGGCCTTTGACATCTTCCCTTGTGACCTGTGATCCAATCTTCTCTTCAATGTCTGAGTTGCATCCCGTCTTCTCTGATATGTTCTTATCCCAGAAATCAGAGGGCCATTCCTGTGCCCTGTGGTTGGTGCCCACTCCCTCCTGCTCCATATCCAGACACTGACCTGCTGCATCCCCCCACCCCCCAACCGGTCCTCTCTCTCTTGGAGTCTGATTGGGACCCTCACCACGGCCTTCTTGGTTGGAGGATGTACAACTGGTGTTGGGACCAGCCTGGCCCTCAGCCACTTGAATCCTAGTTAGGGGAAAACAGTGAATTTTGTTATGACTCATAATTTTTCTTCTGCCTGAGTACGAACTGGGCGGGGATGCCATGTAGATCACAAACAAATTGGCACCATGGAAGATTCGGGAGCCACACCAGAAAGTCAGCGCTGAAGCCAGCGAGCCGAGGGCCCTGGAACCTGCATCATCAGTGTAGGGCACATGCCTCCCCAGTGGATGCCGGCTGGGGCTTTCCTGCCCCTTGAATATTTGGTTCCTTATTTCAGACTCCTAAGTCCATGGCCTTGGAAGTCCTCAGCTCTCCCCACAATTTCTGTTACTTAATGTCTCAGCTTATGCTCACGAAGTCCTATCTATACTCAGGTAGAACGTGTTGTCTCACTGTCAAACAAACACAAATTCAGTCCCTTTACTCATTTCTGTATTTAAAAACTAAACTACAGCAAGTATCACATAAGTTTGGAAGCTATTGTTGAAGGTTCGGTGGTCACAGGGTCGCAGGGAAGGAGTTTATTGAGAAGTAGATGGCTTTCTGTCATCTCCCCAGCTTCCCCTCTCTCCCAACCACTCTTTTTTCCCTCTTCTTTTTCCTTCTGCCAGGAAGGCACTGAAACTACCCTCCCTCCCAAAGAGTCTTTTCTTCTCTTGTCTGACTCCTTGATCCAACCGACACTCAAATCCTGGTTGGAGGGGTCTCATGTCATTACAGTTCAAGGTGTAACTCAAGAAAGCCAGTGCACCTCCAAAAAGCCCTGGTGTGAATCATAGCTTGTCCCCCCATCATATATCTCTTCCCTTCTTTTTGTTAGTGCCACACACTCCTATGTGATATATTTACTTCTAAAGGAATCCATCTTGTGACTATGTATGTGTGTATGTGGGTGTGTGCATACGCGTAGAGCATGGTCCAAATGATATGGGTCCCAGCTACATCAAAATGTAATTTGGCAAAGGACAAGACTTTCATCTTATTTGTATCTTTCCATTTTAAGAAGGTTATTTGTATTAAATGTTGAATACATAATACTATTATAATAAATATATGTATTTGCAAGTAGTAACAATAAAATTAAAACAATATATTACCCACCATCCAGCTTAAACACTAGGACCTTGTTGGAACTTTGATGTCTGCTTTGAACACTCTTCCAACCCACTGTTTTCTGCCTCAGCTACTCTTTGTAATTTTTATTATTCCCTCACTTTCTTTTATCACTTTACCACATAAACATATGGTTACAGTATCTATTAGTTCTGTGTGGTTTGGCCTAGAGATAAATGGAAAGATATTTTCTGTGACTTGCTTTTGTTCCTTACCATTATTTCTAAGAGATTTACCCATATTCCTGTATGTAACTAAGGTTTCTTCATCTTCACTGCTATATAGTGATCCTTTGTATTCCTGAATTTCTTGTTATATCATTGACTGACATTTGGGTTGTTTCCATTGTTTTGCTGTTAAAGACAGTGCTTCTATGACCATCTCTCTTCACATCTCCTGGGGCAAAAGTTTCTCCATATCAGGGCTTCCCAATCATGGCAACTTCAGAAAATGGCACCATTTGTATGGCATTGGGAAATAAATAAAGCCATTTGTGATGACCCCAAGGGTGTAAGGGGTCAACATCTTTGTGGACTTGAAGCCTATTCATGGCCCAAGGGTGAGAAGCTGTGATCTTGTGGTGGAGCTGCTGGTTCATTGGCTACATGAAACTTTAACTCTGCTACAGTATTCTAAATTATTGTTGGGAGTCTTTTAGCAAATCTCAGTACTTTAATTACACTTGACCCAGTTAGTTATATTATAAAAACACATACAAGGTGGGATGTTTCTGTTTATTCAAAATAAAAATTTTTTCAGTTGCCCATCACAGTATGATATGGTTTGTATCAAATCTGAAGGTTAGAAGCATATATGAAATTTGAAGAGGCAGAAGGAGACAGATCTGATGATTCCCTGGCTCCAACCCAGTGTACCACCCTCCTAAGTAACACGGAACCCTCACATCCACAAGACAAAGCTCTAATCTTCTATACTTTGGTTGGGCCTCCCTCCCTCTCTCACATCCCTCCTTTCCTCTGACTGGAAAATGACTCTTCGCCGTTCAAGGTCAAGTTGAAAAGTATAGATTTTCCCTTCCCCTTCTTCTCCCCAAAGACAGTTATACATTTCTAAACCTTGGAAGCACTGTTTCCACTCCACATTGCTAATCATGCACAGTGTCTGGTGTGACCCTCCCCTCCTTCCTACTAGGCTAGGGGCTCAGTGTGGGTGGGAGGAGAAGGGCAAGACATTAAAGCAGTTAGAACCCCTCAAAATGGCCAGACCCTGTCCTTACTTAGGCTAGAAGAACATAGCCACTCTAACTCCAGACTTGTAGATGAATACACTTCCTTCACCACAGCTCACACATGCAGGTGAGAAGAAATTCTTCCAGGTAACTCATTCCTTCAAACCAGAGGAAATGGTGGACACTAAGGCCAATTCCATATATCTGAAAAGCTTCTAAGTTTGATATTTTAGTAGCAAGAGAAGCTAAACCAGAACATGACCCAAAGTACACTCTCAACAAATACTCACTAAATGAATAAGTAAGCTAATTAGTATTTGTGTCTGAAGACAAATGGTTGGCAGTTCAGGAGGTAAAGGAAGGACAGCATCGCCAGAGTGTTCCACCTGCAGATCTGGGCAGCATGTGGCCCCTCATGGTCATAACATAGCCATGTCCTTTATGCATAAGGAAACAAGAAGGACTTCAGTCCTGATCAGAGGTCATGCCAAAGCTGCTCAGCTGTGTTGTGGGGACTCTTGCTGCCAGATGGAGGGGGGCAGTGGGAGAGCATCTGATGCACGAAGGTTTCATTTGTGCAGGAACAGATGGGAAATGGTAGAAGTATGATAACAAGTGAGCAAGCCCAATCAGTCCTGTGCTAAGTTGCCATCACATGCAATTTACACAGCCTTGCTTCTGGAGAGGAAATCCAGTTAATACATTCTAAGCTACAGGATGCCAACCAGTGCATTCAACATGTTTACTTGTCTTGGATATCATCTAATTCTCTAAACATGACCAACCTATTACACATGTGTTACTCATGTGGTTAATAAACAAGCATGGGTAGAGGACACATTATTTACTAGGTTAAGTTCAAGGTAGACAAGAAACGTAAGAGGTGGCTCATAACTTTAAGTTGTTTGCAATTACGGTATTGAGGGGTGATTATATCTGGCCATAGAAATTCATTAGGGAATGGTGCAAATTTGTGTTAAAAGTAGCTGTTTGGATGATGGTTAATACACCAGGAACTCAGACAAGGATGAAATTGCTATGAGTTGGAGGAACTGGAAGCAGTGTGATGTGCTGGGAAAAGTATAAGCTTTAGTTCCAGACAAGACTAAGATCATATCCTTCTTTCACCTATTATAAGCTATGTGACACTAGTAATTTTCTAGACCTTTGTAAGTCTCAGTTTCTGTCAAATAAGAATCACAATATCTATTCTTCAATATTTTAAATGAGAATAAAAAGAGGAGATATATATCCAGTGTCTGTCACCCACATGTTTAAGTCCAGACACCTTCCATCTCTTACCCATTGGCTTTTACTGGATTTGTAAGTGTGTGTTGAGTTCTACCGGCAGCACTGTCTCTGCTCACCTGTGTCCTACTGCAGGTTAGTTTCTCCAGGATGTAAACACAGAGATGGAGCTAGGAGCACAAGAGGTTTGGGGGCGACTAACACCTGTGGAAGGAAAGAAAAAGGAAGCAGGACTGGGCAAGGGGAGCCATTAGACCCATCAAAAGGCTCTACCAGCACAATGTGGATCTTCAAGCAGAGTTTTTCTATTGAACTCCAGAAATGGAGAGGACCTTGACGACTGCCTTGCCCAGCCATTGAATGTGGGCACCCCTGAGAAGAACATGCCCTTGGCTACCACCATGTTCCCCAGGCTGAGGGTCTCCCCAAGAATATTTTGACCTTCCTTAAAAAACTGAGGCAGACCCTAAAGGATTTAATAGCTGGAGGCTCTCAGCTAACCACAGTCTTTGCAGCTGAACAAAGAATTGGGGTCCTGACTGATACATCTCCATGCTTGCCTCTAGAATTGTGCAGTTTGTAGAATCTCCCAAACGTACTGCATAGGACTTTGGGTCTTCTAACATATCAGGCTTACTACCTGAGACTGAATTAGAAAATGGAGAATTAGACTAATTATCTAATCATTAATTGTACATAACTTGTAGATCTCTTAATGTTCTCTCATGCTTTAGACATCAGATTTTCTCAACTATGGCTCCACATTACACTCACCTTGACAGCTTTTGGAAAATACCAATGCCCACATTCTACCCTGACCAATTAAATCAGGTCTCTGCAAATGAAGGCAGGACCCAGGCATTTGTAACGTTTTACAGCCCGGAAGTTAGTCTAATGTGCAGCGGGGTAGTAGGTTCACAGTATCTATTTAAGGTTATGACCTATTAGGAGCTACTTTTCAATGTATAGAAAAAGGACTTCTAGAGTAGAAGAAGGGTTTCTGGCCATGGCATCCTTCTTCTCCTCTTCCTAGCATCATGACAATGGCTCAAGCACAGTAAGTGCTTCCTGTCGTCCAGGCACTGTGATAAGCGATAAGCACTTTCCATAAAGTAGCTCATGGGGCTTAAGAAAGTAACAGATAGTCAACATGTCTCAAAGCTTCTCCATCACTGACCTTATTGTTAGCACCTTTGATAATATGGACTAAAATCAGTAGCCTCTAGTTGTTTGTCAAAGTACTATCCTAGACCATTTGTGTTAGATTCACCTAGAATTCTTAATAATGATGTTGGTTCCCAAGGCCCAGGGCAAACTTCCTGAATCCCAATCTCAGGGGTTGACCTGGAATTTATATTTCAGCAATCTCCCCAAGTAACATTTATAGGCATTAAAGTTTGAGAAAGAGTATGTTGTACTTATATATCTCTTGTTATGTCCACATTTTCAAATTTCTGCCGCTACCTCACCTCACTTCAAGTTCTCACCACTCAGGTAGTTTTCAGTGGAATTGGCACTAAGAGGGGTGCATGGAAGTTTATGGGCAACTTGTGTACTCTGGATGCCTCAAGTTGTCAAAATAAGTGATAGAATTTTTAATGTAATCATTCTTCTCCTATTCTTTAGTAATAACCAGGAAGATTGAAAATAAAAGATCCACCTTGAGCTTAATGCATGATTTCTGAGGCATACTTCTAGAATTTTAAAATCTTCATGTATTATTTCACTAAACCTTCATTGACAGTCTACAGTGTGCTGAAAAAATAAAAGTATCATGGATGAGAATAAGACTCAGTGCCTGACCTCCAGGAAAGCTCACATCATACAACAAAAGACAGACACTTTTCCTACAGTTTGACCTGATGCATTATTTTAGTTGAAGTAAGGATAACCTCCAAAGAGCACAGAGATTTGGGAACACTGAAATGGCCGGCGAGGGTCAGAAACGCCCCACAGTGGAGAGGCATGAGAGCTGGCTCTTGGAAGACTAGGAGATGGTTGCCTGGTGGAGAATTTTTGGAAGGACCTTCCTGGGAGAAGGTACAGACTATGCAAAACATCTAGCTCTAGAAAGGCATGAGATGTTCTGGAAAGGTTGAGAAATTTAAGTTAGCTAGCATTGTGGGTAGAGAGATAGGAGCTGAAAAGAGATGAAGCTGAAAGGTAGGATGGGTCAGAATGAAAAATTTTATCCTAACAAATGAATTCAGAATTTCTGGTGCATGGATAGATTTAGGCCTCAGAGAGATACTGAGGTCAGTTTTGGATATGGTGAGATCCAGCAGCATGAGGTAGATCTAATAGTTGGTTGGAAATCCTTCTTTGAAGCTAAAGAGAAAGGTTTGAGACAGTAATGGAGACCTCAGATCAGCTTTGAGGCCATTGGAATGGGTAAGATCATGCCTAAAGAAAATGTGATAAGTCAAGCTACCAAACAGCTTGGAATCTCAGCCACTAGTTCATAATTAGTATGATGTGGCGATTCAGAAAAATGACAAATTAATTGTTTTATTCCACTGAGTAGACAGCTCCCTTTTATTCCTTTTAAATTAATGTAGTGGAGAAGTGCTTTGCATAGATTTTTCTCAACCACTCCAACTCACACTAATGGGACCAGACACAGTATAAATTTCACCACTGGGGTGAGAAGGTAATTTAGACTCTGTGTTCCTGCCTGGTGACTGTCAGAGAAGGGCTGCCAGCTTTGACGATTGGTGGCTGTTTTGTAATTTAGATACAATAAATCTAAGGCAAGTAATTTCCCTTCAGAACCTTGAATTGCTTCCTTAGCAGAATGATTTTCAGTCTGGTTGGAGTAACATTTAAGCCACAGGGCTGACTGAGAGCTTAGAAAGGATGCCCAGAGGACTCCATTGATTGCACGCTTGTTTTAAATACAATTTGGTTTCCGTTCACAGGAAACTTACTGGCAAACTACTTTTAAGCTATCAGTTTACAATTTAAAGTACTTAAAGGAGTGTTTCATTTTGTTTTTCAGTAAGGCAGTAGAGCTATCATCCACCCCTCTGCTTTATGTGTGGCCAGTACTGACAGAGGCAGGGAGCTTGCTCATTTTAGACAAAACTTGAGTAGGGCTTATAATCTCTAAGCTAAACATAGCAATAAAATAATAACAGTGATTCTTACATAATGCACCCTGCCTGCCAGAAACCGTCCAAGCCTTTTGCGTAGATAAGCTTACTGCATGGCCCCTGGCCTGTGAGCTGGGCCCCAGGGTGAAGGAGACATTGATGTGGGTGACCTGGAGACAGGAGTCTAACCTGGATCATCGGGCTTCAGGGTCCTCACATGGAACCATGTGCTCTGCTTGAGCACCTACTGTGTATCAGGCACAGACACCAGTGAGATCACAGTGAATAAGACAGGCTAGGTCTCCCAGCACCTGACTACCTGGAATTTATATGCCGAGGGTGAGGATACAGGAATATGGTTTAAAAATAATACTTTGGGATAAAAGAATGTTGCATATAATTTATGACTAGGATGTTTAAGCTGGCTAACATATCTGTTTTTGAGAAAAAATAAGCCATTAGTTGAATCTGATAAACTGAGTTAATTAAAATCTCCCTTTTGTGCATACGCTTGCCAAGAAGGCCTATTTTCTTCTTTTAATTCCCCTTTACTATATAAATGCGATACTGAGCTCCCAGTGCCAAGACAAATTTAATTCATTTGTTCAATTACAACTTAAGAGAAAAAACTTTCGAAACATATTAGCTGTCTGCTACTTTGGAGTAAGGACCGGTTGAATTGATGAACTTTGTAGAATGATCTATTGCTATGGTAACGTGCTGCCTAGGGACTGGAAGAGGATATTTCACAATTATCTCACTGATAATGCTTGGAAAGATAACATACAAATACAAAAGGTTTCCTTTTACTTTGCAGTAACTCTGGGTCCACGAGACAAATGCTAAAAATGTCTCTCTCAGATACAGCAGCAGGGATCTGGCCCTACACAATTTGAAATAAAGCAATTTAGCTTTCTGAGTTAGTAGTCTCAGTGTCCACAACAAATCTCTATGCCTTGTTAAAGATATCCATTGTTAGTGGGGCTGTTTATCCATAATCAGCTATAATTTCTGCATAGTATTTAGTGCACAGAAAGCATAAATGTTCCCTTAAACTACAACAAAAGTAAAAGGAGAAATTAAAAGAGAAAAAAGTCAAAAAATTTTGATCTCTCATACATTGGTGGTGGGAATATAAAATGGTTTAACCACTCTGGATAATAATTTGGCAGTTTCTAACTAAACTGAACATAGATTTACCATACGACCCAGCTGTTTCACTCCTGGGCCTGTATCCCAGAGAAATGAAGACATATCCACATAAAACATGTACATGATTGTTCGTAGCAGTTTAATTTGTATTAGCCAAAATCTGAAAACAACAATAAATGCCCCTCCATAGGTGAATGACTGAGCAAACCATGGTAACTCTATACCAGGGAATACTACTCAGCAATATTAAGGAATGAACTATTGATACAAGCAACAACTTGGATGGATGACCAGGGCATTACGCTGCATGGAAAAGCCAAGCTCAAAAGGTTCCATACTGTATGAGTCCATTTAAAAAGCATTCTCAGAATGACAAAATTATAAAGATGGAAAATAGATTAGTGGTTACCATCAATTAGGGATGGTGGAAGAGAGGAAGGTGACACAAAGGAGATATTTGTGGTGGCAGAATGATTCTGTATCTTCACTGTGGTATCAATTACACAAAAATACACAAATGACAATAATTATATAGAGCTATACACACACATTGTACCAATGTCAATATCTTGGTTTTTGTTTTGTACTATAATTATGTAACAAGTAACCATTGGAGGGGAACTACGTGAAGGGTACTCTAGACCTCTCTATACTATCTTTGCAACTTTTTGTAAATGTATATTGTTTTGAAATATTAAAGTTCTAAAAATAAGCAAAAAAAGCAAGCAGGTTTGGAAGGTTGGTCAGATCTTTTTTTTGTTTGTTTTGTATTTCAAAAATGTGAGACAACAGAAGCTACACTTCAAAAGAAAATAGGGACTACCTTGACCTCTAGTTAAGAATCACTCTACAACGAACCAAAAGCAGAAAGAAAGAACCTTCCCTAATGGTTATGATTGCTTTGTAGCAACCTGTAAGCCTATGCAATAATTGCATTCACTCTCACAGGACATCTGTCACTTGTCTGTGAGCAAATTGCCATCAGGTGATGCCAGATGGCCAGGTGAGGAGTTAGGGACCAGGTTCCAGTTCCAGGGCTGCACTCACTGGCTGGATAAACATGATCCATTAGTTAACCTTTGAGGACTGCATCACCTTACCTGCAGTAGGAGCTCTGATGCAGGGATTATCAAACATTTATGGAGATGGAACACTTTGTTCAAAGAAAATCTTATGACAAGTTTCAATATGTGAAATGCAGTCAAATGAAGTTTGTCTTGTTGTAGACTGTGTGTATCTCAACTGTTTGGTTGGGAGGTGAGTGCTTGGTTCTCAGGGCAGCATTGGGACACCTCTGTACATCCTCAAGGTCTAGGTCTCCAATGACCAAAACCATAGCCACTGGCCACAAGGCTATCGAGCGCTGGAAATGTGGCTAGTTTTAATTGGGATACTCTGTAAGTACAAAGTGCATCAGATTTCAAAGACAGTAGGAAAGCAATGAATGTAAACCATCTCATTACTCATTTTTTACAACTGTTATGTGTTCAGATGCTAATGTTTTATTATACGTTGGTTTAAATAAAATGTATAATCAAAATTAATTTTACCTGTTTCTTCTTTACTTTTCTAAATATGGCTGCTGGAAAATTAAAAACTACTTATGTGGACTGTGTAATATATTTCCATTGGACAGTGCTGGTCTAGAGAAACTGTCAGCTCCCACCTCCAGACATCAGTGCTTGAAGGTTTTGTGGGGATTTTGATCTTTGTTGCTGCTTCCTCAGGTCCCATGTGCATGTCACGCTGTTCTCGTGAAATGCGTTAGGAATTTTCCTGGCAGCTTTATTTACTACCACACTCTGCTCTAAGAATATCATTTCATTTAAACTCAAATACTTTTTTAAAATTTCCTGCTGAAAAACACAGTTTTTTTTCCAGTTACTCTTCCCATAGGGTGCTTAGTAACTCATTTGCTGAAGGTCATGCACATATTTTCCTGTGGGGTGAAGGTTTTAGAGCAAGCTTCAGTGTTTCATGTGTCATTGCTTGTGGCTGGAATTCTTTGTGGGAATTTCTTCATGTCCTTTTCAGGTTACACTCCATTTTTTGATAAGTCTTGTGCAAAATTTCTTCCCCAGCAGTCATTTTTAAAATTGAATTTACTACTATTTCATGAGATAATGTGCAAACTGTACCCCTGGAAGCCATTTTTATTGATGACCTTTGTTTTTTTCCTTTGATCATGTTCCTAATGGCTGAGATTATTGAGTTGAAATGGCCGTCTCTGTTATTACGGTAATCCAGTTCCACCTCTGCATTTTCTACACAACATCAGACTTGCTCCTCATCTTCCATAACGTCATTATTCACCAGCAAAAATCAATACTATGAATGTTTAGACCCATAATCTGAAGATTTGTGCCCAGGAGAGTTCTCTTATCACAGGCAAACCCACAGTGAAACCCTTTAATGGTTTCGGCATTAGTCTGGTGGCAGTGACCTTTTTTTTTTTTTGCGGTACGCGGGCCTCTCACTGTTGTGGCCTCTCCCGTTGCGGAACACAGGCTTCGGACGCGCAGGCTCAACGGCCATGGCTCACGGGCCCAGCCGCTCCGCGGCATGTGGGATCTTCCTGGACCGGGGCACGAACCCATGTCCCCTGCATCGGCAGGCGGACTCTCAACCACTGCACCACCAGGGAAGCCCAGTGACCTTGTTTTTTAAAGTAGTGTCTCTTTCTCTTACTTCTGGAACTATTACTTTATTTGTGATTTTTCTGTGTTTACCTCTGAGCATGTTTCCTTATTACTTCATTTGAAACAATAGGTATTATACTTTGTCAAAACATTTTAGATTTTTTAAATTCTCTGAATGATGATAAACATAAAAGTACAGATAATTGGGCTGGATATGACTTATTTTAAAATCAATCTTTCAACATGATTTGGTGGTTTCTTAGAAAGCTAAACATTCTCTTACCATATGATCCAGCAGTTGTGTTCCTTGGTATTTACCCTGCGTTGAAAACTTATGTCCACATAAAAACCTAAACAGTGATGTTTATAAAAGCTTTATTCATAATTGCAAAACCCGGAAGCAACTGAGACAGCCTTCAGTCAGTGAATGGATAAATCAACTGTGTGGATATCCAGGCAATAGAATATCATTCAGTGCCAAAAGGAAATGATCTATTAAGCCATGAAAAGGCATGGAGGAATCTTAAAGGCATAGTGCTAAATGAAGGAAGCCAATCTGAAAAGGCTAAGTACGGTATGATTCCAAGCACATGACATCCTGGAAAAGGCAAAGTTATGGAGAAAGTAAAAATACCAGGGGTTGGGAGTGGGAAGGGATAAATAGGTGGAGCACAGAGGATTTTTAGGGTATTTTTAGGGTATCTTGGTGTACAACACCAAGAGTGAATCTTAAGGTGTACCATAGACTTTGGGTGATTATGATGTATCAATGTAGGTTCATGAACTGTAACAAATGAACCACTCTGATAGGGGGGATGTTGGTGATGGGAAGGTTATTCCTGTGTGGAGGTAGTGGGTATATAGGAAATCTTTGTACCCTCCTTTCAGTCTTGCTGTAAACCTAACACTGCTCCAAAAAAAGTAAATTAAAAGTCCTTAAAATGAAAAAGAATATTTGATACATAAAAAGTAGACTAGTATTCCTAAATACATAAATGGGGGAGCTCTATCAATCTTATTAAGAGACATAGGCCCATGACATATTGCATTTTATGTGTGATAATCATAAAAGTTGTAAAAAAAATTTTTAAATCAAGTTTTTGCCACACCTGTTCCTGTGTGGAAACAGGGAATTGCAAGATTGGGAGTAACATGTTTATTTTTTTCTTTTTTTAAATTTTAAACTTTCTCTTGTAAAATGTAACAGAGATACAGAAAAGTACATTAAAAAGACATGTAACAATGAATTATTATGAATCAAACATCCTCACTACTTCCTCTGTTTGTTATATAACTGTATATCCCTAACTCGATAGTCTTTTTTATATGTATATTTTTTAGAAATAGTTTTAGTAAGGTATAACAGCCATGCTAAGTACTACATATATTTAAAATGGACAATTTGATATGTTTTTACACAGGTATTCACTGTGAAACCATCAACACTGTCATGACAATGACTATTTCTTTGTTAGAAATCCTCAACTGCAACCCTTCCCTCCTTCCCCTTCTACATCCATCACCCATCCATCCATCTTAGTGCCTAAACAGCTACTGATCAGCTTTCTGACACTTTAGGTGAGTTTGTATTTCATATAAATGGAATCATACAGTACCTACTCTCTTTTTCTGTCCTCTTTCACTCAAAAATTATTTTGACATTCATCTATGTTTTTGCATTATTAATAGTTCATTATTTTTACTGCTGAATAATATTTGATTGCATGAATATACTGCAGTTTTTTTATCCATTCACCTGCTGATAGACATTTGGGTTGTTTCCATTTTTGCCCTGTAACAAATAAAACTGCTGTGAACATTTATGTAATACAAGTTTTTCTATGAACATGTGTTTTCATTTATCTTGGGAAATACATAGCTGTGTTGTGTCTGCATCATACAGCACAAATATCTTTAAATGTTCAGAAACTGCCACACTGTTTTCCACAGTGATTGTACCGTTTTTTTCAGTTCCCACCAGAAATGTATGAGAGGTGCAATTGCTTCTCATCCTTGCCAACGTTTGGTATGATAAGTGTTTTATTGAGAAGTGTGTTAGTTTCCATATATTAGGGGATTCCCCACGTTTTTGATATTGATTACTTATTTAATTCACTTGTGTCCAGTGAACACACTTTGTGTGTTTTGAAATGTTTAAACTTTATTAGGGGGTTTTTGGACACAGAATATGGTCTATCTTGGTAAAGATTTCGTATGCACCTGAAAAGAATGTGTATTCTGCAGTTGTAGGACTGAGGATTTTATAAATCCCAACTAGATAATTTGGTTGATACTACTTTTCAAGTCTATCAATATCCTTATTGATATTTTGTAAAATATATTTCTATAACATTGTTCTATTAATTATTGAGAGAGCAGTGTGAAAATGTTCAACTACAATTGTGAATTTGTCTCTTTGCAGCTCTATAAGTTTGGGCTCATAAATTTTGAAGTTCTGTTATTAGTTGTGCACATGTTTAGGAATACCATGTCTGATTAATGAAATGATTCTCTCAATCCCTGGTAATATTCTTTGCCTTGAAATGCACTTTGGTATTAATTAAGCCACTCCAATAATCTTTTCATTAGTGTTAGATTCTATACCTTTTATCCATATCTTTATTTTATTCCATTGGTGCCTTTATATTTAAAGTGGGTTGTGGGTGTTTTTTTTTTTTTGTAAACAGCTTATATTTGGGTATTGTTTATTAATTCAACCCTAGCAATTTATTCCTTTACCATTTATTTTAATGTGATTATTGACCTGATTGTGTTTAATCTACCATATTACATTTTGTTTTCTATTTGTTATATCTGCTCTTTGCTCCTTGTTTTTTCATTGTCTACCTTGTTTTGGATTGAGTATATTTTTAAATGATTTTCATAAATATGGGCTACATGGTCAGGTGAGCCTGTATAATTTCTAACTCTGTTCTTTACTGGCTGTATAAGTTTGGATAAGCTACTGTACTCCTCAAGCCTCTATTTAAATTATTTCCTACCTCACACTCTAAATATTGAATAAAATGGTGTATGGGGCTGTGCAAGCTCTGTGGACAATGACAACTTCTTGATGCTTCAGTTTTGTCATACATAAACTTAGGATGAATACTTACCTCACAAAGCTGTGTAAAGATTAAATAATTTATGTAAGCATAACTGTTGAATCATCACCTGGCTCACTGGAATTGGTCCATGACTCTTGACTATCATTAATAAATGGCAGTTCCTTCTTTGCTGAGAAAATGAGCATCTACCTTAGTTCCTGCCATACACACAGGAATAACAACTGCAGTCACTATGATGTGCACACCACCTTTTTAATCCCTACACATTGTTTGGGGAACCTCAAATGCAGTTATTCTTCACAACACCCACAGAGAGTATGTTCATTGAGCCTGGTCCTCTGATGGGCATTGGTAATATGACAGTGGATAAAAAATGCAAATGGTTTTTACCCTTAGGGAGCTTCGGCTCTAGCTTGGGAGAAGATATGGTCTAGTTCAGGAGAGGTTAATCCAATAATCACACAAATAAATGTAAAATTGTACCTGTGTTTCAGAAGAGATGTTTGGGGAAATTACTCATTTTATAAGGGTGGCAATTATCCCCAGTAATTAAGACAGAGAGGAGTTTGCTGAGTAAGAGGTGGTAGGTAGTGAAGGTTGGGGATTGTTGCAGACAGAGGAAACAGCACTTGGGAAGAAGGAAGAAACTTGCATCTTCTGAGGACCTGAGGACCTTGAAGATGATGGGTGTGGGTGAAGATTAGGGAATGATGGGGAAAAAGGAAGATGAGAGGAAAGAGAGTGAAACAGAGGCCTGTAGTCTGGTCCCTAGAGGATGTTAAAGGAGATTTGATCTTATCCCGAGAACAATGGGAAGCTTTTCAAGTATTCTATCACAGGGGGTGTGGTGGCTTGCTTTCAGCAGAGAAGAGCTATATGTTCTCACTTTCCAGGTATGGTTGATTCCTGAGAAAGAATTACTTGTTTCCAGAGAAAACAGAACTCAGGTCTGCTGGCAATTAGTCAATTTTCCCTCCCATTAGTTTCTTTATTTTGCTTTGCCGTAGGAGTAGATCATTTTCATTTTGTTCTGTGTCTCCATCAGAGCAGAAGGAGATTTTGTACCCACTTGATCATTCTAGACAGGTCTGCATTTTCCAAATATTTTAGACGTGATCCTGCAGCCCCATGACGGGCTGACCAAACCTGTACACAATTCTGTCCACCAAGATTAAGGTGTGTGGTGGGACCCTATCTTCCTTGATGATTACATTTCAAAGGGATGGCTCCCAAGTCCTTGAGAAAGAAATTTCTCTGTCATAAAACTGGCAAAAGCTCTAAGGAGATTTACATCTAAAAGCGGCAGAGAAATAATTTGTAATTTAAAGTTTTCTAAGGTAAATTTTCTGAGAAAAGGGACCTCAGGGGCCTAGAGTCAGGAAGAAGACAGTTCAGTCAAGTTGAGGGGAATTTTAAGCCTTCTTGGTTGGTTGCAAACAGTAACTAGAATTCTGAGTATTTTCTGTCAGTTTAGGCTTCATTCGGCTCATGTCTTATTTATTCCCAGGTTCTCTGCAGCCTCCAGATGGTGTTTCATCCAAGACAGGCTCAGTAAATCCTTGTCCAATAAACAAATGAGCCCTTGGCCCCTCTCCTCACTGCTATTTTACTTCATAACTTGGAAAAAACATCTAAATCCTTATGAGATGGAGAAACTCTCCCTTTACAGAAAAGGGTAGTGATATACAACAGTAGCAAATGAATTTGAAAACCCTTGTTTTTGTTTTATTGACTAGTTAGGGAGAGAAGAAAAGCAGGGAATGGGAAGAACCTTGCCTACCTGGTTTTTCCTTTATGAATTGAAATCTTCCTTTATAAATCCAGTAGGAAAAAAAGGTACCATTAAAAAATTTACTTTTTCCTGCATTTGTGTGAGTGTGTATCTGGACACCATTAATTCATTTAGTCTCTAATAGTCTAATTTAGACCACAAAAGTAACACCTCATTAAGAAAATTAGTATGAAAATTAGGTAACTGCAGAGCAATTATTGTCTTAAAGAGCAAAGTTTTAAAAGGTGGAGTTAATAGGTCGGCACTTTTATAAATTAAATATTCTCTGAAGACAGCATCTGCCTGATGGGAGAAACATACATGTACAGAGAGAAACTGCAGGATCTCCACAAGGTCTTTCATTGCCCAAGCAACACATCGTTAGTCATTCAGCATGAATTGCATGAACATTCAGAAGGGTGTTTTGACATGCACTCACTTTACAAAATATACTTTCTCCCTTCAAAATGAATTGAATGATTTTCAAATCTCAATATCTTGAGGTTTTGTTTGCATTGGCTTTGGTTTAGTCTCTATGGATCATGACCTTTCTTTAGTTAATTCATCCATCACATATTTATTGAACTTAATATGTGCCTAGCACCAAGCCAGGCCCTGGGTGTTTGGGGATGGTGGAGACAGCTCTGACCCTGCTCCAGTAGGGCTGAAAGTTTAATGTGAAATTATGATATATATAAAAGTTTCTTAATACCTAAAGGGCCTTGACATTAACCTAGAGTTGACTTCACCTTAAAATATATTTATTGTTAAAGTCAGATTCTGGAGTAGGCTCAAATTAACCTACTGTCCTTGTATATCTGTCGAAATTTTAATAAAGCTATAACTGAGTAATAACTAGTGTTATCAACTTGAGTTTTCAATAGTAAGAGGATTATTAGTCAAATAACACATTTTTAGTCAAATAGCACATTCACACAATGTATTATTTTGATGCCATTTTGATGATTATGAAGAAATACTCATGATATAATGTTGATTGAAGAAAACAAGACAGAATTATAGGTATGCCATCATTACAACTACTAAAAATTGAAAGCAAAAAATTGAAACTAAATACATCAAAATACTAATTATGATGCTATTAGCACATTATTATAGGGATACTGAGTGAGAAGGGCTTGTACTGCCAGGATCACAAGGTAGCTACCAAAGTCTTATGGGCTGGGGTGAGTGGCTAAGGAACTATTTGAAATGCAGTAGAAGGTTGAACATTGAAATGTTTTAACTCACTTGATAAATTTTGAAACATGTTATATTAGTATTTGTCCCATAATAATTTGGGACTGATCTAGGTTTTATGAGGATCGAAGTTTATAATTTATGAGTTTATGAAACTTGCTTTTTTTTTAAAGTAGATTTTATTTTTTAGAGAAGTTCTAGATTCACAGCAAAGTTAAATACAGACAGTCCCATATGACCCCTCCCTACACAAATGCACAGCTCCCCCCCCCCCATCAACATCCCCCACGGAGTGCTACATTTGTTACAGTCCATGAACTTACATTGACACATCACCCTGAGTCCATAGTTGAAATTAAGGTTCACTCTTAGTGTTGTATATTCTGTGGGTTTGGACAAATGGATAATGACATACATTCTTTACAGTATCATACACAGTATTTTCACTGCCCTAAAAATCCTCTGTGCTCTGCCTATTTATCTTTCCCTTCCACATCTCCCACAACCACTAATCTTTGTAGTGTTTTTGAGAACGTCATAGAATTAGAATCACAGAGGATGTAGCCTTTTCAGATGGGCTTCTTTCACTTAATGATATTCATTTAAGGTTCCTCCTTGTCTTTTAATAGCTTGATAGCACTTTTTAGCATTGAATAATATTCTATTGTCTGTATAGACCACAGTGTATTTATCCATTCACTGACTGAAGCACATTTTGGTTGCTTTCGAGTTCTGGAAATTATGAATAAAGTTGCTATAAGCATATGTGTGCAGGTTTTTATGTGTACAAGAGTTTTCAACTCATTTGGGTAAATAGCAGGGAATGCAACTGCTGTATCATATGGTAAAAGGATATTTAGTGACAAAACTGTCTAATGAAGTGCATTTCCACCAGCAACATATGAGACTTCCTATTGCTTCCCATTCTCAGCATTTGGTGTTGTTGGTGCTTTGGATTTTGTCCACTGTAATAGATGTGTAGTGGTAACTCATTGTTTAAATTTGCAATTCCCTCATGACATATCTATATACATCTGTGTATCATTTTGCCATCTGGGTATCTTCTTTGGTGAGGTGTCTGTTCAGGTCTTTTTTCTCGCATTTTTAAATCAGATTTTTTACTTATTGTTGACTTTCAAGAATCCTTTGTATATTTTGGATAACAGTCATATATCAAATGTGCCTTTTGCTAATATTTTCTCCCAATCTGTGGCTCGTCTTCTCATTCTCTTGATGCTACCTTTGTAGAGCAAAAGTATTTTTTTAATTTTCATGAAATCCAGCTTATCAGCAATTTCTTTCACAGACTGTGACTTCAATTGTACAATTTACTTTTTCAAATATTTTTATTCATACCAAATTATGAGTAAAAATTGCTAGATCTGTGAGGGGATGAAAAAAGATATTCCATGCAAGTGGAAATCAAAAGAAAGCTGGAGTAGCAATACTCATATCAGATAAAATAGACTTTAAAATAGAGAATGTTACAAGAGACAAAGAAGGACACTACATAATGATCAATGGATCAATCCAAGAAGAAGATATAACAATTATAAATATATATGCACCCAACATAGGAGGACCTCAATACATAAGGCAATGGCTAACAGTGATAAAAGAGGAAATCAACAGTAACACAATAATAGTGGGGGACTTCAACACCTCACTTACACCAATGGACAGATCGTCCAAACAGAAAATTAATAAGGAAACACAAACTCTAAATGACACAATAGACCAGACAGATTTAATTGATATTGATATGACATTCCATCCCCAAACAGCAGATTACACTTTCTTCTCAAATGCACACAGAACATTCTCCAGGATAGATCACATCCTGGGTACAAATCAAGCCTCAGTAAATTTAAGAAAATTGAAATCATGTCAAGTATCTTTTCTGACCACAATGCTATGAGATTAGAACTTAATTACAGGGAAAAAAACATAAAATACACAAATACATGGAGGCTAAACAATATGTTACTAACTAACCAAGAGATCACTGAAGAAATCAAAGAGGAAATCAAAAAATACCTAGAGACAAATGATAATGAAGACACGACCATCCAAAACCTATGGGATGCAGCAAAAGCAGTTTTAAGAGGGAAGTTTATAGCTATACAAGCCTACCTCAAGAAACTAGAAAAATCTCAAATAAAGAATCTAACCTTACACCTAAAGGAACTAGAGAAAAAAGAACAAACAAAACCTAAAGTTAGCAGAAGGAAAGAAATCATAAAGATCAGAGCAGAAATAAATGAAATAGAAACAAAGAAAACAATAGTAAAGATCAATAAAACTAAAAGCTGGTTCTTTGAGAAGATAAACAAAATTGATAAACTTTTAGCCAGCCTCATCAAGAAAAGGAGGGAAAGGACTCAAATCAATAAAATTAGAAATGAAGAAGGAGAAGTTACAACAGACACCGCAGAAATACAAAGCATGCTAAGAGACTGCTACAGGCAACTCTATGCCAATAAAATGGACAACCTGGAAGAAATGGACAAATTCTTAGAAAGGTATAAGCTTCCAAGACTGAACCAGGAAGAAATGGAAAATATGAACAGACCAATCACAAGTAATGAAATTGAAACTGTGATTAAAAATCTTCCAACAAACAAAAGTCCAGGACCAGATGGCTTCACAGGTGAATGCTATCAAACATTTAGAGAAGAGCTAACACCCATCCTTCTCAAACTCTTCCAAAAAATTGCAGAGGAAGGAACACTCCCAAACTCATTCTATGAGGCCACCATCACCCTGAAACCAAAACCAGACAAAGATACTACAAAAAAAGAAAATTACAGACCAGTATCACTGATGAACATAGATGCAAAAATCCTCAACAAAATACTAGCAAACAGAATCCAACAACACATTAAAAGGATCGTACACCATGATCAAGTGGGATTTATCCCAGGGATGCAGGGATTCTTCAATATACACAAATCTATCAATGTGATACACCATATTAACAAATTGAAGAATAAAAACCATATGATAATCTCAGTAGATGCAGAAAAAGCATTTGACAAAATTCAACAACCATTTATGATAAAAACTCTCCAGAAAGTGGGCATAGAGGGAATCTACCTCAACATAATAAAGGCCATATACGACAAACCCACAGCAAGCATCATTCTCAATGGTGAAAAACTGAAAGCATTTCCTCTAAGATCAGGAATGAGACAAGGATGTCCACTCTTGCCACTATTATTCAACATAGTTTCGTAAGTCCTAGCCATGACAATCAGAGAAGAAAAAGAAATAAAAAGAATACAAATTGGAAAAGAAGAAGTAAAAGTGTCACTGTTTGCAGATGACATCATACTATACATAGAGAATCCTAAAGGTGCCACCAGAAAACTAGTAGAGCTAATCAATGCATTTGGTAAAGTTGCAGGATACAAAATTAATGCACAGAAATCTCTTGCATTCCTATACACTAATGATGAAAAATCTGAAAGAGAAATTAAGGAAACATTCCCATTTACCATTGCAATGAAAAGAATAAAATACCTATGAATAAACCTACCTAGGAAGACAAAAGACCTGTATGCAGAAAACTATAAGACACTGTTGAAAGAAATTAAAGATGATACCAACAGATAGAGAGATATAACATGTTCTTGTATTGGAAGAATCAATATTGTGAAAATGATTCTACTACCCAAAGCAATCTACAGATTCAATGCAATCCCTATCAAATTACCAATGGCATTTTTTACGGAACTAAAGCAAAAAATCTTAAAATTTGTATGGAGACACAAAAGACCCCGAACAGCCAAAGCAATCTTGAGGGAAAAAAAAATGGAGCTGGAGGGATCAGACTCCCTGTCTTCAGACTATACTACAAAGGTACAGTAATGAAGACAATATGGTACTGTAACAAAAACTGAAATATAGATCAATGGAACAGGATAGAAAGCCCAGAGATAAACCCACACATCTATGGTCAACTAATCTATGACAAAGGAGGCAAGGATATGCAATGGAGAAAAGACAGTCTCTTCAATAATTGTGCTAGGAAAACTGGACAGCTACATGTAAAAGAATAAAATTAGAACACTCCCTAACACCATACACAAAAATAAACTCAAAATGGATTAGAGACCTAAATGTAAGGCCAGATACTGTAAAACTCTTAGAGGAAATCATAGGAAGAACAGTCTTTGACATAAATCACAGCAAGACCTTTTTGGGTCCACCTAGAGAAATGGAAATAAAAACAAAATAAAGAAATGGGATGTAATGAAACTTAAAACCTTTTGCAAAGCAAAGGAAACTACAAATAAGACAAAAAGCCAACCCTCAGAATGGGAAAAAATAGCTGCAAATGAATCAACGGACAAAGGATTAATCTTCAAAATATATAAACAGCTCATGCAGCTCAATATTAAAAAAGAAACAACCCAATCCAAAAATGGGCGGAAGACCTATAAAGACATTTCTTCAAAGAACACATACAGATGTCCAAGAAGCACATGAAAAGCTGCTCAACATCACTGATTATTAGAGAAATGCAAATGAAAACTACAATGAGGTATCACCTCACACCAGTTAGAATGGGCATCATCAGAAAATCTACAAACAACAAATGCTGGGGAGGGTGTGGAGAAACGGGAACCCTCTTACACTGTTGGTGGGAATATAAATTGATACAGCCACTATGGAGAACAGTATGGAGGTTCCTTAAAGAACTAAAAGTAGAATTACCATATGACCCAGCAATCCCACTACTGGGCATATACCCTGAGAAAACCGTAAATCAAAAAGGAACATGCACCCCAATGTTCATTGTATCACTATTTACAATAGCCAGGTCATGGAATCAACCTAAATGCCCATTGACAGACAAATGGATAAAGAAGATGAGGTACATATATACAATGGAATATTACTCAGCCATAAAAAGGAATGAAATTGGGTCATTTGTAGAGATGTGGATGGACCTAGAGACTGTCATACAGAGTGAAGTAAGTCAGAAAGAGAAAAACAAATATTTCATATTAACGCATATATGTGGAACGTAGAAAAATGGTACAGATGAACCAGTTTGCAGGGCAGAAATTGAGGCACAGATGTTGAGAACAAATGTATGGACGCCAAGGGAGGAAAACAGCGGGGGGGTGGGGTGGTGTGATGAATTGGGTGACTGGGATTGACATGTATACACTGATGTGTATAAAATGGATGACTAATAAGAACCTGCTGTATAAAAAAATAAATAAAAGAAAATTAAAAAAAAAAAAACCAAAACATTGCTAGATCTGCTCCCATGTCCTTACAGGGCTCATGAAGTCAGGGGCCCTGATGTCACAGCTTCCTTTACTCCATAGGAAATAGGCCTCCAGCAAGTGTTGTTATCATGATAGACAGTAAAAACAAACAAAAAAAGTTATGTGCAACAGCTTCTTGGAAGACAAATGTACTTCTTGCCCTACCTTTGGCCAAACACCCCACTCCACTCCACACACACACACACACACACACACACACACACACACACACACACATACATGCTCTTTTATTTGTCCCTAATGAGCTATTGCATAATTGAAGCAACTAGTAGTAACAAATTAAGTAAAGTGAAAGCAGACTCTCTAGCTAGTCTTGAATTCTTGCCATACTGGTTATACTCCATAGGAGTTTGTGTGCTTTCTTTCTGAGTGCTGTGGACACAGGGTCAGATTTTGACTGGTGAACCAATAGGGCAGATTATTCATAAATTCTTATCTCTACATAACAGAATCCAAGTAAATGACTTATATACTTAAGAGATACTTTAACTCAGTAATTTTCAAATGGGAAATTGAGGTTCATGATCAATAATTAATGAGTTGGAAAATGTTTTAAAATATGATATGAATACTACAATGAAGAGAAGAGAATAGAATATACTATGATAAATTTTACATATAAACATATATATATATGATAACAGTTGTCCTTGAAACTTCAGTTTCTCTTTGTCAATGTGTGTGTACTGGTTGTCATGTGAAGTGCAATTTTTATTGAGTATAGTGATCAAAAAAAAGACTGAGAGCTGTTCTTCTGAGTAATAAACATTCACTCCAGAATAAATATAAAAGATTTTATTTTTGAGTATTTGAATACATACAGAGATGTACCAGTTTGGGGGGTATTTGTGTATTTGTTGCCTTCTTTTAACCTTCAAAATTCAATAGAATCCTATTGATATATTTATGTTTTGGAGGCACATAAAATTCTGTGTAAAAATTAAGATCTATTACTTGACACCTTGTGCATTCTTCAGACATAATTGTTGACTCCCCTGTGTCTTCTGATCCTGCCCGTTAAATGCTTGTTCATAGAAGGATTTCTCATGACAAAACATGAAATGGAAAAAGAATAATTACATCTTAATTTTTATCTTTGATCAACCAGGGAGGAGAAGAGACTGTGAGATAGTGGACTTGGAGGAACCTATAATTATCTTTATTTTACATAATAGAGAACATAGAATACCAAACTCATAGGCGTTTCCCTGAATGAAGAGACCAGTGATTCTCTTCTTTCCCTCCTGGGTACATGGACACAGAGCTTTCTGACCAGCACTCCCAGCAATTAGTTCAACATCCCTGAGCTGTGAAGGGCTCGGCTTGGGCCACTCTTATTCCTGTGCCCTCTTTGTCCTGGTTTTTGTCCCTGAGTACAAAAATGGTCATAGCTGAGACTGCCTTCCTTGGAAAGCTTCATCCTGGGGGCAGCTTGGACTTTCTAGAAAGATTTTATGCTTGTTTTAAGATTGTGATTATGACTGAGATGACTAAAGCCCTTGGGGAAAGCAAGGTAAATAGCTGAGGATTCTGTGCATGATGAGAGAATGAACTGGGTTGTTTGTATCATATCTAAAACTAATATCAATTAATTCCAATTACTAGATTACAGAAAGTACATTTGGATTGGAGTACAAATGCCCTCTATTCCTTTTGCTGCCTTTATCTTACTACTCATTTTTCCCAAAAGACATCATTGTAAACTTTACATCAGGTTCAATCAGTTTTAAGACACATTTTGCAGGAATATCAGTGTTATAACCACCTGTTAATATTTCAACTTAAAAATCATTTGGTTGATAATACTGACAGTACGTAACAGTTAATGAGGTGTATTTTAAAAGCAAATTAAAATGTGAAAAAATATCTTTTGCATTTTAAACTTAGAGTATGATAGATCAATAATGAATATTTTTAATGTATTAGAAGCAAGTCATTCATTAAAATACTATTTATTAACATCATCTTCAACTCATAGCATATGATATGAATTACAGCGTCTTTAGCAAGATACACATAATGAGTATAAATAGGTATTTTGGAGTTAATATATATTTGTTTATTGGCTATGTGCCTTTATTTAAAATAACATAATTACAGTTACAGTTAAACCATTTATATTTATGGGAGTTGTGCATTAATCTTCTAATAGACTCCACTGCCTTTAACTGTGGCATGTCCAACACATCCTAAACACCATAGCCAAGTTTTTTCTTCTTATGATGTTGCCCCCTCGACAACTTTTTCACATCGTGGAGGAATGCACAAGTTACCTAGGCTGCTCTGCTCGTCTTCCCCTAACCGTGCTGTGCACGTATGACCTGTGTTCCCAATGCTGGAGATGTTCTCCACACTCAGCTAAACTTTAACCTTCATTCAAAAGCCAGCTGAAACCTCCCATTTACCTGGAACTCCTTTCTATGCTCTCTCTCCTGTGGACTCCCCAGAACTCCTATTACAACTACTGCTAGGTCTTCTCATTTAATATTTATCTCCTGCTATCCTGCATTGTTTGGCAACCTTCGTGAATGTGTGCTTCCTCCATTGCTAGACAGCAAGTTCATCTCTATTCTTCTTTGTGTCACAGTGGAACAGGTACCACTATGTTTTTGTTGGGGTTTTTTTTGCGGTACGCGGGGCTCTCACTGTTGTGCCCTCTCCCGTTGCGGAGCACAAGCTCCGGACACGCAGGCTCAGCGGCCATGGCTCACGGGACTAGCCGCTCCGCGTAATGTGGGATCTTCCCGGACCGGGGCACGAACCCGTGTCCCCTGTATCGGCAGGCGGACTCCCAACCACTGTGCCACCAGGGAAGCCCACCACTATGTTTTAAACATACAAGTAGTCATTGATTGATTCAGACATGTAGCTGAATTGCTTTGCATTACTTAATGGAAAACATTATGACATCTCACAGTGCTTTATTAAATAATGAGCCCTGGGTATTTACATATTTGGCGTTTTCCGAGTAAAATGTTTACAAACACCCCTGAAGGTACATAATATGCAGTAATTTGTAATTATGTTGATACATAAATTAGAATAATTATATGCATTCAATCTCAAAGAAATGTATTGTTCTCATTTAATTCATACTATTATTTCTCAAAATAGCCCTGTGAGTTGGGTATTACCATTCCAGTTTTACAGAAGAGGAAACTGAAGACTAACTTTGGATATGTTTCTCAGCCATATTGTTGATTTACTGTCTTGGGATTTTGTAATTTATTTCTAGTAAAATGATGTCAATAATGTAGCACTTAATGAAAGGAATGGATTCCAAAGTGCATGCTTACATGGGGTTAGGGAATAAGCCACCTCAGATCTTATTTGGAATTAGAAGTACAATTCATACATATATAAATTAATAGATACCACTACTATTATAATTATAGTATCAGTGTAAAAAAAATACTGATATTTTACATGTGACCTTTCCACATTATTTGGGAAGTGCTGTGAAGTTTACAAGCATCACTTTAGCCATGTCTGCAACTTCCAGGTGTCTTGCTGCATTTCTTGTTCCCATTGCAACTACCATAGAGGTAACACCAAAATTCCATGGTAATGATAATTATATTTAGTCAATAGATTTACAATGATAAAATGTGTAATCACAATAAAATGAAATGAAAGATTTTTTTAAAGGTTTAAACTTGTAAGCCTTTGGCCACCTAAGCTTTCTTTAAAATAATTTTTTATTGTGTTTAGACTGGTTGAGTCAATTGTTGCCTAAGTTTATTTCTATAAGAACTGGCTACTTTACTTTTTCCCCTGGGTCCAGAAGTTGGTCTTTCATTTAGACAAGGTATGGGAGATGGCACAGACCCATGAAGGAGGGTGTGGACACAGAACTTTTATAAAAATATATGGCCATAGATAGTCATAGCCATAAAGAAGTTCATGCTTTTAACATATAAGCTTACTTTTGGAATCTTTCCTGAGAAAATGACTCAATTGAATTAAGTGACCATTTGTATGAAGGTACATATTCCTTTATTTAAGATAGGAAATAAATAAAGGTAATTACACTATCCAAAAGGATGGAAATGTTTAGTAAACTATGTTATCACATTTAGTAGATTGGAAACATGAAAACAAGTATGGAGACTACGTATAAACATTTAAAAAGTTTTTTAATTGCTATTTTTCTTCTGTCTGCAGGTATGTAAATATGTCTTTGTGTTTGTTTGTATGCATGCACATACGCACATACACACACATAAAATCATGTACAGGTGTTTCTGCTATAGCACCATACGTGATTCTTGAAAAAGTTTTACTTTCTGTAAAACCTCACACTAAAATCAGCATGACTCATAGGACCAATAAGCCACTCAAAACCTTTGCCACCCTGAAACTATGTTACCCAGAAAAACAATTACTAGTACCTGGAGAGAGGACGTGGCAGTTCAGTGCAGCTATAAGTTTACTTTGGACACATTAAAAGCACATAGAAACAGTACAGCAGGAATGCTGACCTGTAGGCACTGAGACAGCACAGTTGGAAGCAGAGATCTGAGCAAACAGGGCTGCCATTAAGGTGGGCACTGATGGAAGTGCAGCCTACTGTGATCTGAAAATCATTCCAGCTTGGAGGCAGCCTCTCCGGGGAGGGAGAAAATCTAGGTGACCTTGGGTTTGATGATGAATTTTTAGATACAAAAAGAAAGGCATGATCCATGAAAGAAAGAATTGATAAGCTGGACTTCATTAAAATTAAGTTTCTGCTCAGTGAGAGACACTGTCAAAAGAATGAAGAGACAAGCCATAGAGAAAATATATTTGCAAAAGCCTTGTCTAATAAAAGACTGATGTCCAAAATATACAAAGAACTCTTAAAACTCAACAATAAGAAAACACACAACTTGATTAAAAAGTGGGCTTATTTTTAATACCACAACTACATTAATTTCTATAATGATCCATAGTCTACCTTTAAAATGGCTGTATATTTGTAATATTACCTGAGGTGTTTTCTGGGTATGCAATATTCATATCTATGCTGAATCATGCTTTTTTAACTTGACTTACTGTTTTCCTTATACAGATTTAGCTAATGCGTTTTTTTGTTTGTTTCTTTCTTTCTTTCTGTATCACATTTCTTCTTAGAATGCCCAATGGGGATTTGATACATATTAATTTTGTCCACAGCCAAAAAGCCATATTTCCAAGAATGTCTGTGGGTTTGTAAATGAAAGGTACAGGGAGCATCTTCAGCATTATTTTATAAAAATCCTGTTTTATCAACCAGAGCACTATTGACATTTGAATCAGACAATTCTTTGTTCTGGGACTTGTCTTGTGCATTGTAAGATGTTTACCAGCAGCCCTGGCCCTCTACCCACCAATTACCAGCAATGTAAAGCAAGCCCAATAAAGTCAATTGATACTTAGGTAATATAATATTTAAGGAGATCATACAATTCCCAAGAATACAGTGAAAAGTTGTTACGTTTTTTAAAACTGATCTTACCACCTTATTAATACATTCAAGTTGATAAAACATAACTAGATATTTTAAATGTAAAGCCAAAATAAAAATGAGTATCCTTGTTATGTTAAAAAAACAGAAAAATAGAAATATTTCCTTCTTCTAGTACAAAGGTCTGCCTCTAAATATATATTTAATTCAAAAACATAATCTCAGTAATTGTTTTAAGTTTTAAATCTTAATATTCCAACCAACAGCAGTCTCTGAATTCTGATACTTTTAAAAGCCAAGAGAATATAAAAATGAGAATAGTCTGAGTTCTCCAACTTGAAATGATAAGACAAGAACTTCATAAAATATTTTCATCACAGAGGGGAATACAAAGTGGAATAAAGAAGGCTATGTATGACTCTTGATTTCATGATACCTGTTGTAACAAGATGTCTGTGAATTTTCGTATGTTTACTCTTAAGAAATCTATCTTTCAAAAATAATAATTTTTTGGAGCATGGAAATAATTAACCATTTTTTATTAATTTATAATTTAGAATAAATGTTAAAGTGATCAAAAGTTTTCCCATAGTATAAAATATTCTGCTCAAGAAAAAATATATATTGTATTCTTTAATAGGGTAGGCTTTTGTATTTGGGTAGAAAAAACGCACTGATTTTAAGCTCTGAGAGGAATTTTAAGAACATGAACAACTAGTGACATATTCAGAAAAAGGAAATATTATTGCAGGCAGCTTTTCATTTGAAACAGCTTAAATTGTTGCTATTGAACACTGCTGATTTATCAGTTATATAAACAGCTTTGCAGGAGGATGCCTGGCCAAAACTACAGGGAATTCTGTTTTATGTATCCATCAGAGAAGGAAAAGTTAAAAATATATGACAACATTCACCATTAGAGAGGGTGTCAATAGACACTGCTCTGTTGTAGATTGGTACAAAATTAATACCTTATATTAGGGTTCTCAAGAGAAAGAGAACAGGAGATTTTATATATATATATATATATATATATATATATATATATATACATATGGAGAAATTTATTATAAAGAATTGGCTCATGTGATTATGGAAGCCAAGAAGTCCCATGACCTGCCATGTGCAAGCTGGAGACTCAGGAAAACCAGTGATGTAGTTCAGTCTGAGTCCAAAGGCCTGAGAACTCTGGGCATCAATGATATACATTCCAATCCAGATCTGAAGGCTGGAGAATCAAGAGATCTGAGGGCAGAAGAAGATCAATGTCCCAGCTCACAGAGACAGGCAGGAAGTGCCAAATCCTTCCTTCCTTCATCTTCTTGTTTATTTAGGTCCTCAGTAGATTGAATGGTACTCACCCACATAGGGGGCGAGTGGGGTGCAAGCAGATTTACTGCTTCTACCAATTCAAATGCTAATTTAATCTGGAAACACCCTCACAGACATACCCAAATATAATGTTTAGCCAAATATCTGGGTACCCTGAGATCCTGTCAAGTTGACACATAAAATTAGCTATCACATAACCCTAACTTTTAACTCAGAATTTTACTTGTCCTACAGTAACTTATACAAAGACGTTCATTGCAACCCATAGTAATGATAATTTGAAAATAACCTAAATTTCCTTTAATAGGAGATTGTCTAAATAAACTTAGGCTTATTCTTGTAATGACATATTCTGCAGCTTTTAAAAAGAGCGAGGTAGATTCTATACTAACTGACATGAAAATGTCTCATGATGAAATATTATGTAAAAGCAGAAATGAAGCAGTGTGTACAACTCCATGTACTGCAGCAATGTTAATTTCTTAGTTGTGAAGAATGTACTATGTTGGATGTTAATATTAGGAGAAGCTGTGTGAAGCATGTACAGGAATCCTGTACTCTCTTTAGGAATCTTCAGTAAATCCAAAATTATTTCAGAATAAAAAGTCAAACATGCATACTGCAGTATATTTACACTTTGAATACTGTACTGCACAACTAATTATTAACATGGAACAGGACTGTCCAAATCTTGTTTCATCCCATGTTAGATCCCAGGAAGGCTGGTATAAATATGGTAAATACAGATATCTGTTATCTCCTGACCCCTTATCTTACACAAGTGCCCTTTGGAGAAGAGGCGAGAGGGAGGCTGTTAAACAGGTGGAGATTGAAGTTGCAAACCCCAGTGGCAGGGACTTTAATGCTTTAAGAAATTTAGAGAAATAATTAGTTGTTTGAATCATTCTACCATTCTGGACTTGGTTCTTCAACAAAAAGCTGAGGTCTCCAGGGAACTGTTTGCAGAGAGTAGGAGCTGGACTTTCTTCCCACCGGACAGGGAGGTTACAGAGGTTATGAAAACTGATTTTTCTCAGGAGAAGGGTGATTTTGTAAGTTCATCCACACTCCAGCATGTCACTTTGAGTCACCTCAGCAGATGAGGCAGTTCCACTCGTTCTCTTATGTCACAGCTTCTTATAGAAAGAGCCAGCCATGGTAGAGAATTTACAATTTAATCAGCCTTTGTGGATATAAAATATTAGAGTATTGATAAGAAAGTAGGAAGGAGAGAATCATAAATGTAGCAGTTGAACCAAGGATATGACCAACCAGACATATCAGAAAAAAAGTACACATTTAACATTTGACTGTTTCCTGTTCTTTTTGGAGAAATGGAGCAAAACCTAAGTTTGCCTGTATTTTCATGAACAAAATAGGGTGTCGGCATTATTATTAAATGATGGAGTACAGGACTCATTTGTAGCCCAGAAGGAGCAAACTTGTCTCACCATGGAGTTGTCTCTCCTTGAATGATGAATCTCTTCAAATGTAATGAAAAGTTCAGGGCAGGAATCTAAGGTCCAGAAGATGGGGTGGAGCAGGTATCAGAGAGTAGAGTGAAAGAAGGCAACTTACTTTAAATCATGTCTTACTTTGTCAAGAAAGTAAGTGAAGGGGCAAAAGGCATATTCACTCTATGTTTTCCATAGGCCACTTGGATACCACTCCAACGCTGAAATGATATTCACAGAGCAAATCAGGGCTAAGAGATGAGATTATTTTGTGTTATCACCTAATACACAGTTGAAAATACCAAGAGTCTAAGCTGTCTTGTATTATTTTTATAAGTCGGAAGTTTTCTACTGATACCTCCTAGAGACTTTATATGCTGCTGAATATTATTAATTCAGGATCACAAGAGTAAATAGTACATTCTTGTATATCATTTGATGGAGGAAAGAACCACCAAGTATAGCCTGGGGAACGTGTTTATTAATATGTTTTCGTCTCTGTTTTAGTTGACATTTCTATCTCTAAAAAGGAGTGTGATACAAGTTGGTATTATAAGATGAAAAATCAACTTGGCAAACTAGTTGTAGTAATACTCAAGATATATCAGTGAATTATTCTGGACTGTATTTATTATAAAAATTATCCATCTGCTGATGTATGTTTAAATATGTTACTTCTTTGTTGTCTTCAACTAGTTCTGCCTCTAAAGCAGCATTTAACAGTATGTAAACTTAGGGACATATAACAAACACTGGCATTTAAAATTGTGTGCATATAAACTTGCTTGCTTTATTGTATTTCTACTTGTTTTGCATATTTATGACATATATAATATACATCACATATACATATACATTTTGTAAATCTACCTCTCTATATACATGTCCCATATATAATAAACAGAATATTTCATATAATTACATGTTGTTAAAGATGTTAGGTAACTTAAATACTCCAAGCTCATTTGTAATCACTTGGAAGGAGTTTCAGTATCCTTTAAGATCTTGGTCATATTTAAAGACTTAAAAAAAATAAAAGCACTACTTCATTTTTATTGGAAATGGTTCTTTTTTTTCCCACATCTTTTAATGGATGACTTGGATAACTTTAAAATAATAATAGCTAGCAGAGAAGAATAAGGTAGTTAATTAACCTTGTGGGAAATTTGGAACTATCCAGATACATTTTGTGATTACTTAGTTTAAATTATGACAGGTTCATTTTATCATATTATCATATACAAAGTAATTACAAAATTGTGTTATTGCTAAATTTCAGAAAAGGAAGTGAATAAATGTGATGTACCGTATATACTTAGAAATATCTCAGAAGAATTTTTTATTTGAAATTCTTTTAGTAATTGTAACTTTAAATTATTGTTTATACTGGGAGTTTTAACTGTACAGGTATAGACTTGCATATTTCTGAAGGAATATATAAAGTAAAAATGGAATTTAATGTCAGTTGATTTATTATATTAATAAAGTGCTAAATCCTACAAATAAAGGCAACAGGTAATAATAGAAATGCATGTGTGATTCACAGGTAGAAAAATAATTTCTACATGCATGAAATAGGCTGAATGAAGGTTTAAACTCTATATTTAATACACATCTCAATATTTAAAATTCTTAAAATCACCCATATGTTTTTTAATATAAGGATAAAACAGAGATTGGTCTAAGATGGTGGAGGAGAAGGACAGGTGCTAACTCCCTCTTGCAAGAGCACCGGAATCACAACTAACTGCTGCACAATCATTGACAGGAAGACACTGGACTTCACCAAAAATGATACCCCACATCCAAAGACAAAGGAGAAGCCACAATGAGGTGCACAATCACAATAAAATCATATACCATAACCACTGGGTGGGTGACTTACAAACTGGAGGACAATTATACCACAGGAGTCCACCCACTGGAGTGAAGGTTCTGAGCCCCACATCAGGCTTCCCAAACTGGGGGTCCAGCAATGGGAGGAGGAATTCCCAGAGAATCAGACTTTGAAGACTAGCAGGATTTGATTGCAGGACTTTGACAGGACTGGGGGAAACAGAGACTCCACTCTTGGAGGGCACACACAAAGTAGTGTGTGCATCATGATCCAGGGGAAGGAGCAGTGACCCCATAGGAGACTGAACCAGACCTACCAGCTAGAGATGGAGGGTCTCCTGCAGAGGCAGGGGGTGGCTGTGGCTCACCATGGTGACAAGGACACTGGCAGCAGAAGTTCTGGGAAGTACTCCTTGGCATGAGCCCTCCGGGAGTCCACCATTAGCTCCACCAAAGATCCTATAGCCTCCAGTGCTGGGTCACCTCTGACCAACCAACCAACAGGGAGGGAACTGAGCCCTATCCATCAGCAGACAACTGGATTCAAGTATAACTGAGCTCTGCCCACCAGAGCAATGCCCAGCTCTACCCACCACCAGTCCCTCCCAATAGGAAGCTTGCACAAGCCTCTTATATAGCCAAAGCCACCAGAGGGAAGACAGCAGAAGCAAGAATAACTACAGTCCTGCAGCCTGTGAAAAGAAAACCACATTCACAGAAATATAGACAAAATGAAAACACAGAGGGCTATGTACCGGATGAAGAAACAAGAAAAAAACCAGAAAAACAATTATATGAATTGGAGATAGGCAACCTTCCAGAAAAAGAATTCAGAATAATGATAGTGAAGATGATCCCAGACCTTGGAAAAAGAATGGAGGCAAAGAACAAGAAGATGCAAGAAAGGTTTAACAAACACCTAGAAGAATTAAAGAAGAAACAAACAGAGATGAACAGTATAATAACTGAAATGAAAAATACACTAGAAGGAATCAATATCAGAATAACTGAGGCAGAAGAACGGATTAAGTGACATGGAAGACAGAATAGTGGAATTCATTGCTATGGAACAGAATAAAAAAAAGAATGAAAATAAATGAAAACAGTCTAAGAGACCTCTGGGACATTGAATGCACCAACATTCACATTATAGTGGTCCCAGAAGGAGAAGAGAGAAAGAAAGGACCCGAGATAATATTTGAAAAGCTTATAGTCAAAAACATCCCTAACATGGAAAAGGAAATAGCCACCCAAGTCCAGGAAGCACAGAGAGTCCCAGGCAGGATAAACCCAAGGAGAAACATGCTGAGACACATAGTAAGCAAATTGACAAAAATTAAAGACAAAGCAAAATTTTTAAAAGCAACAAAGCAAAAATGACAAATAACATACAAGGGAACACCCATAACGTTAACAGCTGATTTCTCAGCAGAAACTCTACAAGCCAGAAGGGAGTGGCATGATATATTTAAAGTGATGAAAGGGAAGAACTTACAACCAAAATTACTCTACCTGGGCAGTATCCCATTCAGATTTGATGGAGCAATCAAAAGCTTTACAGACAAGCAAAAGCTAAGAGAATTCAGCACCACCAAACCAGCTTTACAACAAATGGTAAAGGAACTTCTCTAGGCAGAAAACACAAGAGAAGGAAAAGACCTATAAAAACAAACCCAAAACAATTAAGAAAATGGTAATAGGAACATACATATCAATAATAACCTTAAATATGAATGGATTAAATGCTCTAACCAAAAGACATAGGCTTGCTGAATGGATGTAAAAACAAGACTCAAATATATGCTGTCTACAAGAGACCCACTTCAGAGGTAGGGACACATACAGACTGAAGGTGAGGGGATGGAAAAAGATACTCCATGCAAATGGAAATCAAAAGAAAACTGGAGTAGCAATACTCATATCAGATAAAATAGACTTTAAAATAAAGAATGTTACAAAAGACAAGGAAGGACAGTACATAATGATCAAGGGATCAATCCAAGAAGATATAACAATTATAACAATTATAAATATATATAACAATATATATAAGAAGATATAACAATTATAAATATATATGCACCAAATATAGGAGCACCTCAATACATAAGGCAACTGCTAATAGCTATAAAAGAGGAAATCGATAGTAACACAATAATAGTGGGGGACTTTAACACTTCCCTTACACCAATGGACGGATCATCCAGACAGAAAATTAATAAGGAAACACAGGCTTTAAATGACACAATAGGCCAGATAGATTTAACTGATATTTATAGGACATTCCATCCAAAAACAGCAGACTACACTTTCTTCTCAAGTGCACACGGAATATTGTGCAGGATAGATCACATCTTGGGTCACAAATCAAGCATCAGTAACTTTAAGGAAATTGAAATCTTATCAAGCATATGTTCTGACCACATCACTATGAGATTAGAAATCAATTACAGGGAAACAAATGTAAAAAACACAAACACATGGAGGCTAAACAATATGCTACTAAATAACCAAGAGATCACTGAAGAAATCAGAGGAAATCAAAAAATACCTAGGGACAAATGACAACAAAAACACAACAATCCAAAATCTATGGATTGCAGCAAAAGCAGTTCTCAGGGAAGTTTACAAAAATACAATCCTACCTCAAGAAAAATCTCAAATAGACAACCTAACTTTATCCCTAAAGGAACTAAGGAAAGAAGAACAAACAAAACCCAAAGTTAGTAGAAGGAAAGAAATCATAAAGATCAGAGCAGAAAAAAATGAAATAGAAACAAAGAAAACAATAGCAAAGGTCAATAAAACTAAAATCTGGTTCTTTGAGAAGATAAACAAAATTGATAAACCCTTAGCCAGACTCATCAACAAAAAGAGGGAGAGGACTCAAATCAATAAAATTAGAAATGAAAAAAGGAGAAGTTACAACAGACATGGCAGAAATAAAAAGCATCCTAAGAGACTACTACAAGCAACTCTATGCCAATAAAATGGACAACCTGGGAGAAATGGACAAATTCTTAGAAAGGTATAAGCTTCCAAGACTGAACCAGGAAGAAATGGAAAATATGAACAGACCAATCACAAGTAATGAAATTGAAACTGTGATTAAAAATCTTCCAACAAACAAAAGTCCAGGACCAGATGGCTTCACAGGTGAATGCTATCAAACATTTAGAGAAGAGCTAACACCCATCCTTCTCAAACTCTTCCAAAAAATTGCAGAGGAAGGAACGCTCCCAAACTCATTCTATGAGGCCACCATCACCCTGATACCAAAACCAGACAAAGATACTACAAAAAAAGAAAATTACAGACCAGTATCATTGATGAATATAGATGCAAAAATCCTCAACAAACGACTAGCAAACAGAATCCAACAACACATTAAAAGGATCATAGGGGTTCCCTGGTGGCGCAGTGGTTGAGAGTCCGCCTGCCGATGCAGGGGACACAAGTTCGTGTCCCGGTCCGGGAAGATCCCACATGCCGCAGAGTGGCTGGGCCCGTGAGCCATGGCCACTGAGCCTGCGCGTCTGGAGCCTGTGCTCTGCAACAGGAGAGGCCACAAGAGTGAGAGGCCCGCGTACCGCAAAAACAAAAACAAAAGGATCATGCACCATGATCAAGTGGGATTTATCCCAGAGATGTAGGGATTCTTTAATATACACAAAACAATCAATGTGATACACCATATCAACAAATTGAAGGATAAAAACCATATGATCATCTCAATAGATGCAGAAAAAGCTTTTGACAAAATTCAACACCTATTTATGATAAAAACTTCCCAGAAAGTGCACATACAGGGAACCTACCTCAACATAATAAAGGGCATATATGACAAACCCACAGCAAACGTCATTCTCAATGGTGAAAAACTGAAACCATTTCCTCTAAGATCAGGAACAAGACAAGGATGTCCACACTTGCCACTATTATTCAACATAGTTTTGGAAGTCTTAGCCACGACAATCAGAGAAGAAAAAGAAATAAAAGGAATACAAACTGGAAAAGAAGATGTAAAACTGTCACTGTTTGCAGAGAACATGTTACTATACATAGATAATCCTAAAGATGCCACCAGAAAACTATTAATCAATGAATTTGGTAAAGTTGCAGGATACAAAATTAATGCACAGAAATCTCTTGCCTTCCTATACACTAACAATGACAGATCAGAAAGAGAAATTAAGGAAACAATCCCATTTACCATCGCAACAACAAGAATAAAATACCTAGGAATAAACCTACATAATGAGGTAAAAGACCTGTACTCAGAAAACTATAAGACACTGATGAAGGTAATCAAAGATGACACAAACAGATGGAGAGATATACCATGTTCTTGGATTGGAAGTATCAATATTGTGAAAATGACTATTCTACCCAAAGCAATCTACAGATTCAATGCAACCCCTATCAAATTACCAATGGCACTTTTTAAAGAACTAGAAGAAAAAATCTTAAAATTTGTATGGAGACACTGAAGACCCCGAATAGCAAAAGTAATCTTGAGGGAAAAAATGGAGCTGGAGGAATCAGACTCCCTGACTTCAGACTATACTACAAAGCTACAGTAATCAAGACAATATGGTGCTGGCACAAAAACTGAAGTATAGGTAAATGGAACAGGATAGAAAGCCCAGAGATAAACCCACACACCTATGGTCAACTAATCTATGACAAAGGAGGCAAGGATATACAATGCAGAAAAGACAGTCTCTTCAATAAGTGGTGCTGGGAAAGCTGGACAGCTACATGTAAAAGAATGAAATTAGAACACCCCCTAACACCATACACAAAAATAAACTCAAAATGGATTCGAGACCTAAATGTAAGCCCAGACACTGTAAAACTCTTAGAGGAAAACGTAGGAAGAACACTCTTTGATGTAAATCACAGCAAGATCTTTTTTGACCCACCTCCTAGAATAATGGAAGTACAACAAAAATAAACAAATGGGACCTAATGAAACTTAAAAGCTCTTGCACAACAAAGGAAACTATAAAGACAAAAAGACAACCCTTAGAATGGGAGAAAATATTTGCAAACGAATCAATGGACAAAGGATTATTCTCCAAAATATATAAACAGCTCATGCAGCTCAATATTGAAAAAACAAACAACCCAGTCAAAACCTGGGCAGAAGACCTAAATAGGCATTTCTCCAAGGAAGACATACAGATAGCCAAGAGGCACATGTAAAAGCTGCTCAACCTCACTAATTGTTAGAGAAATGCAAATCAAAACTACAATGAGGTATCACCTCACACCAGTTAGAATGGGCATCATCAGAAAACCTACAAACAACAAATGCTGGAGAGGGTGTGGAGAAAAGGGAAACTTCTTGCACTGTTGGTGGGAATGTAAATTGATACAGCCACTATGGAGGACAGTATGGAGGTTCATTAAAAAACTAAAAATAGAGCTACCATATGACCCAGCAATCCCACTACTGGGCATATACCCTGAGAAAACCATAATTCAAAAAGAGACATGTACCACAATGTTCATTGTAGCACTATTTACAATAGCCAGGACATGGAAGCAACCTAAGTGTCCATCGACAGATGAATGGGTAAAGAAGATGTGGCACATATATACAATAGAATATTACTCAGCCATAAAAAGGAACGAAATTGGGCCATTTATAGAGACGTGGATGGACCTAAACAATGTCATACAGAGTGAAGTAAGTCAGAAAGAATAAAACAAATATCGTATAGTAACGCATACATATGGAATCTAGAAAAGTGATACAGATGAAGCAGTTTTCAAGGCAGAAATAGAGACACAGATGTAGAAAACAAACATACGGACACCAGGGGAGGAAGAGGGAGGGGCTTGGTGGTGGTGGGATGAATTGGGAGATTGGGATTGACATTTATATACTAATATGTATAAAATAGATACCTAATAGGGACCTGCTGTATAAAAAAATAAAATAAAATTCAAAACAAGAAAGGATAAAACAGATTTCAATAAAGTCTTTCAACTGAGAGGATATTTTTAAGTTCTAATATATTCTAAATGTAAATATTAAAGGAAGAAATGCAATATTAGCCAAATTTCTATATCTATCACTAATGGTTTATTTTATGATATCAGTATATCTTATAAGATCATTTGTATTATATCAATATACTATATATGTAATTTGAACTCCTAAATTCTGTTCTTTGAATCATTGTCAGTTTGAAAAGCAATAATTAGAAGTCTGAATTTAAATAGTCCCTTCATTTTACATAAAGTTTTGTCTGGTCTTGACTATGACAACACCTATTTATTTCTGTGACTGCTGTCGAAAGAACTGCTGATTTGCACTAATGTTAAAAGGTTTTAGGACAATGATTGTACATATGTTTGGGTGATTTTTTGTTCAAATGTGATTTTGTCTTACATTATATAAAAAGTGTAGTAATTGTGGCAGAATTAATAAAATATCTGGTGTTTAGGGGGATTATCTCTAAATATATTTCAATGTGGTTTGCCTTCTCTTTTTTCATGATTAAACTTTTTAATTGTATCTAGTGTAACTCTTTTGAATTATTTACAATGCATTTTAAAATATATTTTTCAATTTCCCTTTTGAGTTTAAAACCAGCTACTTCAAATAACTGTGCAGCAACTGAGATGACACGATCTATTCAGTCCCATGACTCTTCTTCCTTTGTTTCTCACACAGCCTCACTCTCAGGCATACAGGAACATGTGAATTTGGGAGCAAGTAGAGCGACAGGTTGGATTCTGAGCCAGTTTTGATAGAGTGATCTCATTGCTTCCCCCTCCCCCAGGAATTGATGCTACACCCCTGGATTTCATGGTCTTCTTGTGGTGCCACCTGTGGGTTCAGATGCCAGATGTGCCAGGTGTGTACGGGACAGAACCATGAGGGAAGGTAGGCACTCGCTCTGCTCCTAGCATCACCATCCTCACATTCCCAGCATGGACCGATTTACCTGTAGTTTGAGGTGTGGATCTAGCTTTGCTTACCTACGGCATCCTTTTCTGTTGAGCTGAATCCCCCTCTTCTCTTTCTGCCATCCTTTTATTCAAACCTAAGCAGACAGCATTCCTGGACCTGAGTGGTGCCTTCGGTGTTTGCTGACCTGAGCACTTCCTCACCAGGCACCGCTGTTCCAAGTCTCTTCTCTCTGTGTTCCCTGTACATTCGAAAACTGAGTCTGCTAGAAAATGAATTATGCTCTTTAGAATTCAACTAGACAGATCTCCAAAACCTATGATTCTGAGTAGGACCTAATAAAGTTCCAGGTTTAAGATACAGTCAGATGAAGTAAAGCAGCTAACATGAAATAAGCAGCTACAGCACATCCCAGAACATTTTCAGGATTTTGGTTATATTTTATAACTACCTACCATTCTCACTGAAAATGCCCTAAATTAAGCTGCAGTATAAACAAAATTGGGAGATTGTTCTCCCTGTTTCCCAGTTCATCATGATAACATTGAAGCTCAGGCTTGGATTTAACTGTTGGTCCCTTTGTATAAAATTAGAACATTTGTTTTCAACCTCACAAAATTGTGGTTTTGAATTTCAGTTCTTTCCTGTATGTTTACAGTGTATTATGGTTTATGGTTATTGTTAAGAATTAGTGTAGGTAAATTTCACATCATTTTTAAGATTCTTATTCTGCTATATTGATATATGCTTCTCTTTGTTTTGATTAATGAAAGAGCAAATGGCTTACAATGATCTTTTAATTAAGTTGTATTAATGCTATATCAGGTGATACCTCTTCAAAGGGCACTTTACTGAGGAAGCCTCTTACATAAATACTGCAACCAGATATTTGATGTTTGATTAATATTCCAAAGTACAAGAACTACAGATTTACTAATACCTTTACTAGGTATATATTACAACTAATAAATAAACCAAAGTGACTCTGCCCTTTCTTTCTTCACCATGTTACCCAGGTACCAATGAAGATGTCTTTCCTTTTTTAGTAAAAAGTAAAACAGAAGGATGATGTTGACAAAGCAGGGTTTGTTATTTGTGAAGCAATCCCATGACACAGTCCTACGCCAGGTCCATCACTGTTTAATCCCAGTTGATGAGTAGAGTTGTTCATGGGTTGAGTCGTCTCCTTGCTATTTAAGAACCTTGTACATTTTAAGACTGGTTAAAAGTTTTGAAATCTTCTAAAATATTAGAAGGTCAGGCAAGTGCTCTCCCACTTTGCTGGGCTGCCTCAGGAATCAGGACACTCTCCCTGCTATCAACCTGCCATGAACTTCCTCAGGCTGAGCAATGGGCCATGAAGTGAGGATCAATCTCCCTTACTCCAGGTACATGTGTACGCTGGCTATCCATGTGCAACTCTCTATAAAGCTGTCTTCCGGGAAAATTGGGATGGCAAGCTTGGTTGAAGAGTTTATATGATTAAAATGTTACTTGTTTACAGCAGTAGCATTTATAATTTATTTCATTAATGGAAGAAAAATGGAAATCTAATTAACAAATGAGATGAATAAGAACCAAACACAATTTATAGCATAAAGAAATATGAAATAAAATGTGTATAATGTTGATAAATCTAGTTCCTATGGGATTATAAAAATAATGTCTTTAGCAGAGACTAAGATTATAGAAGATGGATAATTTATGGAGAAACAATAATTGCTTTTAAATGAAAAATGAAAATAAGCCATCATGTAGCAAAACTAAGAATTTAATTTTTAATGCATCTTGAAATGCATCTGTGACTTTCGATGTTTAAAATGCTAGATGCCCAAGAGATCCAGTAAAATTCAAAAAATTGGTAAAAGTTAATAGTGTGCAGAAGACTGCAGGACTAAAATCCCAAGAACTTATCCAATGTGTAGATATTTGTCTATTAAACAAATTTAAGAAACCCAAAACAAGCAATTTCAAAGTCTCTAAATAACTTCCCATTCCCACTATGGTTTATGATCAAGAGTAACTTGAGACCACTCTCTCAGGAACACAAGTCATTTGGGGTGGGGGGAGAGGAGGTCTGAGGGAAACTGCTTTCTCACAGTTGTGGAGAATCCAGGGTTGAGGGCTTGTAAGGGTTTTGCCTCTGAGCAGTCCCTCCTAGGTCGGGTTCTTGAGTGAAAATCCTGATACAAAGGGACAGAGCTAATCTAGCAATTTCTATTTCCCTTCTGACCTCCTTGCTAGACATCCTGCAATTTCAGATGGTGGCATTTTAACAGATCCTTCTATGGCTTATTTCAGAGGACTCCTGCAGAATGGTGGCTTGAAGGAAAAAAGGAACTTAAAGGAGGAAGAGGAAAAAAAAGAAAGGCGATTTTTAATAAGCTTGAAATGCAGCCTAATAGATAATAAAACTTCCTGAAAACTCCGTGCTACATGCCCCTTTCAGAGTTATATTGCAGTTTGTGTTTTGTTTCATTTTGGCGTTCTTTTTTAACTATAAGAAGATGTCTAGTGTTTTCAGAGATGTCCTGCTGTGGGCAGTAAGAAGGTATTTGTGCACTGTGGTTTATTTTTCTATGGGGAAAATGGTAGCTCAGCTGCCCTGTGTTTATTAAAAGTCAAGAATTTTATGAGCATTTTAAAGAAAGATGATTCTTTGCCCTCCTTACCCCCTATTTTATTGAAGCTGAAATTAATGTCATAGAATCTAGGCAACTTATACCTTTTAAATGACGGTGAGTCGGCTCTTTTCTATTTCCTATTCTAATTACAGTGAGAGAAATTACATAGGGATATTTGGAAATAAACACTGAGAGTTTGGTCAGCATTTCTGACTTGAAAAAATATTCTCAAAATAAATCCCAATTTCCTCCTGGAATACTCCATGCACCAACACATATATTAATATTTACTGAGTAGTTGCTAAGTTTTACTTATTCTAACTCTGCGTGCACATTTGCATATACCTCCTAAGGTCAAATTCTTTCAATCAATTGTATCTTTAATTTTATTTTGCCTTTTTTTATAACCTGGCTTCAAATCTTCTATCCAGACACTACTCTCTCTTAACTAGAAAAAAAACTTCCCTCTTCCTTTGTACACGAGGATACAGAGGAAAATAAGAATGTCTAAAGGTCTTAGGCATGGGGACTTGGGGCAAGGGAAGAATAAGTTATCTTGAGAAGGAAGTCTAACGTTTCTCTTTTATCTTAGAAATATAAGATGAGAGAAAAGAAAGATAGCTAGGCAATATACATAGGTTATTTCTATATTTAAGTGTTTACAGAAATGCACTCGTATTATACGGTATCTCTTCGTCAGGTCGATTTCCTCGCGTTCTAGAAGATCCTCAACCATGACATATTAAAAAATCTTTCTCTGAAACTAAGAATGTCTCCCTCCCTCCTCCAAGATGAGACCTTGATTTTTGACATTACTGCTTTTTTTTAATTTGTTTTACTCAATATATTAACACAGGTGAGAAATCTTATTTCTGTTTTTACCAAACCCCGTATAAAATATATACCCTAAGTCTCTCTCTCTCATATGACAACCATCACATTTGTCTAGGTATTTGTTATCTCTCACTTTGATTGTGGTAATGTCTCCTCTACTTGTACATATAAGCCTCAGCGGACATACTCCACTGTCAGAGCCATTCATACTTAACGTGAGCAGGAATGCCAACATTCTTGAACATCGTTTCCTCGGTCTCCATTCATTGCTTCACCCTGATTCCAGCTTCAACACAGTCCCCATTTTGGTTATGTCAACACACAGTTAAATTGCAATCTTGCTATTTGGTGTTTGGCATTTGTTTCTAGTCTCCTGATTCAGTCTGAAAGTTCCACATCAAAGACTGGCTTGTGTTTGCTCCGTGAGCTCTTCCAACTGGTGGCCTCATCTATCTGAGGGATCAGACCCTACACTGAAATGGTCAGCTCCTGAAATCTCGGGGCTTTTGGGCACCAGGACATGATGTACCAACTCCTGGGGATGAGCCTTCACTGTTTACGCTGGCAGAGCTATTTTGTCTCTGGAGCTTTGTGGAACCTTCTCAATTCCTTAAAAATAAAGTTCAAGCTCATCCTCACTGTACCATAAAAACCAGTTATCCTAGTTTATTTATCATTTCCTTTCTTTCTCTCTTCTCTTAAATAACATTTTTCACTTCACTCGTACTACTGCTACCTTTCATTTTTCTTTAAAACATCACCTGATGCTCAAGATGCCCCACCTCGTTGATAATTTTAATTTGACATTACATTCTACCTTTTATCAGGAAGTTTTTCTGATTTGAAGGAAAAGAAGTTGTCACTTCCCTGGATTGACTGTCAGGAAACTATACACCCTAAATTACTTTTTGTAGTTACTAGCTATCATTTTCCCTTATTCTACTCTGAAGATGCATTTCCTTTGTATGTATGCAATGAAATGGTATTACTGTGCTAACATAATGTTTTCTGTCCTGCACATCCTGAGATTTTGTCCTTTTCCTTGTGTTCATCTTGAGTTATGTACATCTGTGGTCAGGAAGAGATCTTTGCAATTTCCTTTGCATAGTGTCCTGCAGTGTTAAGCCATAATTGGCAATGATGACATTAAAGGTGACTGACTTAGCTTAGAAGACAGGAAACTTTGCCTCCTATTTCTAAAGGAGGATAATCTGGGAAGGAAAAGGGAGAAAAGGGTGTCCTACTGTTTCCTAGAAGTCTATTCCTAGTAGACTTAGTACACAAACTATTAAATTTAAATAGAACTTTATATCACTGAATGTGTTTCACTGAATTTTACTATATTCAGACAAACCTATTCAACCCTAGAGGCAGTGAACTGGAGAACAATGATTTTTCTTTTTTCTTTCACAATGCTTCACTAGAAATTTTAGTTTGAAATGCATTTTAGATTTGTTATACCAAAGAGTGTAGAGAATGCCTAATTATAAGGATAAACAAGACTTTAGATAACTAAAAACTGGAAATATAGGAGTATACATAGAAGAATGTCCAAAAATTTAAAAGTAGGATCATTATTCAAAGGTAGGAATTCAGTTCTTTTGGATATCTGTTGAACTTTTTTCAAAAGTTGTCTGACAGTATTCTGAGATGTTTATTTAACATTTTTTTAAATATAAAACATAAGAACCCAAATAATATATAGGAGGGATTTACTTCAAAAAATCACTGTTTACATTTTTTTTAATTATATAAATATATATATATATGTATAGTAAAATATTTTATAAAATATATGTGTGTGTGCATGCCTATACATATACAGAGGGAGCACTTTTGCCCTTGGTTTAATATTTTAATCCTTAGTTTTTAATTTGCATGTTTAGAATATCCATGTTCTATATGAAATGTTTTTCTATATGTTCCCCCATTTGGGTGTCTGTTTGAAGGGGTTTTTGTTTGTTTCTCCTTTAATTTGTTGCACGGGAAGATCCATCCTGCATGGTGAGTCCAGCATTTTCCTCGTTGTCTCCCGCGCATCCCATTGTCTGTGCACACACAACATGGCCAGCGCCACATTGGCCTCCTTCCCTGGGTGACCACCCAGAACACGAAACGCCCCTCACGCGGAGCATGCCCATGGGTTCAACATCCCGTGCAGGGCCAGAGAGTGGAAAGCCTGTGGCCTCACGTTCCACTAAACCCTTGCTTTTTCCTCTTGGTTTCCTCATTACAGATACTGCAATGAGCATCTGCTGTGCCCCCTACACATGTTCTGGACAGGCTGGGGTCCCTGGGAATGGTGCCCAGCACAGTGTGGAGGCGGCATTCAAGATCGCCACAGAACCTGCGAGAATGGTCCTGACTGTGCGGGCTGTAGTGTGGTGAGTAGTACTCCTCATCCCCAGCCCACAGTCTAGAGCTGGGAGTCCAGAGTCAGCACACACTAGATGCTCTGCAAACACAAGGTGTTCTACAAACTCTGAATGCTCTGCAAACACAAGATGTTCTGCAAACACTAGATGCTGTGAATCACACAAATTTCTCTGGTTAATAAGAATGTACAGGGGAAATATTGAAAGGTCAGAGTAGCCTATATGCTTCCTGAGCTAAGTAGACCTAGCCTAGAAATTTCTCAGTTCTGATTTCTGTGCTATGACAAAAATGTTAGAGTGCTTAATTCTGGACACAATATTTGGTCTGGGAAAATGAAAGGAGCTTTCCATTCTAAGCCCATGCTAAGATATAGAATGCAGGATGAACCTGACACACTATGAGGGTAAGAAAACTCTGAAGTCAGAGCAAATTGGTACTAATTCAGAGGAAATAAATCACAATCTATGGCTTCATTTTTCTTTGCCTTCACAGATCATATTTCCTTTAACACTGAACTGCTCAAATAAAGTTTCATTTGGGCAAGCACCTTCCCAAAGGCCCCTTGTTGCTCTTCCTGTGCCAGCTGCCAGAATGACTAAGCATGGAAGGCTGCTGGGCTTTCACTTGTCCCTGGTGCTGGCACTGCAGAGTAGATACAGAGACAGTAGGGTGGTTTTGGTGAAGAGGTTCAGCCTGAGCAGCTCTGGTTTGGCATGCTTCCTCCCTGATCTTTCCGGTATGTCTTTGCAGTACTTTGGACCCTTGGTTCATGAAGTTGAACAGTGTTTTTGCGCTGCTGTAAAGCTTTTTTGTGAGATGCAAAAATCGAACAGCCCAGATAGCCTTGGGAAATTCAGAGAGAGGAGGAGGTTAGAGGTGCTTCATCAGATACTATGCCTGATCCAAGGAGATTTCGGTTACCGGGATTTGTAGTTACGTTTCTTTCCTTTCAAACTGTTAAAGAGATTGTAGTAGCCGTAATAGAATCTATTACTGATTATAGAGGCACTTGTTTCTAGCTCAGCCTGAACTAACTTTGGATTAAGAAAAATCTTAGTCTATATATAGGACGAAATATTTATTGACTTTTCAGATGCTCAAATTTAAAACTTTTTATAAATGTGAAGGTAATTCATGGTAATTATAATGAACACCCCCATGCTCTAGGAAAATAAACCCAATGTGGTAGCTCTACTCTTTGCTGAAGCATGTAGCTTCCTGAACAAGTGTCTGGAGACTAGGGTCTACAATCCCACATGGACATTTGCCTCATCTGCTGGGGAACAACAGGGATGGAACCCAACAGAATTGATCTTCTTAATCTTCTTGCCTTTAGTTTCTAAGAAAGTTGAGGTACTAAGAAATCTGAATGCATTTTACATCATTCATTTATAATTGCTTATTGCCTTCAACAATATCACCCATACGATATTTTACTATAACAAAAAAGTATATTAAGGAAAAACTAACATATCTCATATACATACATATATTTTCTTATGATTATAAATGTGAATGATTAAGTACTTCCTCAAGATAGCGCTGAATTTGTTGTTTATATTTAAATAATATGTTGTTTTCATTTATATTTAATAACAGATAGTTTATGAAATAAATGCAATACCAGTTTCTAAATCCAGGAGAACTTTACATAGGTCTCTAATAACTCTAGTTGGGGTTTTAGGTTGTGTTCTTTTTCTCCCTACTGGAGTTTACTTCCTAGCAGATGTAATTGGCATAATCAATCAATCTATTTCCTTATGTAGAAGTACAAAAATTGTTTTCCTTATTTGTTCCAGCTTCTGTCTTGCCTAAGGCAGGAATGCTGGCTCAGGTAAATTAATAAATGTAGAACAGTTGAAGCACGAGTTAAGTTTCTTCAGATTGCTTGGAAAGTGTATTATCTCCATTACATGTCCAAGAAATTTATTTAAAAAGAAAAGTCACAAGGAGGAGAGCAAGATGGCAGAGTAGGAGGATGTTGAGCTCACCTCCTCACATGAACACATCAAAAATCCATCTACATGTGGAGCAACTCTCACTGAAAACAAAGTGGAGACTAACAGAAAGGCTCCTCTACAACCAAGGCTGTAAAGAAAGACCCACACAGAGTTAGGTAGGAAGGGGGAAGAAGTGATCAGGTTGGGACTCATGCCACTAGCAGGGGACACAGAAGAAGAGAGGGATATCACAGGCTTGGAGAGTTAGTTCTTTACTGAATATTTGTTGGACTTTTTAAAAAAGTTGTCTGATAGCATTCTGAGACATTTATTTATTTTTTTAATATAAAAATATAAGAACCCAAATTAAATATAGGATGGACTTATAACTCCCTAGGGAGTTAGGAGCTCAAGCCACATATTGGGCATCCCAGCCCTAGGGTCTAACACTGGAAGGCAAGTCCCTTTGACTGGGTTGAAAACCAGTGGGGCTTACAGGAGAGCTGTAAGAAACCTAGACTGTTCAGGAAGAACACAAACACATTTGCTTACTCCCAGGAACAAGGCAGAGGAAGCAGACTGAAACTACCCAGGGCTCTAGTCTACCCTGTAGCCACCCCAGCATGTATCCCAGCCCATGCTAAGCACCCTACCTGGCCCCTCTAGCTCCCACGCAGTTCCCCACTAAGGAAAAGACTGCAGTTGCTGAGAAGAGTGCACACTTGTGTGGACAGAACAGGCTTGGAGCTGAAACTGCATTTGAACAAAGTGAGGGCAGCCATTGTTGAAGCTTGTGGAAGTGGTGGATTGGAAGCTGTCTTGAGCTCTGACTGGTGTGCTGGGATCATCCAGCATGCACCACAGTCTGCACTGAGTACCCACTGCAGCCTCTGTTGCTTTAGTGCTGCTCCCTCTGGGGTGAAGGTGCTGTTGTTGGGAAAGAAGAGAGTGCAGACTTAGAGGGAATGGAACCAGCTTGGGCCCAACCCTCAAAGCTTCTGCTCCAGCACCTTGGGCCCCAACTTTGCCCCTGATTGGGTGATGAAGGCCACCAAGAAGCCCTGGCCCACACCTGACTCTGGCTGTAGCTCCTCTGTCTCCAGCCCCACCTCCCACCAAAGTGATAGGTACTAGCACACCCTGAGGAAAGACATGGCTTGTGTTCACATCAAATCCAGCTCTCCCACCAAAGACACTGGGCACCTGCAGATTGCATGGGACAATAGAAAACAAGGACACCCTTTCAAGAGTGGGATAAGTAAATGTTTTAGCTAATTTCATAGGATGCAGGAAAAGTTAAACAAAATTAGAAGACAGAGGAGTTTGTCTCAAATGTAAGAACAAGGAAAAGTTCCTGAAAAAGCAACTAATGAAACAGAGGTAAATAATTTAGCAGATAAAGAGTTCAAAGCATTAGTAATAAGAATGCTAACTGAAAAAGAATAGATGAACACAGTGAGAATTTTAACAAGGAACTGGAAATTTTGATAAAAAGAACCAGTCAGAGCTGAAGAATATGATAACTGAAATGATAAATACAATAGAAGGAATTAACAGCAGACTAGATGATACAGAAAAACACATAAGTGATCTGGAAGATAGGATAATGAAAATCACCCAAAAAGAACAACAAAAAGAAAAACAAATTAAAAAATGAGGATAGTTTAAGGAACCTCTGAGACAACATCAAGCATTATAACATTCTCATTGTAGGGGTCCCAGAATAGAGGAGAGAAAAAGGGGTCAAAAATGTATTAGATGAAATCATAGCTGAAAACTTCCCAAACCTGAAGAAGGAAACATATATCCAGGTGAAGGAAGCACAGGGTCCCAAACAAGATGAACCTAAAGAGACACATACAAAGACATATGATAATTAAAATGGCAAATGTTAAAGAGGGAATTCTCAAAGCAATAAGAGAAAAACAAAGAGTCACATACAAGGGAAGTCCCATAAGGCTATCAGTAGATTTATCTGCAGAAACTTTGCAGGACAGAAAGGAGTGGCATGATATATTTAAGTGCAGAAAGAGAAAAAACTTACAACCTAGGATATTCTACCCATCAAGATCATCATTCAGAATTGAATGAGAGTTAAAGAACTTCTCAGAAAAGCAAAAACTAAGAGAATTCATTAATACTAAACTTACCCTAAAAGAAGTGTTAAAATGTCTTCTCTAAGTGTAAAACAAAAGGGTACAACAAGAAGTAAGAATTTATAGGAAAAGAAAAACCCCACTGGTAAAGGCAAATATATAGTAAAGACTGGGGATCAAAAATTTAAATAAGCTAGTAGGAAGATTAAAAGACAAAAATTGTAAAATCAGCCAAAACTAAAATAAATAGTTAAAGAATAAACATGAAGATGTAAAATGTGACATCAAAAACACAAAACATGGGGGAGAGGAGTAAAAAATGTAGTTCTTTTAGAATGTGAGCTTAAATGACTATCAGTTTAAAACAAGTAGATATACTTATAGAGCAACATATATGAATCCCATGGTAATGACATATCAAAAACCACAATGAGGTACACAAAAACTAGAAATAAATGAACACAATCATACCACTAAAGAAAATCATCAAACCAGAGGAAAGAAATGAAAGAATAGAAGAGAGAAGAACTACAAAAACAATCAGAAAACAAATAACAAAATGGCAATAAGTACATACCTATCAAAAATCACTTTAAATGTCAATTGACTAAATGCTCCAATCAAAAGACATAGGTGGCTGATAGGATAAAAAACAAGACCCATCTATATGTTACCTACAAGATAATCCAGAGCTAAAGACAGACATGGGCTGAAAGTGAGGGGATGGAAAAATATTTCATGTAAATGAAAATGAAAAGAAAGCAGGGTTAGCAATACCCATATGAGAAAAATGAGACTTTAAAACAAAGTCCATAACAAAAGACAAAAAAGGGCATTGTAAAATGACAAAGGAATCAATACAAGAAGATGATTGATATAGCATTTTTTAACATACATGCACCTAATATAGGAGCACCTAAACATATAAAGCAAATATTAACAGACATAAAGTGAGAAATTGACAATAATACAATAAAAGTAGGGAAATTTAAAACCTCACTTACATCAATGGACAGATCCTCTAGAATCAATAAGGAAGTACTAGTCTTAAATGACACATTACACTAGTTTGAATTAATAGATATCTACAGGACGTTCCATCCCAAAACAGTAGAATACACATTCTTTTCAAGTGCACATGGAATGTTCTCCAGGATAGATCACATGCTAGGCCACAAGATAAGCAGCAACAAATTTAAGAGGATAGAAATTATATCAAGCATTTTTTCTGACTTCAATGGTATGAAACTAGAAATCAATTACAGGAGGAAAAATGGGAGTAGAAAAAACATGTGGAGACTAAGCAACATACTACTAAAAACCAATGGGTCAATGAACAAATCAAAGTGTAACAGAAAATACTTTGAGACGAATAAAAATAAAACACAACTTTTCACAATCTATGGGATGCAGCAAAAGCAGTTCTAAGATGGAAATTTATAGTGATACAGACTACCTCAGAAAACAAGAAAAATTTCAAATAAACAACTTAACCTACCATTTAAAAGAATTAGAAAAACAGAAGAAACAAAACCCAAAGCCAGCAGAAGGAAGGAAGTAATAAAGATCAGGAAGGGAAATAAATAAAAAACAGTAGAAAAGATCAATGAAATCAACAATTATTTTTTTAAAAGATAAACAAAATTGATTAGCCTGTAGCTGGGGTCATTAAGAAAAACAAGAGAGATCAGAAATAAACAAAACAAGAAGTGAAAGAAGAGAAATTATAATTTATATCATAGAGAAACAAAAATATAAGAAAATTCTATGAACAGTTATATGCCAACAAATTGAGTACCCTATAAGAAATGGATAAATTTCTGGAAACATACAATCTTCAGAGACTGAATCAGGAAAAAATAGACAATCTGAATAAGACTGATCACTAGTAGTGAAATTGAATTAGTGATCAAAAAAGTCTCAGCAAACAGAAGTCCAGGACCAGACAGCTTCTCAGAGGAATTCTCCCAAATATTAAAGAGGAGCTAAAACCTATCCTTCTCAAATTATTCCAAAAAAATTGAAGAGGAGGGAACACCCCTAAATTTATTCTATGAGGCCACCATTTTTCTGATTCCAAAACCAGAAAAAGACACTACAAAAAAGGAAAATTACAGTCCGATATCTCTGATGAAAATAGATGCAAAAACCCTCAACAAAATATTATCAAACTGAATTCAACAATATATAAAAGAGATCATAAACCATTATCAAGTGGGACTTACTCCACGGCTGGAAGGATGGTTCAATATCTGCAAATTAATCAATGTGATATACCACATTAAAAAAAGGAAGGATAAAAATCATATGATCATCTCAATAGATGCAGATAAAGTGACAAAATTCAACATCCATTTATGGTAAAAACTCTCATCAAAGCTCGTATAGAGGGAACATAACTCAAGACAAGAAAGGCCATTTATGACAGACCCACAGCTAACATCATACTCAATGGTGAAAACTGAAAATGTTTCCTCCAAAATCAGGAACAAGACAAGGATGCCCATTCTCACCACTTCTATTCAATATAGGATTGGAAGTCCTAAGCACAGAAATTAGACAAAAAAAAAAAAAAAAAAAAAAAGAAAGATAAGACATCCAAATTAGAAGGGAAGAAGTAAAACTGTCACTATTTGCAGATGACATGATATTATGTACAGAAAACCCTAAAATCTCCACCAAAAAACTATTAGAACTAATAAATGAATTCAATAAAGTTGCAGGATACAAGATTAAATACAAAAACCTGTTACTTTTCTATACACTAATAATGAACTATCAGAAAGGGAAAACAATATCATTTCTAATTGCATCAAAAAGAATAAAATACCTAGGAATAAACTTATGTAAGGAGAAGAAAGATCTACACTATGAAAACTATAAAACATTGATGAAGGAAATTCAAAATGACTCAAAGAGACAGAAAAATATCCTATGTTCATAGATTGAAATAATATTGTTAAAAGGTCCATACCTAAAGCAATCAACAGAGTTAATGCAATTTCTATCAAAATGCCCGTGACATTTTCACAGAATTAGAACAAATAATCCTAAAATTTATATGGAAAACACAAAAGACCCCAAATAGCTAAAGCAATCTTGAGAGAAAAGAATAAAGCTGGAGGTATCATGCCCCCTTACTTCAGAATATACTACAAAGCTACTATAATCAAAACAGTGTCATACCGGCACAAAAACAGACACATAGATCAATGGAACAGAATGGAGAGCCCAGAAATAAACCCATACACTATTGTCAATGCATCTATGACAAAGGAAGCAAGATTATATGATGGGGAAATAGCAGTTCCTTCAATATGTGGTGCTGGGCAAATGGAGAAGCTGCATGCAAACAAATGAAATTAGAACATTTTCTCACATCATATACAAAAATAAACTCAAAATGGAATAAAAACCTAAGTGTAAAACCAGAAACCATAAAACTCCTAGAAAAAAAACATAGGCAGAACACTCTTTGACATAAGTCTTAGCAATATTTTTTTGGATCTGTCTCCTATGGCAAAGGAAACAAAAGCAAAAATAAACAAATGGGACCTAATTAAATTTTAAAAGCTTTTGCACAGCAAAGGAAACCATCGACAAAAGCAAAAAACAACCTACTGAATGGGAGAAGATATTTGCAAATGATATGACCAAAAAGGAGTTAATATTCAAAATACATAAACAGCTCATAAAACTCAATATCAAAAAAAAACACAACCCTATTAAAGAATGGGCTGAAGACTTGAATAGACATTTTTCCAAAGAAGACATACAGATGGCCAAAAGGCACATTAAAAGATGCTCTACATCACTAATCATCAGAGAAATGCAAATCAAAACCACAATGAGATATCACCTCACACCTGTCAGAATGTCTACCATCAAAAAGAGCACAAATAGCAAATACTGGAAAGGATACGAAGAATAGGAAACCCTTGTACACTTTTGGTAGGAATGCAAATTCATGTAGCCACTGTGGAAAACCATATGGAGGTTCCTCAAAAAAAACTAGAAACAGAACTACCATATGATCCAGCAATTCCACTCCCATGTATATATGTAAAGGAAATAAAAACACTAATTTGAAAAGATATGTGCCTTCAGTGTTCATAGTAGCTCTACTTACAATAGCTAACATATGAAAGCATCCTCAGTGTCCATCAGTGGATGAATGGATAAAGAAGATGTGGCATATGCATTCAATAGAATATTACTCAGCCATAAAAATGTATGAAGTTTTACCATTTGCAACCACATGAATGGACCCAGAGGGTGTCATGCTTAGTGAAATATGTCAGACAGAGAATAACAAATAATGTATGTTATCACTTACATGTAATCTGAAAAATGAAACAAGTGATTGAATATAACAAAACAGAAACAGCCTTACAAACATAAAGAACAAACTACTGTTTACCAGTGGGAGAAGGAAGTGGGTAGGGGTGAAACACCAGTAGGGGATTAAGAGGTACAAATGTTTAAAATAAATATGCTGCAGTGACATATTGTGCAGCACAGGAAATATAGCCAATATTTTATAATAACTATAAATAGTGTATAACCTATAAAAATATTGAATCACTATGTTGTACACCTAAAACTAACATTGTAAATCAACTATACTTACATACATGCATACAAAAAGTCACATAGATTTTGTAGCATGTTGATTTGTACATTCTAGCTGCAGCTGGCAAATCTTCAGACACAAAGTGTGTTTGATTTGAAGTGGTCTTTTATAGAAACTAGCTCTAAGTATAGGCATTGTAATTTCTTAATTTCAAGTTGTAAATTTGATCCTTTATCAACATCAAGCTGGATAACAAGTCAGGTGATATTTCTGAGATTCAGCCTCCTTCTCTGAGAAGGAGGCAACAACAGTCCATCCCTCCCGGGGCCACTTTGTCAAAGACGATGTCATCTGTGAGGTTCTGGTAGAAGGTCTCACATTCAGAGCAATTTAGTGTGAGTTTTTCTTCCTACTCTCATTACTTGTTGTTACTTTTTAAAAACTCATTCACTTTAAATCCTCAGATCTTCATAATATTATGATAAGGTCTATTCAACTAACAGTGATAGGAACATTAGGGAATTATCAATAGCAAGGAAATTTAATTGAAGAGAAACTCATAAAGAACATGAATTTTTATATTATTATAACTAGTTATTAAATAACATTTAATAATTAATAAACATTGTAAGTTAATTATTATAAAATCCATGAAGTTTTATCTTTGAAAATTACAATACATGATATGAAGGAGAATCCCGAATATTCATGCTAGGTAAATAGAATAGTTTCTCAATATGGTATAAGTCAAAGTCTCCCTCAAAGGTTTAAAGAATTAGAAATAAGTGCTGGGCTAGATACATCAATTGCATTACAAACACCGAAATAGTGTTGGTATTTCAAAATTATACCCTTATTGAAATTTCACACAAAAAGGAAAATGGTTGGCCAAAGGCTATCATCAAAGATATCAGCATGGGACATAGAATTAATATGAATCTTCCTGATCTAGGAAGATGACCACAGAAGACCCTTTTTTAAAAAAAAAATCATTTTTAGATGTATTTATTTATTTTTACTTTTTATTATTTTATTTTTTTACATCTTTATTGGAGTATAATTGCTTTACAATGGTGTGTTAGTTTCTGCTGTATAACAAAGTGAATCAGTTATTCATATACATATATCCCCATATCTCCTCCCTCTTGCGTCTCCCTCCCTCCCACCCTCCCTATCCCACCCCTCTAGGTGGTCACAAAGCACCGAGCTGATCTCGCTGTGCGATGTGGCTGCTTCCCACTAGCTATCTATTTTATGTTTGGTAGTGTATATATGTCCATGCCACTCTCTCACTTTGTCACAGCTTACCCTTCCCCCTCCCCATATCCTCAAGTCCATTCTCTAGTAGGTCTGTGTCTTTATTCCTGTCTTACCCCTAGGTTCTTCATGACATTTTTTTTTCTTAGGTTCCATATATATGTGTTAGCATACGGTATTTGTCTTTCTCTTTCTGACTTACTTCACTCTGTATGACAGACTCTAGGTCCATCCACCTCACTACAAATAACTCAATTTTGTTTCTTTTTATGGCTGAGTAATATTCCACTGTATATATGTGCCACATCCTCTTTACCCATTCATCTGTAGATGGACACTTAGGTTGTTTCCATCTCCTGGCTATTGTAAATAGAGCTGCAATGAACATTTTGGAACACGACTATTTTTGAATTATGGTTTTCTTAGGGTATATGCCCAGTAGTGGGATTACTGGGTCATATGGGAGCTCTATTTGTAGTTTTTTAAGGAACCTCCATACTGTTCTCCATAGTGGCTGTACCAATTCATATTCCCACCAGCAGTGCAAGAGTGTTCCCTTTTCTCCACACCCTCTCCAGCATTTATTGTTTGTAGATTTTTTGATGATGGCCATTCTGACTGGTGTGAGATGATATCTCATTGTAGTTTTGATTTGCATTTCTCTAATGATTAATGATGTTGAGCATTCTTTCGTGTGTTTGTTGGCAGTCTGTATATCTTCTTTGGAGAAATGTCTATTTAGGTCTTCTGCCCATTTTTGGATTGGGTTGTTTGTTTTTTTGTTATTGAGCTGCATGAGCTGCTTGTAAATTTTGGAGAAAGTCATAAAGAAAGACCTTAAAACCAAAACATGCTGGCACAGGGATTCTTGGAAGGCTAATCAAAATGGATAAGCTGCACTATAAATTGTGTCAAATAATACCACCAAGGATAAATGTAAACCTAAATTAAAGGTTATTGTAAGCTTAAATAAGTTTTTGATATGAATAATAATGGCAATATTACAAAGTATCTTATTCTTGTTTAGCACATTAGGGTCTTACCAAATGCTTTTGAAAAGGTTCTTTCATCTTATATGGTCCTAATTTTCCAGATGAGGAAATTGAGACCCAGAGAAACCTAGTCACTTATCTGAAACCCCACAGCTTGCAAGGCAAAGCCTACATTCCAGCTCTCATGCCAAGGGCTCTTCTCCCCTGGATGCTGTGGCTGATTCGGGAAAACACAGGAACAAGCACTGAGAAATTAGTTTGTCAGAGCAAATATCACACCAAAACAGGCCTGTTAAAAAGCCCCAAAAGGTAATTTTTGATTTGTTTTACCTTCAATCTTTTTTTCTGAAAAGCTTCAGGTGAATTTGCCTCAGGCCAACAAGACATGACCTGGCTAAATTTTAAAAAGCATAGTTAGTAGAAAAAAACTTTCTGAGATTCATGAGTCTTTTTTAAGTCATTATCTGCAAAAAGCCTTACCATGTTCTTTTTGGAGATTTGGATTCTCAAATTAACCTCTGGCCTTCCCAACAATCATTTATTATTTTTAAAATATGCCTGAACAAATAAAAAGCAAAGATATCTTCCATAAATTGAAGATATTTTAAATATTATGTAGAAGTTTTATTTCAAACATTGGAATCCAACTTCTAACACTGATAATTTTTCAATAGTTATGATTAATTGATGCCATGGGAAGAAATAAACATATCACCATTTTAAGATTTTTTCAAGGTTATTTTAGCAGAATTATTTTTAAAAGGCCTTTCTCCAAAATGTTCTTTCATATACAGTATTTTACTGGAAATGCGTTGAATGTCTGCTGAGTTGCAGTAATACTGTCCAGAGCTGACACATGGCAACTGGAGAACATTCATCATGGCCCACATAGCCTTTGATGGCATCCCAAGGGGAAAGGGGGAAGCCTTGAGAAGGAAGGTGGGAAGAGACTGGAGCCTTTTAAACTCATATTAAAATGCCTTCGAGAGTTAATGGACTTTTTCCAAGTTGTTTTATAATCAGTTTTAATTGATTATTTCAATTGTGCAAGACAGCAGCTCAACATCATATATTTGTAGATCTCAAATATACTCCAGCATTACATAAGCAATAATAAATGGAATACTATATTGAATACTCCATGAGAAACATGTTACAAGTAATATCATATATTAGAAACACCATATACCTAGCTAATAGTTACATATTTTTATATTTATTATTTTCATTTTGAAAATTTAGCAATCCATTATTTGGATCTCACATTTTGTGCCGTTATATTAATATATACTTATTAACTCAAAATTCCCATGATATTTTAATGTTTCTTCTCTGGAGGTACTGACCAAACTTAGGCTTAGAGGGTTGCCCCACTGTGTGACTTTGGGCATATTCCTTGACCTCTCTGTGATTTTAATTTTTCATCTGGAAACTGAACTTACCTTGTTGAGCTTTTGTTAATATTGTATAAATTTATCCATGTAAAGAACTTAGCACCATGGTTTACAAAGCATAATAAATGCTCAGAGTTAACTATTTTATTACTGTTATTCATTAAACCACATCTCATTTTCTGTGCTATATTTACTTGCAAGTGGGAAGACAGAAGTTTGACATATATTGGGATGACTGGCTTGCTGAATGATCTCTCTTATTCTCTCTGTCATTCAAGGAGCTGATAGCCGAGGTGGTAGGTGTTGCTTCAGACGTTTTCCACACCAGCACCCCCAGTGCCCCACATGCGTCCACCCCACTCTTGGGTCTCATATAGAACAGCAGCTCACTAAGTGCTGTAACTAATTTAATGAATTTTATTCAGTTATTCAACTGTGGACTCAGTAAGCCACAGGTGTCTCCACAGCACTCTGACCGCATCTAATATTAGAAAAATAATTAAAAGTACAATTTTTCTCATCCTGGCTATTGTAAATAGTGCTACAATGAACACTGAGGTGCATGCATCTTTTTGAATTATGGTTTTCTCCAGAAATATGCCCGGGAGTGTGATTGCTGGATCATATGGTAGCTCTATTTCTAATTTTTAAAGAAACCTCCGTACTGTTCTCCATAGTGGCAACCTAAATGTCCGTCAACAGAGAAATGGATAAAGAAGGTGTGGTACATATGTACAATGGAACATTAGCCATAAAAAAGAATGAAATAATGCCGTTTGCAGCAACCTGGATGGACCTAGAGATTCTCATACTGAGTGAAGTAAGTCGGACAGAGATAAATATCATATGATACCATTTATATGCGGAATCTAAGAAAAGAGTACAAATGAACTTATATACAAAACAGAAATAGAGTTACAGGCGTAGAAAACAAACTTATGGTTACGAGCGGGTAAGGGTGGAGTAATAAATTGGGAGAATGGGATTGACATATGCACACTACTATATATAAAATAGATAACTAATAAGAACCTACTGTATAGCACAGGGAACTCTACTCAATACTCTGCAATGGCCTATATGGGAAAAGAATCTAAAAAAGAATGGAGGGACTTCCCTGGTGGTCCAGTGGTAAAGAATCCACCTTACAATGCAGGGGACACGGGTTTGATCCCTGGTCAGGGAACTAAGATTCCACATGCCGTGGGGCAACTAAGCCTGCACGCCACAACTACTGAGCTTGAGTGCCTCAACTAGAGCCCGCATGCCACAAACTTCAGAGCCCACGAGCTTTGGAACCCGCATGCCACAACTAGAGAGCCCACATGCCCTGGAGCCTGCACACTGCAAATAGAGAAGAGAAAACCCACACACCACAACTAGAGAGAAGCCTGCACACCACAACAAGAAGCCCGCACGCCACAGTGAAAGATCCTGCGTGCCTCAATGAAGATCCCGCATGCTGCAACCAAGACCCAACGCAGCCAAAAATAAATAAATAAATAATAAAGCTTTTAAAAACTATAGGCAAAAAAGTACAATTTTCTAATGTAAACAGAAACATCAACTTGTTTTACTCCAGTTAACTATGATCCACAGCAAATGTGATAAAATGAATCATCCAAACCAAAAGCTGAAAAAAAGCCTTTTAGAGCCTTACTGAGAACGACAGACAACTGTTGGTGGCTTCATGTAACTGAGAATCCAGGAGAAAGGATTCTTGGAGATGCCCCTGGTACCCAGATGCACCTGAGAAGGGATGCCTACTCCATTCCCTCTCTGGGCCCTCTCTGCATCCAATGTGCAGGTTGTGCACTGCATACTTTTAAGGGGCTGTCCATAATCGTGTAGATGTTAGTAGCACCCCTTTGGTGGCTGCACAAGAAAACTTAGCGAGTTCTGCAAAGCCTCAGAAGCACGCAGAGTGCCAGCCTTCATCGTGAACTGCATTCTGCATCATGAGTGCTCTGCCCTTGTTGAGAAGGGCAAGCTGGCATTTTAGCTTGAGCTTCCCTTAGAGAGCCTGGGACAACGGCTTAGATCACATAGTTTACTTGGGAGATGATTGCACAGCATCAGGTGGGAAGGTTGAGGGGATGAAGCAGGGAAGAAGGAGATATCCTATCAGGAGATGTCTGCTGTGGCTGTGAAATTCCATCCTCCAGGACTGCTGACAGGGATGCAGAAGCTTCCTAGAAGTGTCCCTTCATGGGATCCCCGCTGGTTGACATGTGTCCTGGGATGAACTCCTGATGCTGCAGAGAGGTTCTGGGGAGGAAAACAACTGGAGGTAAGGCATGTGCTTGAGATGGACAATGCAGCCCACATCTGAATCTGCAGGGATTGTCCTCCTTGGCTGCAGCTGAAATCCCAGGTGATGGAGGGGATGTGGTATCTTGCATTAGGCATTTTTATTTGTATGGCCATTATCCAACCTACAGACCGTCCTTGTCAGTGAGACCTGAGGCACTCCTAGCATGTGCCCTTGCTGCTAGAAGATGCAAGGAGGGCTCCTTTCTTCTTCTGGATGCTGGCGTGTAGAGGATGTGATGCTACAACCACTACAGCCCATGTACTGCTATCAGGGTAGGGACACAGGCTCTGGGAGGAGGGGGCGCAGAAGCAAAACAGAAAGCAAAGCTGAGCCCTTCTGCCCAGGAGCCACCCAGGCATGTGACACGTGACATGAAAAGTCCACTGGGGTTTAAGCCATTTTGAGCCCAAATCATCCTATCTGCTATGCACCTTCCCTCCCCTCATAACCTTGCTCCTCAGAAGCCCCTGAAACCCCAGATCCCCAAGGCTAGAGGAAGCAGGTGGGAAACCCTCCTCAGCTTTGTTCTTCCCTTTCCTACCCTTCTATTATGAGATACATAGTTTGGGGAAACTCACTCACATGCTGATTAGCAGAAATATTCTTCCTTATTGATTGCTTTATACTCTTATATAGTATCTGGTGGAGATAATCTAAGGGTTTTTATGAGACAGGTTACCACCAAAGCAACAAATGATACTGGCCTTCATCAAAAAGGTCACAAAACAAACCCTGTAATTGCACAGTCGTTTCTAAATGTGTTCACTTATGTTTCCAAATATTTCTCTGCAAGGGAAAGGATCTATGATTATCCTAGATTAAACATGATAATCCATCTTCATAAGAATGGAAATGCAAAATCTGCTTTCAGGTTTTGAAACATCATGGTGAAGAGCTTGTAAATATGAAAGAGTGTCAGAGTGAAAATGTCAAATTTTGTTAAAGGGAGTTTGAGTGTCTTGAGAAAGAGATAATATCAGTACACATGATCATGTGGTATAGCAGATGGCCACAAAACTATACATTTTCTAAAATTTAGCATCAGCAGTTCTGCAATCAAGTATAAAAATGATGCATGACACAGAAGGGAAAAAAGAAAATGATACATTATAGGAATTAATCCTTCAAAATTATGCTTCTAGGACTTATGAATAATCTACAATCTCTAGAAATTATAATCCAAAACTAAGAAATGGAGAATTTTACAAAAATCTTTGTTTATAGTATTGGGAAACTGTAGTATGTTTCACTGGCTTAAAAAAAAGGATATATTTTATTTTTATATCTTCCTAGAATAGTCTTTGCAAAGTTAACTGCAGAGAATTTCACATATAACAGAGGTTTTCTGTTGTAAAAATGAAGTGGGTGTATATGTCTATGCAATAAATAACCATGATAAAGTATTCCCTGATGACAACAACCAAAATCCCCCAAATTTACTTAAGGAAACAACACAAGCAGTGTTCTCAGTTATAAGAGTTTCAGCTAAATGACCATGAGTTTGACATTTTGTTTTATAGGATGAAGTGAGATTAAGCAACATTCATAACAAACAGTCCCTGTTTTTAAAGATGCCAGATTTTTAACCATTATAAAATGAGTAATTAAATTCACTTTCCTAAAATTAAAACATTGATTGAAATTAAATGAATCAGAGAATGCTCTTTCCCAAACACACTTACCTGTCAATGTCAGAACTTTATTGTGACACTTGTACTAATTATGGATTACCCAGGGAACATTTTATGAGCCCTTTTGTTGATTTCATGTCCCCTCCAAATTAGGCACTACTTTTTGGACAATTTCTGACATTCACCTTGTTCACTTCTGAATGAGCCAGGTACTTGCCACTATGATTAGAAAAGCAAGTTCTCCTGGAGCAGTGTTTCTAATTTATATATTCTTTTAAAGTATTAATTGATTTATTCTTTTGTTATTATTGCCTTTCTCTGCTTAGTTTTCTTTTAATTTAATCTTTTCTTTCTAACTTTTTTAAGGAGAAAAATAAATCATCCACTTGAGACTTTTCTTCTTTTCTAATATCAGAATTTTTGGCAATAAATTTCACTCTAAACACTGCTTTAGCTACATTACACAAATTTTAATATGTTGTGACTTTTTCTTTATCCCAAGCATTATTGATAAGCATGCTGATTAATGTACAAATATTTTTTTCAGATCTCTTTCAGTTATTGAACTCTTTTAATAATTAATAATCCAATAAATTAAAATTATTAATTTTTATTTAATCAGTTATACAACTTTGTATTATTTTTACTCTCGTAAAATTATTTAGACCTGCTTTGTAGTCCAGAATATGGTCCATAAGGTCCATGGCATTTGAAAAGAATGTGTATTCTGCTATTCTTGGTAGGAATTTTCTACAAATGTCATTGAGATCAAGTTGGTTGATAGCGTTGTTCATGTCCTTACATCTTTACTGATTTTCTACTTGTTCTATCAATTACTGAGAAAGGAATGTTGAACACTTTTGTGATTGTGAGTTTGTCCATTTCTCTTTTCAGTTCAATCTGTGCTTGCTTCTCGTAACTCAAAACTCTGCTATATATTGTTATATATTCTTATTGAAATGACCCCCTCTAGCCTAGATAATGTCTCTTACAATTTTCAGAATTCTTGTTCTAAAAGCTACACTGATATTAATGTAGCCATCTGTCTTTTGATTAGTGTTTGCTTAGTATATATTTCTCATTCATGTACTTGTAACCTATTTTCATCATATTTACAGTGCACCTCCTATAAAAGCACATAGTTGTGTCTTGAGTTTCATCTAATAGGAAAATATCTGTCTTAATGTGTTAGATCACTAACATTTACTGTAACTTTGATATAGTTGGGTTTAAATCTACCTTATCGATATTTGTTTTCTATTTTATTTGTATGTCCTTTGTTCCCCCTATTTTTCTCTTTTCCTGACTCTGGATTCTTTTATAATGCTTGCATTATCATTTATAATTCCATTTTATCATCATTACAGGTATTTTAGCTAACTCTTAATTTTATTTTTTAATGATTTCTTCGGGTTTTACAGTGTACATTTTTAACTGATTACAATCTACTTTCAAATAATACTACACTATTTCACCAGTGGTTTTAAAACCTTACAACAGAATGTTTCCATTTTTCCCCTTCCATTCTTTGTGTAATTATGTCCATGTAGTTTACTTATGCATGTGTTATAAATCCCCATTTAAAATATTACTATTTTTGCTTCGAATAATGATCTTTTAGAAATATTTAAAGATGAGACAAAAATGTTGTCTACATTTATCCCTAAATTCACCATTTTCAGTGTTCTGTATCCCTTTGTATAGATCCAAATTTCTATCTTGTACCATTTTTTTCTTCCTGAAAAGTTTCCTTTAATATTTCTTACAGTGCAATTCTTCTGATGATAAATCCTCTCAGCTTTTTATTTGCTTAAAATGTTATTTTCTGTTTGTTCACTTTTTAAAAAAATTTCATTGGAGTATAGATGTGTTAGCTGTGTTAGTTTTGTTAGTTTTAGGTGTACAGCAAAGTGAATCAGTTGTACATATATATATATATCTACTCTTTTTTAGATTCTTTTCCCATATAGGCCATTTCAGAGTACTAAGTAGAGTTCCCTGTGCTCTACAGTAGGTCCTTATTAGTTATCTGTTCTATATATAAAGTAGTGTGTATATGTCAATCCCAGTCTCCCAATTTATCCCTCCCCTCCTCAGTCCGCTTTTCCCCCAGTAACCCTAAGTTTGTTTTCTACATCTGTGACTCTATTTCCATTTTGTAAATAAGTCATTTGTACCATGTTTTTGATTCCACATATATAAACGATATCATGTGGTATTTATCTTTCTCTGTCTGACTTACTTCACTCAGTATGAGAATCTCTAGGTCCATCCATGTTGCTGCAAATGGCATTATTTCATTCTTATTTTGTGGCGGAGTAATATTCCATTGTATATATGTACCACATCTTCTTCATCCATTCCTCTGTTGATGGACACTTAGGTTGCTTTCATGTCCTGACTATTGTAAATAGTGCTGCAGTGATCATTGGGGTGCATGTATCTTTTCAAATGATGGTCCTCTCCAGATATATACCCAGGAGTGGGATTGCAGGATCATATGGTAGCTCTATTTTTAGTTTTTTAAGGAACCTCATACTGTTCCCCATAGTGGCTGTATCAATTTACATTCCCACCAACAGTGTAGGAAGTTTCCCTTTTCTCCACACCCTCTCCAGCATTTACTGTTTGTAGATTTTTTGATGATGGTCATTCTGACTAGTGTGAGTTGATACTTCATAATTTTGATATGCATTTCTCTAATAATTAGTGGTGTTGAGCATCACTAATTTTGATATGCATTTATCTAATAATTAGTGATGTTGAGCATCTTTTCATGTGCTTTTTGGACATCTTTTTTGGGTCTTCTTGCCTTCAATTTTGAAAGGTATTTTTGTCAGTAAATAATTCTAGGTGGACAGTACTTCTTTCAATTCTTTACAAATGACTCTGTTTACATATCTTACGACAAAAAAATTCTTCTGTGGTTCTTATCTTTTTTATGATTTTTTTTCCCTTTGGTTGCTTTTAAGATTGTCTTTTTATATTTAGTTTTTAGCAATTTGGTAATGATTTGCTTGATGTGGTTTTTCTTCTTGATAATTCTTGAGCTTCTTGGATCTTTGGATTTATAATTTTCATTTTCTGAAAAATTTTAGCTATTATTTCTTGAAATGTTTTCCTTTCTTGTCCTCCCCTCTCCTCTATTTCTGCTATTGCAGTTCCATGAACCTGTAGATTGTCCCACGTTGTCTCATAACTCACTGATGCTCCATTCATTTTCTTCAATTATTTTCTCTCTGTGCTTCTTTTTGATTGATTTCTATAGTAATGTGTTTAAATTCATTAATCTTTTTCCTATACTATCTAATTTGTTGTTAATTCTATCCAGTTTGTTTTTAATTTTAGATATTGTATTTTTTAAGTTAAAAGTTTCTTTTGAATATTTTGTATAGTTTTAAATTCTGTCCTTTTTGTCCTCATTTCTTCCTGTTAAATATATGAAGTACATTTATAATAGCTCTTGTAATAGCCCCCATCTTCTCCATCACTTCTGTGTTTTTCTTCCCTCTTGCTTTTTCCTGATTATTGATCATATTTCCTCCTTCTTTACCTACAAGTACACTTTTATTGGATGCCTGCCGTTGTGAATTTTACCTTTTATGTGTGCTAGACGATTTTTTGTTATATTAAACAGTGTTGAGTTTTATTCTGAAGATGATGTGAAGCCAGTCTACAGTTCCCTAGAGAACAGTTGTTTATTAGCTTAAGTAAGATGCCTTTTACAGCTGATAATACAGTGCAGATATAATACTAGTAAATAGTAGTAATATAATACATTTTATTTCCACCATGTGCTAGGTACTATATTTGGATTTTGTTTGTTTGTTTTTGATAGTTAATCCTTATTATGGACTGAATGTTTATGTCCCCTGAAAATTCATTTGTTGAAATCCTAAGCTCCAAGATGATAGTATTTGGAGGTGGGGCATTTGGGAGGTGATAGGTGATAAGCTCTGCCCTCATGAATGGGATTAGTGTTCTTATAAAAGAGACCTGAGAGCTCTCTGCTGTCTACCATTTGAGGGCACAAGAGAAGACAGATACCTACAAGCCAGAAAGCAGGTTCTTACCAGACCCTGTATCTGCTGGTGACTTGCTCTTCGACTTTACAGCCTCCAGAGCTGTATGAAGTAATGTTTGTTGTTTAAGCCACCCAGCCTATGGTATTTTTGCTATCACAGCCAGAGCAGACTAATAGAAACATGTGACCTCATAGAAACATGTGACCCCATTTTGGCAGACTAGGAAACAGAGGTTCAGCAAGCAAGGAACTTCTCATCACACAGTGTCTTAGTCAGTTTGGGCTGCTATAACAGAACGCCACAGACTGGGTGGCTTATAAACAACAGAAGTTTCTCACAGTTCTGGAGGCTGAAAGTCTGAGAGTCCTCTTCCAGGTTGCAAACTGCAGACTTCTTGCTGTGTGCTCGCATGGTGGAGAGCAAAAAGAGGACACAAGCTCTCTTGTGACTCTTATGAGGGCATTAACCCCATCATGGGGTTCCAACTTCATGGCCTCAGACAATCATAATTACCTCCCAAAGGCCCCACCTTCTAATATTACTACATTGGGGAATAGAATTTCAACATATGAATTTGGGGCATGGGGGATGCAAACATTCAGCCCATAGCACACAATTGGTGGGGAGAAGTGGGGGGATTGTCTTCCATGGCCTTCTCACTTGCTCACCTCCCCAGCTCAGGCTACATGAAGTATGTGCACTTGAGGCTTTCAAAAACTAGGAACAGGAAGTACACAGAAGTAAGGCCTGACAGGTTCCTGCCCTCTGATGCTTAGTAAGCTTGACAGTTGAACACTACTTCCTTTTGTCATTCCTGGAAGATGGTGTGGCAACACTGGTCTTTAGTGCAGAGTCAACACACACAAGGTCTTGGATACAGACAAGAACCTCACAAATACTGAAGAGACGGGAGGATGAGTTGTTTGTCTGGTATAAACTAGAGGTGAGAAACGTACTCTTCATATTCCAAGAGAGATTTGTTTCCCCTTTTCAAAAGCAGTAATTCAAGTCTGAGTCCTAAGTGGGCTCTCATTTCCTCTGAGAATCTCCCTCTTTTTGAAGACACTGCTTTATCACAATTACGGCTCCTGGATAATAATAACGCATCAGACAAATCAGGCTTATGTGAAATGAGACAGAGTAGCTCTCACAAGCCCGATGTGTGTTTTTCTGCAACAACTGAGCTCTTTCTATTACTACTTGGTGACGGGCACGACACTGAAGCGGGAGTGCTAGACCAGCCATGGATGCTCAGCCATGGCCACACAGTGGAGGTATCAAAGGACTTCTCACATGCAGCCAAGGTGTGCTTCTTTAGACGCCCCCAGTCATTCTAACCTGTAGTCCAGGTTGGCCATTGTATGATTCAAGCAGCATCAACACTCAGGAAATTTTTATGACTAATTTATCTAGCTTTGAAAACAGAGAAATCTTAAATAGGCCTGCAGTTTACAGAATTCTAGGTCTCCCACATTTCTTATCTACTGTGGTAGTTGGTCACTTACAAACAGCTATGTCTTTTCTTTTTTCCTGAGCTGCTGCTGTGTTCATCCTTCACTAGCATCAACCTTCTTCCGTTACCTCTGATGGGAGACAGAGATGCATACTGTTGGTCTCAAAGTCTGGTGTGTAAAGAGAGAGCTGAAGTAAATTAGTTCTGTCAGGTTTTTTTTTTTTGGAGCATAAATTTCCGAGAACAGACGTGTAATAGAAAATTCAAGAGACTGTTTAACAAATGTAACTTCAAGCTCATTATTGATTACTTCTGGCTGGTAGAATTAACTTCATTTCCAAAAAACTGACAGATGGATTTTTTTGATTTACGATCTGCATATGCCAAGACCCAAGAGAAACTTTTAAATCCCCAGGAGCTAAAATCTTACATATTGATGTGTAAGACAATGGATCAATGGAATTCAAAGTAAGTTCACTCTTGAGCTGCATGCCTACATCTCACTGAGCAAGGTTCACCATTCCAATGCCCTGTTCAACATCTTTTAGTGATTAAATCTCTGGCATAAACTGCCTGCTAAAGACGTGGCCTGAAACAACTCATAAGTATACAGCAACATAGAGATTTGAGGAAATTAAAAACCTGCTCCTTTCAAAATGTACTTGTGATCAGTATATCTAACTGTTTAAAATCAGAACATCTTTGTCATGCCAGCTCCAAGTAACCTCATTTCAGGAATAAAGACCAAAAAATGAGAGGAATATAGCGATTCCTGAAATAGATTAGTTGTCATACATTAGGAAATGAAAAACTTATCAACTTATAAGTAACCCACCGTTGAAACTTATATCATCAAAAAGTTCACATTTGTTTTGTTAAAATAGAGATGTGTACTGTTTGGAAATTAGATAGAGAGAATGAATGATTTTGATTCACCTATTGAAAATAATTATTATCATAATTATTTAGCAATTCTATAAATATGTTTTTCCAGGAGGTAATGGTGCAGAAAGACTCAGTCAATAATACTCCTTTACTGCCTGAGTACAGTATACTCATCAGGGGGTAGATAAGACGAGTTCAGACTCAAGTACTTGCGATACAAGCAGTGCATGTTTTACATCCTTCAATTGGGACCGTATTAGTTCAGGGTACATTCATCCGCAGGCAACAGAAGGCCCAACTGGCAGTGGCTTAAACCATAAGAACATACACTGTTTATTTCATTAGAAGCCTAGGGGTTCCAGGTTGGCTCAGCAGCCCCAAGATGGCAGGACCTGAGTCAGAATCCCTGTAATTCACCTGCTTCTCTCTCATGGTTGTGAAGTGGCTTTTACAATTCCAGGTGTCATGTTCTTACATAACAACATGCCAGGCAAGAAAGCAGTTGTGCCCGGGCAATGAGAAAACTCCTCTATTTTATAGAGAAAGAAACGTCTTTCCCACACGCCCCTAGTGGACTGGCCCTCACATTCCGTGTGGCTGGGCCTCAGGGTCTCCTGGCAGCAGGGCGATGAGGGCGAGGATGCCTGGCTCTCGAGGGCTGTGGCTGGAGAGGGGACGGAAGGAAGGGACAGGGAATGGCTGGTGGGGAGCCGTTCCCACAGTGATACAGTCATGCCAGGGGGACTCTTAAAAGGAAATAATTTCTTGATAATAGCAAGGCACACCACTCTGCTTGGATGAAAATGGTAACTGGAATTCCTGAACTGTTAAATTAAACATGCATAACTGATTTCCTCTTTCTGCAGCTGCTCTGCCTCCGATAATTCATCTCTCCTCTTATCTGTAACTCAAGATCTGTCAACCTCAGAGTATAAAGCCCTTCTTATTATTTTATTTGTCCCTTGTTTGCTGGTCTCTCCTTGCCTGTCTCCAATATTTTTTTTTCCATTCCTTGCTTTGCTGGGACTTTTTGATTTACCCTATCGCTGGAGGTCTCTATGAGAAAGCAGTGGATATTTATTCACATGCATGTTTCAGACCCTGTGGGCAAGGCTGCCCTGTCCCATGGCTTTAGGAGAGCCATTCATTTCCTGGGCTATGCACAGTCTGTGGCTGGACATGGCGGCCCTGAATTTGGGCAACAGAGGAGTGGCTTCATTTGAGGAGATACAATTTTAAATTCCTCTCTTTAAAAGACAGTTATTTTCAGCGGCATTCCCCATTGCCACGATAAGGACTTGCCTTAAGTCCTTATTCCATCTCCCTCGAGCAGTGCAGTGGTCTCCTAACAGATCTCCTGGTCACAAATCCTGCCCTCTTTGGTCCACCCTTCAAAGACCTTTAAAAATAACCTTGAACCACTGCTCATTATATCCCTTTAGTGGCTTCCCATTGTATACAAAAGGGTATCTAAATTTATTTGTGTGACCCTCAGGTTGTTTTCTGATTCTGGCCCAATCAGTGCTTCAGCCCCATAGCCATCTGGTTCTGGCCAAGCTGGTCTTCTTACCATTCCCTTCCTGTCACCTGCAATTTCTCATCTCTCTTTCTTTACTTATCTCACTCCTGTTACTGGAATAATGTCCTGCTCACTGGTCAGCAGAAATCTTTCCCATCTCTGGTGAATAGCAGTCATGTCCTCTTGGCTGGCATGTACCCTCGATTCTTTAAGGAGCAGCACCCCGATTTTTCTTGGAAATTCGACAACTACAGTTGTGTGCAGTTTGCCTATCAGTCAAGGTGAGATGCCCCTTGCCAAAGGTGGGACCCAAGGCGAGTCCACTACTCAATGTCCTTGAGGCACAGACCCTAGTCACCCGTAGAGCTAATGTGCCTGGTGGTGGTGCCCTGAGGAAATACTGCTCTGTTCTCCATGCCTGGCTGAGCACTCAGCCTGCCCAGGGGCTCCCAGGTCTTTCAGGAACAGGGCTGCTCCACTTGCACCTCCTCTATTGCTCAAATCCTTCCTGGACACTACTTCTTGTTTTGTTTAGTTTCTTGGCCAGAGTGGGATTGTGTTGCTTGCAATCTGAATCCTCAGTGATACCGCATCTGAAGCCTCTGCTGGGTGTCATCTCAGAGACGGTGCCTCCCTGCCAGGCTTCCCCCTCAGTGTGTGGCCTGTTGTTTTTACTGTACTCATTGGCCACTCATTGGCCCCTCCTGTCTTGGCTGCAACCCTGCTCTCTTCTGGGACCCAGTGCCTGTCACAGTAGACCCACCAAGTAGCAATGGCCATTTCCTACCCCGGTTCTTCCCCTGCTTTTACAAGTCCTTCCCTCTTCCTGCAAGTAGCTCTGACCCAGGGCTCCACGCTGTGTTAGGAAGTTCCTCCTGCATCTCCCTGGGCTGTCCCACTCCCCTAGACACAGACACACACAGACACACACAGACACACACACACACACACACACACACACACACACTGGACATACACTGTCCAGTGTGCAGGTCAGGCATAATTAGTCTTGTCTATACTTCTCCATGATGGTGCTCTTGTTCTTTCGGTGAATCTCTAGGCAAACCAGGTTGTTTACAGTCCCCTCAGGAAATAAAGGAAATAATTTCCACAGGATACAAGTGCTTGAACAGGGGATGTATACATATATATCCCTTCACTCAGTAAGCTTGCAGGTTAGTGGCACCCAAGTGAAATACAGCTCAAAAGACAAATGCTATTACAGACACATGAGCCCAGTGCTGAAGGACCACAGAGAAGGGTGTGACTGAAAGAGAAGTGGTGAGGTGTGGTGGGCAAGGCACTGGCTTTGTGACAATGCACGACATTTGCAACCTCTTCATGACTCCATTGCATCTGCTGGCAATGGGGTTGATGACAGACCTATCTTACGAGGAAGCCGTGAGAAGAGAATTAACGTATACATCGTTCTTAGAACTGCATCTGGCATGTAGTAAATGCTAACTAAAGAAAGGAAATAAGAGCTGAGTCGTGAAGAATGAATTAGCTTTTTTTTTTTTTTTAGGCAGAGCAGGGAGACTAGAAAATTCCAGAAAGAAATAATGGTCTGGCAAAAATGGGATGCACAAAGGCTGTGGTATTTGGGGGCGAATAGTGACAAGTTCACTGTGGTTGAAGGTTTGTGGGTGTGGCTGAAATTGCTTGCTGTCCCACTTATTCCATAGTAACAGAAGCCCCAGAATAACAACCAGCCTCCTTTTCTGATGAGGCTTTTACTGAGCTCTGAATATTGGGATGTTGTATACTGGTTTTTTGAAGTTTCCTTAAAAGACAGCTGACCTGAGTCTGTTACCCTTTCTTTGTCCCTTCCTCCATCCTTCTGCCTGGAATGCAGATGTAAAGGCTGGAGCTGTAGCCATCATCTTGGACCATGAGGTGTAGCAGAGCAGTGAGTGAAAAGGAGCATGGCTCTCCAAGCATTTCATGAAACAGCATCACACTTCCATCCCTGCATCGCCTGCCTGTGGATTTTCTTACAAGCAAGGATCAGCTTCCTCATTTTAGTCACTATTCTTGTGAGAAATCTAATCATGGAGATGATGGGATAGGATGGTAGGGCATGATACAGATTGGAAGCAAACTGTGAGGGTCAAGGTATTTGTGGGCCAACAGAGGAGTTTAGATCTCAATGGATCAGCAGCTGAAGTTTTCCAGCAAAGGTGGAGCACAGTTTGATTTTGACTGAAGGTGGCTTTGCCACATGTAGGAAGAGGGCCCAGACAGGGAGGCACTGGTGACAATAGACTAAGGTGGTAGCACAGTGAGAGGAGTGAGGCCTGCAGCCAGGCCACATTCCAGAGTGGTCCCTGAGTGGACTCGGGGGCGGTTGGTTCCTTAGAAGTAAAGAGAAAAGGGCTGGAATACAAAGGCAGCATCCCTGTTGAGGCCCCTGGTGATGCAGTTACTGACTGTGGGAGAGTCCAGGAAAAGGGCACACAGGGAGGACAGGTGTGGGGCACAGGGCTTCCTGTGATGCTTCTCTCTAGCACCCTCCGTCTGCCTAGGCAAATGCGCAGCCCATCAAAAGGAAAAAAAAAAAAAAAAAAGCCCTGACTGCCCTCTCTGGGTGATTGCACAGCTGCCCTGACTCTGCTTTCAGGGACCAAATCCTGTGCCCTGACCAGTGTGGGCTTCATGCTAAGGATGCCCAGCCCCCAGCAGCATGAGCCGGTAGGGAGGGGGGATCTGGAAGGAGGCAGTGCTGGACCAAGAGGTGCCAGAGTGAGGAAAGGCAGGAATGAAAGTAGTCAGCTGCAGGGCACCCAAAGGGCACTCAGAGGAGGTACAGCAGCTGACTGCTCCAGGAAGGGCCCAGGGGTAGGCGGTCCAAGCTTCTTGTGGATTGGAGTTTAACCGCAGCACAGGTTTGGGATCCAAGTATATCTGGGAGTCATCAGGGAGGTCTCACTTGCATTTTCAAACAAGTCCTCTGCAGTAACCATTGGGGGTCTGAGGTTTACAAAAAGATTTTAATAAATCATACTTTAAAAAAATTAGCATACGTAATTGTGAACTTGTTAAGAAGGAAGCATTGCGTAGGAACAGAAACGCCAACTCAGTGGGGAAGAAATGTAATTGTCTATGTTTTAACGATTCCTACCTCTTCACAGCATCTATAAGGTGAGACCGGACTCCTGGACTTTTTCTCATCAATTTTTGATTTGTGTCCCATATATCATCCTTTGTTCTTTTCATGAGTTCATAAGAAAGCATATAAAACCATGCTTCCTTAGGCACAGTTTCTTCCAACAAGGTGGTTGGGGACAGTTTTAATAAAACATTCATTCAGGTCAGTGAGCTGCTCCTGGCACAGTCAGCAGGCCTGGGAACGGATGTTAAAGACCTTAAGGAAGGACTTACCTTTGTGTTGAAACTCTGGAAAAGTCTTTAAAGACTTATCAGGCTCAGTTCTAAAATCGTGCAGGAAAATAAATGCCTATGTTTTTCTTGCCAATATTGCCCAACAGAAAATAAGCTTTCTGTCCTGATACTCAGGAAGTTCTTCCTGAAATAACACTTTGATTAAAGCTCAGGTCCTCTTACCTGGACCAGACTTCAATGTCGGTTAATTGTTAAATCACTTGAACAGATAGTCCCTAGATCTGATCCCATTTTCAACATTTCCCTGCCCTTTGTCTGTGTCACTAAAGGCGACAGCTCATAAGACACTAGAGGGATGGGGAAAAATTGTTCTAAGGTAACAATAGAGCTGTAATTTATTGAGTCACCAACAAATCTCAGGTGCCCTATAGGGGACTTCCCATTAATTTTCTTTTATTTTCACAACAATTCTGCAAAGTAGATATTGTTAAAGCCATTTTTAAGAATAGGAATTGGGTATGGAGAACGTAGACTTGCCAAAGATATGCAGCCAGGGCCGGCTGAGCCAGGCTGCACACCAGCTTCTCTCGGCATCTTCTCTTGGGTCCCCACTATATGATCCTACCTCGAGCCCCTGTGTGCTCTGGGGGTAAACTATGAGGAGCTGGTGGGGGGCAGGGAGGCGGGGCATGTTTCATGAGATTCTGCTGTGTCCTTGTGATTTTTTAATCATTTATAACTAAATATTTTATTAACTATTCCCTCTCCGTTTGATGGTTGGTTCCATGAAGGCAGAAGATTGTGTGTGCCTTTCTACCATTGTATTCCCAACACATAGCGGAATACCTGGCCCTTAATAGGTGCTCAGTAAATGTGGATATCTCTTTCAGGAAGAGTACTTTTGAGTGGAACCTCTATCATAAAAGACACCAAGTTGGCTGGCTTTTCTGTCTTGCATTGGCTTACATTCACTTCCCATAATTCACCAGCAAAGGGTCCTGCTGTCTTCTCCACCCCAGAGCCCTTCCCTCCCGTCTCTGCTTCAGTCCTGTGCATCTCACTGTGAGGCATTTTCTTGTCCCCTGGAGGACCTCCTCCATCCATGGTTTGTCTCACAGCTGCTCCCAAACTATTCACATTGCTGCTGCTCTTTGGTTGTCTGTTCTGTGTTCCATGTCCAGCCGTATTTACCTGAAGAGCACCAGCTTCTTTACAATGAATGAGAAGCTAAGGACATGCGACCAGTGGTGTGCTTGTAAACTGCACTCTCTGGAAAAAAAAAAATAGAAAAAGAAAGAGATAGAAAGAGTTGATTTTTACTGTTTCCCTGTTTCTGTTGTGTAAATACTCCCATTATACTCAGCCTCAGGCCACCAACATGACATCACTGATCCCATTTTGCACACAAATGAATGCATGCGGTTGGCTCTTGGGTTGCCATGTGGGACATCCTCATCACGCTACTGCATGCGACCCTGTGATCACGGTCTCCCTCATTATGATCCTGAAATTTCCAAAGAAGCATCCTTTGAGGAGGTCGCCAGCAATGCAGCCACACCATACAGGGAGTGTCGATTTCATCTCGCTGGGAAGGGAGAGTTAAATTGTCACAGATGAAAAAAATTTAAAGTCTATTTGCTAAAAATGACTTTCCCCCTAACCTTTCACAGGGGCCTCCTCATTTGTGCTGTGTGACTCCTAACAGTGAACCCCGACTCCTTTCTCTTCAGGGTTGTCCTCCCTGAGTGGTTTTTATTTAGGCCTCCTCACAGGAAACTTCCACAACTTCCAGGAAACGGCACCCACCACATGATCCTCTCCCCTGTAACTCCCTACTCACTCCTGCCCCCAGCCCCTCATCAGAGGGATTCCCTCATCTAGAATAACAGCCCACAGGTACAGCCGGACCATTCAAGCCACTCTCACAATCCCAGGAGTGTGCACACCAGGTCCTGATGAGCTCTCCCACCCACAGAGTGGCAGATATGCCTTCTTGTTTTGCTCCGTGTCCAGAGGGTAACTTGCTTTTGGGCAAGAAATGAATCTGGTAACACAGATAACATATATGTTACCTGTGGATGGACTCTGATGCCTAGTGAGAAAGCAGACCATGGTGAACAAAAGAAGCATCTCCCCTAGAGGTCTCCAGATGGGCTGGGTGGCCCTGTCTCTCAGGGCTAAGATTCATCAGAAGAGCAGATGGTCTTATTATTCCCCCTCCTTTTTCACCTCCTACTACATGGACCTCCTGGGAAAACACCATCACCACCACCCTCTGAAAACCATTCTCTTCATCTGTCTGTTACAACTTTAGACTGTAAAATTGAGGAATGTTAATTCAGGATTCAGATTTAAGCTTGCTTACTACCATTGTATTAGTTTTTCAAAAAATACGTTATTTTAAAAAATTTTGTCAATATTACTGAGAAATGTGGCGCTATTCTCTAAGGAAAAGGAGAGTAAATCATGCAAAAAGCCGATGAAAACTTTTGTTTATTTTCCCAAAGCAACTTGTAACAATAACTCAGTTGCCAACCATGGATTCATTTGCCTGAAGATTATTGCCATTTGTAGGTACATGAGTTATATCCCTTTTAAAGGATTTGTCTGCAGAAGACATTTCAAACAGGATGTTTTGGAGAGTTGGTTATGCAGTTACACTGGGAGAAATCCTAAATGGTTAAATTACATAAGTATAACAATTTCAGTGGTCATTTGACTCTGTTTTCATAGGAAATGATACAGTTCAATTTTACGTCTTTTCCTTACATATGTTTATTAGGCTATTAAATTTGTTCTTTAGAATTTGGGTTTCCTTAGAATTTCTCACCTTCCATAAGATGTACCCTATAAATGAGATTATGCATCCCTTGTGTCTTCTTTAGGTTACAGGTACTAGTAATTATTGTCATTTAATTTCTTAATTATGTGCCTCTTTTTATTTTAACATCTTTATTGGAGTATACTTGCTTTACAATGGTGTGTTAGTTTCTCCTGTATAACAAAGTGAATCAGTTGTACATATACATACGTTCCCATATCTCTTCCCTCTTGCGTCTCCCTCCCTCCCACCCTCCCTATCCCACCCCTTTAGGTGGTCACAAACCACCGAGCTGATCTCCCTGTGCTATGCAGCTGCTTCCCACTAGCTATCTATTTTACGTTTGGTAGTGTATATATGTCCATGCCACTCTCTCACTTTGTCAAAGCTTACCCTTCCCCCTCCCTATATCCTCAAGTCCATTATCTAGTAGGTCTGTGTCTTTATTCCTGTCTTACCCCTAGGTTCTTCATGACATTTTTTTTCTTAGATTCCATATATATGTGTTAGCATATGGTATTTGTTTTTCTCTTTCTGACTTACTTCACTCTGTATGACAGACTCTAGGTCCATCCACCTAACTACAAAGAACTCAACTTCGTTTCTTTTTATGGCTGAGTAATATTCCATTGTGCCACATCTTCTTTATCCATTCATCTGTTGATGGATACTTAGGTTGCTTCCATGTCCTGGCTATTGTAAATAGAGCTGCAATGAACATTTTGGTACATGACTCTTTCTGAATTATGGTTTTCTCAGGGTATATGCCCAGTAGTGGGATTGCTGGGTTGTATGGTAATCTTATTTTTAGTTTTTTAAGGAACCTCCATACTGTTCTCCATAGTGCCTGTATCAATTTACATTCCCACCAACAGTGCAAGAGTGTTCCCTTTTCTCCACACCCTCTCCAGCATTTATTGTTTCTAGATTTGTATGGAAACACAAAAGACCCCGAATAGCCAAAGCAATCTTGAGAACGAAAAATGGAGCTGGAGGAATCAGGCTCCCTGACTTCAGACTATACTACAATGCTACAGTAATCAAGACAGTATGGTACTGGCACAAAAACAGAAAGATAGATCAATGGAACAGGATAGAAATCCCAGAGATAAACCCACAGACATATGGTCACCTTATCTTTGATAAAGGAGGCAAGAATATACATTGGATAAAAGACAGCCTCTTCAATAAATGGTACTCGGAAAACTGGACAGCTACATGTAAAAGAATGAAATTAGAACACTCCCTAACACCATACACAAAAATAAACTCCTAATGGATTAAAGACCTAAATGTAAGGCCAGACACTATAAAACTCTTAGAGGAAAACACAGGCAGAACACTCTATGACATAAATCACAGCAAGATCCTTTTTGACCCACCTCCTAGAGAAATGGAAATAAAAACAAAAATAAACAAATGGGACCTAATGAAACTTAAAAGCTTTTGCACAGCCTCTTTTCTTAAATGCTCTGTGGTTTACTCTCCTTAAGCAGCCAGGTTAATGAGGCACTTTGACAGTTATTGTAAGGAGTAATTCTCTCACCTTGATATGTGTCAAATTTCACATTTGGGTAGGAAATGGAGTCCTCTTGGTGGGAGGCCTGTAAAGTCCTCGGCTGGATTTATTTAGGGCGTTAAAGCAACGTGTGTGAGCCTAGTTTGTTTTCCCTCAGAGCTGGTCTCTTACCGTATATTCTGAGTAAGCCTGCCAGTTCTCCTTAAAGTCAGGAGTAAGGGAGTATTACGAATAGGCTTAGAGCTGGTCCTGGTTGCTCCTTCACCTCTGATTTCTGCAGCTCTCCCTGAGGTCCCAGAAGAACCCCTCACTAAAAGCAGTGTCTTATTCCTTCAGCCCCACTGAGCCAAGAGGGCTTAAAATAAATAAAATCGTCTCAGAGAATGAATCCATTGTCTAATATGTTATTCCTTCCTACTGTACAAATCAGGCTGTAATTAGTGATAAACTCTGGGATTTCAGGTGTCAGGTGAATTGAGAGATTTTTTTTTTCAAAGAAAAAAAAAATAGCAACCACAATGGTGGCTGCCAACACCAAGTGTAAATTCAACTCAACTCATTAAGGCTCTCTCTCATCTGTCTCTCGTTCATTCTTGAAATCTCTCTTTCTCCCCACACCCCTTCACTCCCAGTTCTTACTCCCAAACCAGCACATATTTACTGAGTCCCTGGGTCATAGGAGGAAAAATAAAATAACAGAACTTTGTGTTCAGCCCAGTCAACAGTGTGGACAGTAAGCTGAAAGCAGCTCTGACTTGAAAGCTTGCTCATCAAGTTTCTTTCCCACTCAGGAGCAATCCTATTCTATTCCCTACCTCTCCCTGCTTTCCTTCTTTCCTTCCCCACTTCTCTCACTTTCTTTCTCGAGGTTCCTCCTATATGGAACCACTTGGGCAAGAAGTTATCTTTTTCATATTTAGTGGGAGGAGGAAGAAACCTCATCTCCATCTTCATCTGTTTGCAAAATCTCAGAACCCCTTGCCTTGGAGCATCCGTGTTCTGCCTTCGGGATGTTGTTTTACATGTGCCTCTTATAAAATATGTATGTGACTGTGGCATCTCGGGCAAGAAATGATTCCATTTTTGCACAAGCCTTGACATATTTCTTACACTCTAGCCTGGATTGTGGTGTTTATCACATGTTTACAATAACAGTGAAGGAAGCAACCGTTCATCCAGACTATGCTGGTGGTTCATTAAGAGATCTTTTAATTAATCAAATAATCTACATTTTTTGTTTCCAACGAAAATGCTCACAGTTGAAGTGTGATTCCCCTATATCCTCACAAAGTAAAGCAGAAAAAAGTTGTATCTCCAAAAGAAACTTTGGGATGTTTTCTTGAAATCTGAAAACTATGTAAAGCCATCCAAAGATTTCTTCTTTCCAATAAGAGGGTTAACCTCAGCTTTAGGATGAGTCCTTTAGTTTTTCTGTATTATTTTTCTGTTGTTGCTTTTAACTAATTAACATAAACGTAGTGACTTAATATAACACCCATGTACTAACTCACTGTTCTGTAGATTGGAGGTCCCACGTTGAGGGTAATGAAAATGAATAACAGAAACTATACTGAGGAATTTTATTCTCTCGTTTCAAAGTGATCCTAAACTTCAGACATTTTAGGAACAAAAGATCGCTGCAATCAGAGGTCCCCATTGCCATTGTTGTTGTTATTATTTTTAATACCAAACTGGCTTCACACCGTTGGACTCTGAATCATTTACTTATTAAGCAAATGAGACTAATACCAGTTACCTAAGGTATTTAGAATCCAGTGAGGTAGATAAAAATTGATTTGAAATGCATCAAATAGGAAACATTCTTGACGTCAGGCAGTGACTTTGTTTTACCTCTCTTTCATCCTGGTGTACAATCTCTGGTGCTAGCCTGGTGCTCTGTTCCAAGCTCCCTCCCTCTCTGCCTCTAAGCCTAAAGCAGTGGTAATTAGGGTGTGGTCTTGGGACCAGCCACCCAGTCTCCTGGAGAACTTGTTAGCAATGCCCCATCTGCTGATACAGGAATCATGGGGAGGAAACCAACAAACCATGGTTTGACCAGCCCTCCAGGTAATTCACTTGCTCATTCAGGTTTGAGAGCAGCTAGTCTAGAACCACAAGTCATTGGGTGCAGGTACTCTTGCTCCTTCTTTTAGAACCAACACCTTCTATGAGGTTTAGCCTTATTTAATATGTGTGAAATTAATAATTAATCTTTGTCATGCACACCAAATATGACACTTCCCTAAAGTCAGTGTGCACACACTGAATACAGTGTTCATGGTGTGTGCAGACATTTGCCAAGTAGGGGGATCCCATGCTGGCCAACAATCCTGATACTACAATAGATGGAACACATGCGGCCTGAATTCTGACAAACCGCGCCTGAAATCTGGTAGCAATAGGTTACTTGCTTTAGGGTTGTTTGTTTGTTTGTTTTTTTTTACGATTATGCACACTGCTTTTCTAAGCTTTGACCCTCTTAACTAAAACTGTGTCTGCCTTGCTCTGTAGATATGAAACCTCTAATTTATAAGCCAAAGATGTCTTCAATGAAGCCACCTTCTAGCAATTTGTGATTCCCAGGGACTCAAACTCAAATTCCCCTGACCCTCCCAGCTCAGACACCCAGTCAGCCTTATTTCCACTTTAAGAGACTTTAATAAGCCTTTTATCTGCCCTATTGCCCTAGGCCATTCCTGTCCTGTTAAGCTGTTCAAGGACTCCCTTTAAGGTCAGAGCTCTAAAAATCTCTCCTTTCCCTTTCTAAGGCACTCAGACTGAATTTAGGGTGTAGGAACCGGCCTGTTGAAAAATAACCTACCCTGAGGTTATCTCATTCAATTACTCAGGGATTAACAGTCACTCAAACCTAAATGGGTCTCTAAATTTTCTTTTCTCAGCAGAGCTTGAACAGACAAGCGCTGATAGAGCATCTCATGATTCAGCATCTTTGCCGGAATCATTCTTGGGGGTTGCCACCTTGTCTTCCATTGACAAGACTGCAAACATTTGAGTAGAACAGAATGAAATAATTTTAAAACTATATAACCTCTCCATAGTTACATGGACTTGATTTATTTCATCATCAGAGAAGAATCCCCCTGAGAAACACATTAAAGAGGAAGGGAGCAATGCACAAAATCCAACTTAAATTAAGAGCTGTGTGCTAAAATGCCTGACCTGTCATAATTATTTAATTTACCCACTTAAATTTTATATTTTTATTATAAATCATTTTGATGCTTTTTGGAAGATTAGCACAGATAACAACACAATCCCTGAAAAAAAGTTACTTCTTATGAATAATAAAAATCAATATAAAGCAAACAAACAAACAAATACAACAAGTCCTGAATAGATGAAACATCTTTGCCAGTGTGATGCTAGATGAAGGCATTTGTGCTGAGCTTCCTTTGAACTGAGAGATCCTTATGACCATTGGAAGTAGTAGCAATGGAAGACTTTCTCCAGTCATTTCCTTCCTATGGTTGTAGGTACTTATGGTTGCAAGGACTCCCTCAGATAATCTTAAATGAAGGAGGATGGGCGTTAGAGAAGGCAAATGGTGAAACTTATCCAAGAAATCACGGGCAGTCAATGGTTTGGATCCGTGGAAACCAAGACACAAATAAGTAGCCTTTCTAAAACAGAAGGACAGGCATGGATCCCGGGCTTACTGTGGTGGGAACTATGGTTCAAAAGTCAGAGCCCACCTACCCCTTCCTAAATCTACTAAATACTCCTGATTCCAATTAAAATAAAATCCAGTTCCTTACACAGCCTACAAGGATCTACATAATCTGCCATCTCTGGCCAATATTAGCAATTCAGTCCTCAATTTATTCCATTAGCCCTTTCTCATTCTGCTCCAGTCATACTACTTTTCTGCCTGTTCGTCAATCACATTTACTGTTCCACCTGCCTGGAACATGCTTATTCCAGATTATCTCTATCTGACCTCATATCAAGGTGTTATTTATAGAGCATCTGCACAGAGAGGCCTTTGCTGACCACTGTAGTCAGAGTCCCCTGCCCCAAAGTCTCTCACTGTCTTGTTACCCACTGAATGTAGTATTTTGGAAAGCAAATACCCCCGGTGGCCCTGTTTACTTCTGTTTCCAGTGCCTGAGGCATAGTACGTGTTTCTCTAATGCTTTCTGAGTAAATGAACTGGAAGTTCAGTGGGGACCCAACATACCGCCATAGAGGGAAAATCTTGTTTGCATTGGTATTATACTGTTCAAGATATCCTTAATTCCTTTCTGCTTCCCGACATCAACAAAGCTCATTAGCAGGCCCCATATAGCTTCATTCAAATCACTTCTGAATTAATTCTCATCAGGGTTGTGTGGAGAATACATCACTGCAGAATGTCCTTGAACATTCCCATCCAAGGCAAAATAATTCATGATGCAACATCTTATTTTTAGAGTTAAAATCAGGTACTAATTTATTTACTTATTTATTTTTGCTCAAATTGTTCCAGCTTTGGCCATGAGGAGTTCTTTCAGTTGGCTCCTGTATTCCTTTGACATACCTTCATCATTGTGGGTGAGGGTTTATTTATATATATTTGACCACGTTTATACTTTCTGGCCCTACAATCTTGAAGCTCCAGCCTCATTTTGTATATTTCCTGTCCCAGTTCTGGAATCATTCATTTCTCCAAGGACCTCTGCTTCCTTTTACTGGAGAATGGTGTTCAAAACAAAGACTTGGGTGTGCTCATTGCTACTGGCATGTTATTGTTTCATGTCCTCTCAGTAGACAGAGCACAGAAACATATGTGTGTGTACTAACTGGTCTATATACACACATCAGTAAAAAGCTAAACATGTGTTCATACTGATGTCTCCACTAGTCCTTACCTTATGGATTATTCTACCTTCTCTTTTTTCTTATCTGTAACCTCTCACTCCTAGCCATGAAACTCCTGGCTCTCACTATATATCGTCTAGTTACTTAATTGTTTAATTTCAGCTTTATGCATACAGTGGCTTCAGAAGTGTTAACCCATACCCTTGGGAGAGAAAAGACGTTTCACCTAGAGTATGGTGCTTCTGTATAATTCCTTTGCCTTTAATATTGGACTCCACTCATTTGCAAAGTTTCTTAGGTCAGCACCCATTCCCAAAACCTTATCACCAAACCCAGGGACACACAGATTTTTTCTTATGTTTTCTTCTAGAAATTTTATAGTTGATGTTTTACATTTAGATATATGTTCCATTTTGGACTAATTTTTGTGGAAAATGTAAGGTCTCCATGTAGCTTTTGTTTGTTTTGGGTTTTTTTGTTTCAATATGGGTATACAGTTGTTCCAACACTATTCATTAAAAAGACTATTCTTTCTCCATGAATTGGTCTTTGCACCTTTGTCAAAGATCAGTTGACTATATTTATCTGGACTCACTGTTTTTTTCCATTGATCTGTTTGTCTATTCCTCAACCAATGACCACAATAACTTGATTACTGTACCTTTTAGTAAAGCTTGAAATCAGGTATTTTGGGTCCACCAACTTTGCTGGTTTTCAGTATTCTGTTGGCTATTCCAGGTCTTCCAGGTCTTTTGTTTTCTTCATATAAACTTTAGAAACAGTTTGTCTGATTTTTGAATGTTGAGCCAGTCTTTCATAGGTGGAATAAATCCCACTTGGTCATACTGTATAATTTAAAATTATTGTCTTCAATTTGCTAACATTGTGTTGAGGATTTTTGTATCTATGTTAATGAAAGACATTGGATTCTAGCTTTCTCTCTGTAATATCTTTATCTGGTTTGGGTATTAGTGTAATCTGTAAGAAATTGTGGAAATTTTGCATTATTTCTTCCTTAAATGTTTGGTAAAGTCCACCAGTTAGGTCATCTGAGCCTGGTGTTTTCTATTTTGGAAAGTTATTAATTATTGATTCAATTTCTTTAATAGATGTAGGTTATCCAAGTTATCTATTCTTGTTTGCATTTTGGTAGTTCATGCCTTTCAAGAAATTGGTTCATTTCATCTAAAATATCAAATTTGTTGGCCAAGTTGATCATAGTATTCTTTTATTATTCTTTTAATCCATGGGATCAGTATTAATGATCCCTTTCATTTCTGGAATTGGTCATTTGTGTCTTTCTTTATTTTACCATTTGACTGGCTAGAGGTTTATTAATTTAATTGAAATTTCAAAAAACAACTTTTTGATTTCTTTGATGTTCTTCATTGTTTTCCTGTTTTCAATCCCACGGATTTCTGCTCTATTTTAAATTATTTCCTTTTTGCTTCTTTTGGCCTTAAATTGCCCTTTTATCTCTGGTTTCCTGAAAGGAAAGCTTAGGTTATTTATTTTAGATCTTTCTTCTTTTGTAGTATATACAAGTAATGCTATAGATTTCCCCTTATGTACTGCTTCCACTGTACCCCACAAATTGCACTGTTATATTTTCCCTTTCATTCAATTCAAAATATTTAAAAATTTCTCTTGCAACTTCTCCTTTGATTTGGGTTACTTCGAAATGTGCTGTTTCATTTCCAAATATCTGAGGGATTATCCAGCGATCTTTTTGTTATTGACTTTTTGTTTGTTTAATTCTATTGTGGTCTAGGACATACTATGTGTGTATGCTGTCTTTTCTTTTAATTTTGTATGTTGTGTGGTCCAGAACGTGGCCTACCTTGTTGAATATTCCATGTGAGCATGAATGAATGTGTTTTATGCTGCTGCTAGATGGAATATTCTATAAATATTATGATTCTTGTGCCCTGTTGGTGTGGTGATAGGGTGTGGGGTGGAGGAGTGCTCTATAACTGTGTGATAAAATGTCACTTGTAGTGAGCTCTGTCTCGGGCTGTGACCTTCACAAGTGTTTCTCTATCAGCTTAGCTTTTTCCTCCCCTTCCTTCTACTCCCTTCCCTGACTGCTATGTTCCCCCCTCCATCTATTTTCTTGAAGCCCTGATCCTAGTTGACTATTTTTTCCCACCCTTTAGGAAAGGCAAGAAGACTGCAGGCAGTTGGAAGGGAAAAAATGTCCTTCCCCCAGTTGGAATACAGCTCTGGGAAATTCTTTTCCTCTGGAGAGTAGTGTTTGGATTTGACTTACAGATGTGCTTCACATAGTAATGTAAGAAAAACCTGAAGGGCCGTTGCCCAGAATCTCCATAAATTATTGATATAAAAGGAATGCATCTTTTGGAGAACACAACAGACTCTTACACAAAAGGGAGAGAGACATTTTTATCTCTCTCTTTGTCGTAGTCCATGATACAGCCCTGATGCTGAGAAGGTTCTAGAACTCAGATACACTCTGAATCCCTGCCTGAAGGGCCAGAGAGACCATGGTGCAGGTAAAATGTTGGTGCCATCTAGTAGAATGATATTCATTCTTTAGCCCTTTGTCAATTGTCTTTAAATACTGTGACTAAAGTAGTGGAAGAGGCTGGAAGCTTTGACTTAACAGATGGGAGAAGAAGACAAAAACCCACTGTGTAAAATGGCTGGTGAGAGCTAGGATAACCGGGGTTGAACATGATTAAAGTGGATGAAAACCCAGCATTACACATGTCCTTGTCTGGCCAGCTGAGGGTGGTAGTGTCTGAATTCTCTCCACTGAATTCAGCTCAGGTTAGAGCTGTCTGAGACCAGCATTTAGGGAAGAATCTCTTCCTCGTGAAGCCCAGACTGAAAAGAGCTTCCTATTTATGACAAATCCCAGAAACCAGCTTCCTTCTTGGGCTTCATCTCAATCTCCCAGGAATGGCTGTTTAACCATGTTGTGCCCAATAATGTCAGGTGGCATAATAATTGATTGGTTAAAATAGATTGACTTATTAAAAATAGAAACAGAAATAAAGGTGACTCCTTCTTTGATTACACTCCATGGTATGATATAGTGGGACAAGAGAAGTAAAATAACGGGCTTTGATTTAGGTAGAAGTTTGGCACAACATGCAAATTTGTCATACCATGAAACAGTTAACATTAATAGTAAAACTTATTATTGTGTGGGTTCCTGGTCGGGTAACACTTTAAATAACATGGTTTGTTTTCCTTCCAAAGGAGAAGAGTCTGATTCAGTCCCAGGAGGTGTAATGTAGGAGTAGGGGTAGCTCTAAACAAAATGTTGTTTGTGGTGCTATCTGTCCTCTCTGCCTCTTGTAAGCTGACCTGGGAAGATAAATCGTGCACGACTCTTTGAATCTTTTTGGTAAAAATGTATGCACCCATAGTTAGAAATTGGCAAGGTCTATAAGTCTCTTTCCCCACAACCTTGATGTTGGGTATGAAAGCTGGTTACAGACTAAGTTGTGCTACATGTAGAAACAGGTACAGTATGAATGCTTATTTTTAGTAAGCAGGTCCAGAATAGCCATAAATTCTGTTCTGTAAGCTCAGTAACCCTCAGCTCTCTGTCCTTTTAGGTGTTCCTCTACATCTTGTATGACAGCTTCTCTTGGTGCCAGATGGACATTATGCTGGAGGCAGATCCACTTGTATATGGTAGTCAGCTTCTAGGGTGACTAGGGAAGCCTGCTTGTCTTTGTGACCACTTTGGGGGTTGAATATCCTTCTTTATTCTGTCTACAAATAATTACTAATTTGGAGCTACCTAAGTCTGACCTGCACCCCAGAAAGCTGAGATTTCCCATCTCTTTGTGCTGCCCTAGGCTGCTGTCTTCTGGGGCAGACCAAGTCCTTTGGATCTTCATTTCTATGGACTGTAAAAAATTAATAAACAGCAACATCAATTAAATACATTCAGGAGACAAGAAGGGGGAGCTCTCAAGCTACTATAGTAGACCCCAACAGGAAGAAAGATTCCTCTTTTTCCTGGCAAGGACTCAGCCAATGAAAAGCCATGGACTCTTTGTTACTGCAGCCCTCCCAGCTTCCTTTTCCCCTCTATAAAAGTGTTCTCCTTCCCTTGCTGTGCAGGGATTTGCACATGGCTCGCCATCGTTGCAGACCCTGAATTGCAGTTCTCTGCAGATCCAAAAAAAAACATTTTGCTTGAGAAATACCTGGCAGTCTATTTGTTTTAGATCAAGAGGATGAAGCTTGGTGTGTTTTAATACTAGAAAATTGCTAGAGCTAAAAGCATCTTAAAGAGAATCCGGGTAGATAATCCAGGCAAATAAAGCTGTGTTGAAGAAGCACTTCTTTCTATGAAAGGTAAAATACTATGCAAGGCAGGATGTACTGAAGCATGAAGATGACGGAGGTCTCAGAACAGGGAACCCAGAGAGAGGCAGATCTGAATTACAAAAAGGCACCTGTCAACCATAATTAGTATTAGTGGCTGCCATTTGCAGAGAGAGAAACCAGTACTAATGACAGTGACACTTTCCTTCTGGGGAAGAAGCAGATGATCCAAAACACTACAGTGGAAATAATCCTCACAGAAGAGTGTGTGAGCTGTGATTGCGTGGGGTCTACTGGATTCCTTTAGAGGTTTATGGTCAAGGGATGTTGGTAGAACTGGAAATCAGTCTGGGAACCACTGAATAAGGGTTGGGGGCAGAAAATATTTAGACTTGAGTATAGTTTTTGTTTGTAATATTTCCATTCACTTTCATTTGTAACAGAAATCTGTATATTTCTACCACAGTAACCAAAAGGTTTTTGAACAATACTGTAACAGCATTATTTTCTGGGAAAAAAATAATAACTTATAACAAGGAAAGATTGTTTTTTGCTCTTATGAAAAAGAAGCAAAAATGAGGTATTAGGGAGTATGTTAGCACATTCTTGGAGGCCTAAGAGAGAGGCAACAAATCATACATTTTAGTAAAAAGCACTCAGAAGTCCTCGGGTATTACACGTTAAAAACTTAAAATTTTTTTAGTTTAAAGTTCTATTTTTATTTTAGTAGGTGAAGTGTTTAATTTCTATCTCAAAAAATCAAAAGTGATCCATATATTTTTGGAGAGCAACATAATAGGAATACTTCTTTATTTTTCAGGTGAATATTCACGGGGTTAAACATACTAAAACCACTTCTCAACTATTTCCCTTTCAGGCTGTCTAGAAATGGTGAACTTGAGATGAAGACCCATACTTCTTGTATTCATAGAACACCAACACCATTGCATTTTCCTTTCACTTCTCTCGGTGGCTGAGCAGAACATGACCCTGTGCTGAGGGCATTTTGGGAATATCACCTGCATCTTGCTCAGTGTTGGTATGACATAAACACAGTAGGCTGGCAGCAACCTCTGATGCCACTGTGAGCAGGAGCCCTGTGTGTGCTTCCCCTGGAGAAGGAATCAGGGTGGGAACTCTGTTGTCAACCTGGGTTTCCACACAGGACCAGTTAGTTAGGTTAGTTTGATTTTCATTCCTGTCTCACAAGTGACTTTTCCATCTCATACAAACAGGAGTAGATTGACTCCTGAGAACACTCATAAGTCAGTGCCTGTGACAGTGGAGGGGTGAAGCATTCTACTTTGAAAAATTACATTTCAGAGGTAGTGGTGAAAATTTCCTGAGCCACTACTCTTGGATAAAGCAACCTTTTTTTGGCCCAAGTTCTTCCTTCCTGCAGTTTCAAGGTGGGACCGTCTCTGCCGCTTTGCTCATGTGGGTTTGGGAAACCTCTACCCATTGGCTCTTAGTCTTGCTCTTCTCTCTCTGTCTTTTCTGTCTCTCTCATCACTTATCTTCCCTTTCAGTTTTATTGGACTCAAAGTATTTCAAAGGGCCTGATAATTAATTCACACTAATGTATTAACAGTATATACATTTAAAGGAGAGGCCTCCAGGAACAAGCACTGCTTTAATAATCTGACAATTTAATGACGCTGCTAGGAGAACAGAATTCAATCATACATCTATCCTCTACCTCACGACCAACCTGTCACAGGTTGGTTTGCTTGTAGATAATTCTATTAGGAAAAGGAATCATTTGCTCCATGTCTACCTCCTCCTTCCCAGGAAGACTTGCTGCCAAAACTTCTTCCCTAATCAGAATTTTATTGATCGTAGACAGCACAGCCTTTGTGTGTGAAGCATGGCAGCAAGTTACCCTTTTAGAATGTTCATCGGCCTGGCACCTCCCATGTCTTCTCTCTGCCTGGGTCCCACAGAGTGCCTGGTACATAGTGGATGGATGGTGAATATTATCCACTGACTGACTAGACTCAAAACAAAACAAAACCACCACCACCACAACAAACAGCAAAAAATGACTGAAAAGATAAACAGCCCACATGTACCATGCCTAATAGTTCAAACTTCATAAAATTTTCCAGAAGACTAGTTTGAGCTGACTGTACAAAAATATGTCAATTTTCACAGGAAACTGAGAGAGAACAGTTTCATTCCTGTTCCCTCTCCTCACTTTACTGTAAAACAAAACCATCACAGAATTGAACCTAAGAGAAATATACAAATATTTGTTTATGTATAATATAAATATTTTAAGGCAATATACAAATATTTGTGTAAAATATAAATACCTACTCTGAAATTGCTACTATGACATTGACCACATATAGCAGCAATAACAATCCTTTTGTGAGTAAAACGTGTCCACTGAATATATGCTTACTCAGCACCTACTGTGCACCAGGCACTATTCTAGGCATTGGAATATAGCAGTGAAGCAGACAAAATTCTACACCCTTACATGCCTACAAAGAGATGAATATGAAAAAGTTAAAAATGTAGTATGTAAAGTATTGGTAAGTCCTAAAGGAAAAATAAAGCAGAGAATGCAGGTAGAGAGTTCATATTCTGATGGAAGAGGGTGTGTGGCTGACTGGAGGAAGACCAGTTTGGTCACAGAGAGTAGCCAGGCCAGGACCCCAAGTTGGAGTGAGCCTGGAGAGTGCTGGGAACAGCAAGAGGTGAGCGGAATGATGAGGAGGGAGAACAGCAGAAGGAGTGACCCCAAGATTAGGGAATCCCCCTAGGCTAGGGCCCTAGAGGCCATTGCGAGGAATTTGTTTCTACCCTGAATGAGTTAGAAACCAATGAAGGGGATTGATCAAAGGAGGGGTATTTTCTTAAATTTAATAGATTTCAGTTTTGTTAATAATAGACTGTGGGAAAGCAGACCTAAAGCAGAGACACCGGCAATCCCTAGAAGGCTATTGCAATAATACAGGAAGGCATGCTGATGACTTAGACCAGAGTGGTTGCTGTGGAGATGATGAGAAGAGGTCAGTTCTGGATATATTTGGAAGGCAGTGTAGACAGGATTGGAAACAGGGTCCAAGAATAATGGTGTAAAGAATGACTCCCAAGGTTTTCAGCTTAAGCAACCGGAAGATAGACTTGTCATTTTTACAGATAGGGGGGCACACAGACATTTAACTGAAGGACCCGGAATAGCTGGATATTTGCAAAATATTGTCTTCCAATCTTCTCTGAGATTTAGGCCAATGTAGGGCATCACACTTAAGGGCAGGTCCCAACATCCCTATTCCAGAAGCTGGAATGTGACCAACACAGAAGTAAACCTGTCTTGGTGGGGCATGAGAGTTAGCCATTTAATATTAACTTTGAATTCCATCTAAATGAACTGATTGTTGTCTGTTTATTTCTTCTACCACAACCTTTGGGCCTTCTCTGATTGGCTTTCAGTCCCTGACCCTCTGAGGCAAGTGTGCAGTGCACAGAAGGCAGTATCCCCTGGCCCACCATCAAGTTCTAGAGCTGCCAGGAGCCTGCACTTAGCTGACCTCCCCAGGCTGGCTCAACCCCACACCTGTACCTAAACAGGAAGGTTCTCCCTGTCCCTGCACAAAGCACTGACCTTGGTACTTTCAGGAGATGCAGAGATGTCAAGCACTGATGCTTCTCTAACGAATGTGGCCTGTCCAATGGATATCATCTCATTAAGGAGAATTACCTGCATAAATGAATCATAATGAGAACTGAAATCATAAAACTTAACATTTTGATTTATTCCTGGGAGAACTTTACAAAAATAGGAATGCTTTAGAAATATTAAAAAGGATTGTATCTTCAGAAACTGTACCATATTACAGTCACACAATTTACTTTAGGTGCATCCAGAAATGGAAATATATTTCTTTGACACAGATATACTCTTATGAAATGGAAACTGTATGTCTCTGTATCGTTTGGCAACAATAAATCTCTTTTTAGAGGTGAATTTATGAATCCCAGCTTCCTACTTCCAAATCTCTCCTTCAGATCCCCTTCTATTCCTCAAATGCAACAGGATAGGAGAAGATAGAGATTCAATTACATGAAATGCCTATTGCATCTTGATGAAGGCCAAAAATGAAATTGAAAAACACACATATTGAGCCTAAAGTAACTGTGGAACTAGTTGCAATTCTAGAAAGTTGAGATGAACTCCTGTTTGGATTCCCACCCTCTCCTTACAATTCTTCTCAAATGAACTCTGAGGCTTTAAGTCAACTTATTAGAGTATCAAACAATATACAACACAATCAGAGTTAGGATCTGAGGGCAAATCTCTGTCACTTAAGGTGATGGTAGTGTTATAGTAGATAACTCCTAAATTTCAGAAATTTAACATAATAAAAGTATATTTTATATATTTATTTATATGTTTACAAAAGTATATCATTATGTCCAAAAAGAAAATATAACATTTATAAATATTTATGTAACCAATATAGGATCACCTAAAGATTTAAAGTAAATATTAACAGACCTAAAGAGAGAAATAGACAACAATGCAATATTAGAGGACTTTTTTTTTTTTTTTTTTTTTGCAGTATGCGGGCCTCTCACTGCTGTGGCCTCTCCTGCTGTGGAGCACAGGCTCTGGACATGCAGGCTCAGCAGCCATGGCTCACAGGCCCAGCCGCTCCACAGCATGCGGGATCTTCCTGGACCAGGGCACGAACTCACATCCCCTGCATCGGCAGGCGGACTCTCAACCATTGTGCCACCAGGGAAGCACTATTAGAGGACTTTAATAGCCAAATTACATCAATAGATAAATCTTCAAGACAGAAAATCAATAAAGAAACATTGGGTTTAAACAACACATTAGGACAGGTGGACTTAACAGATACATACAGAACATTTCATCCAAAAGCAACAGAATACACATTCTTCTCAAGTGTAAATGGAACACTCTCCAGGACAGATCATATGTTAGGCCACAAAACAAGTCTTAATAAATTTAAGAAGATTGAAATCATATCACGACCACAATGGTTTCTTCTCCTACCACAATAGTATGCAACTAGAAAAATTGCAATAAGGAAACTGGAAAATTTACAAATATGTGGATATTAAACAGTATGCTACTGAACAACAAATGGGACAAAGAATAAATCAAAAGAGAAATAAAAAACTACCTTCAGACAAGTGAAGATGGAAATACCACATTCCAAAACCTATGGGATATAGCAAAAGCAGTTCTAAGAGAGAAGTTTATAGTGATAAATGCATACATTGATAAAAAAAAAATAGAAAAATATCATTTTAAACAACCTAACTTTACATCTCAAGGAACTAGAAGAAGGACAAATGAAGCCCAGAGTTAGTAGAAAGAAGGAAATAACAAAGATCAGAATAAAAATAAATAAAGAATAAAAAGATAATTGAAAAGATCAGTGAAACTAAGAGCTGGTTCTTTGAAAAGAAAAACAAAATTGACAAACCTTTAGCTACACTCAGCAAGAAAAAAGAGAGAGAGCACAAATAAATAAAATCAGAAATGAAAGAGAAAGTTTATAACTGACATCACAGAAATGCAAAGGATCATATGAGACTACTATTAACAATTATATGTCAACAAATTGGACAACCTAGAAGAAATGGATAAATTCCCAGAGAGATAAACCTACCAAGACTAAATCATGAAGAAATAGAAAATCTGATCAGACCAATTGCTAGTAAGGGGATTTAATCAGTAATCAAAAACCACCCAACAGGGGCTTCCCTGGTGGCGCAGTGGTTGAGAGTCCACCTGCTGATGCAGGGGACACGGGTTCATGCCCCGGTCCGGGAAGATCCCACATGCTGTGGAGTGGCTGGGCCCATGCACCATGGCTGTTGAGCCTGTGCGTCCAGAGCCTGTGCTCCTCAACGGGAGAGGCCACAACAGTGAGGGGCCCACGTACCGCCAAAAAAAAAAAAAAAAAAAACCTCCCAACAAAGGAAAGTGCAGGACCAGACAGCTTCACTGGTAAATTATACCAAACATTCAAAGAAGAATTAAATATCAATCCTTCTCAAACTCTTACAAAAAAAATAGAAGAGGAAGAAATGGTTCCAAGCTCATTTTATGAGGCCAACATTACACTAAGACCAAAACCAGCCTAGGACACCACAAGAAAAAAAAAAAATCCCTGATGAACAAATATTAATAAACCAAATTCAACAATACATTCAAAAGATCATACACCATGATCAATTGGCATTTATTCCAGGGATGAAAGGATAGTTCAATATACACAAATCAATCAATGTGATGTACAACATTAATAAAATAAAGGATTAAAAATTATAAAATCATCTCAATAGATGCAGAAAGAGCATTTGACAAAATTCAACATCCATTATAATAAAAATTCTTAACACAGTGGACATAGAAGAAACATACTCCAAAATAATAAAGGCCATATATGACAAGCTCAAAGGTAACATCACACTCAATGGTAAAGATCAGGAACAAGACAAGGATGCCCACTCTCACAATGCTTATTCAGTGTAGTTTTGGAAGTATTAGCCAGAGCAATTAGGTAGGGAAAAGAAATAAAAGGTATCCAAATTGGAAAGGAAGATGTAAAACTACCACTATTTTCAGATGACATGATACTATATATAGAAAACACTAAAGATGCCAAAAAAAAACCCCAAAACATTAGACTAATAAATTCAGTAAAGTTGCATGGTACAAAATCATTATACAAAAATCTGTTGCACTTCTAGGCACTAATAATGAACTATCAGAAAGAGAAATTAAGAAAACAATCCCATTTACAATGGCATCAAAAAAAGTAAAGATCCTAGGAGTAAGTCTAACCAGGGAAGAAAATATTGGGTTGGCCAAAAAGTTCACTTGGGTTTTTCCATAAGATGTTATGGAAAACCCCGGACGAACTTTTTGGCCAACCCAATATCTGTACACTGAAAACTATAAGACATTAATGAAGGAAACTGAAGAAGACACAAATAAATGAAAATATATTTCATGCTCATGGATTGGAAAAATTAATAGTGTTGAAATGTCCATACCACCCAAATAAATCTACAGATTAAGTGAAATCTCTATCAAATTCCCAATGGCACTTTTCACAGAAATAGAAAAAACAATCCTAAAATTTGTATGGAATTACAAAAGACCCCAAATAAACTAAACAACCTTGAGAAAGGAGAACTAAGCTGGAAACATCACACTCCCTGATTTCAAATTATATTACAAAATTATAGTAATCAAAACAGTATTGTGTTGGCATAAAAACAAACACATAGATCAATGGAACAGAATAGAGTTCCTAGGAGTAAACCCACACATATATGGACAATTAATTCATGAAAAAAAAAAGGAGCCAAGAATATACAAGGGAAAGGATAGTCTCTGCAATAGTGTTGGGAAAACAGGATTTCCACGGGCAAAAGAATGAAACTGAACCACTGTCTTATACCAGACACAAAATTTAATTCAAAATGGATGCTGGAGAGGGTGTGGAAAAAAGGGAACCCTCTTGCACTGTTGGTGGGAATGTAAATTGATACAGCCACTATGGAGAACAGTATGGAGTTTCCTTATAAAACTAAAAATAGAACTATCATATGACCCAGCAATCCCACTACTGGGCATATACGCTGAGAAAGCCTTTATTCAAAAACAGTCATGCACCACAGTGTTCATTGCAGCTTTATTTACAATAGCCAGGACATGGAAGCAACCTAAGTGTCTGTCGACAGATGAATGGATAAAGAAGATGTGACACATATATACAATGGAATATTACTCAGCCATAAAAAGAAATGAAATTGAGTTATTTGTAGTGAGGTGGATGGACCTAGAGACTGTCATACAGAGTGAAGTAAGTCAGAAAGAGAAAAACAAATACTGTATGCTAACACGTATATGTAGAATCTAAAAAGAAAAAATGGTTCTGAAGAACCTAGGGGCAGGACAGGAATAAATATGCAGTCGTAGAGAATGGACTTGAGGACATGGGGAAGGGGAAGGGTAAGCTGGGATGAAGTGAGAGAGTGGCATGGACATATATACACTACCAAATTTAAAATAGATAGCTAGTGGGAAGCAGCCACATAGCACAGGGAGATCAGCTCGGTTCTTTGTGCCCACCTAAAGGGGTGGGATAGAGAAGGTGGGAGGGAGAGGCAAGAGGGAGGAGATATGGAGATGTATGTTTATGTACAGCTGATTCACTTTGTTATACAGCAGAAACTAATACACCATTGTTAAGCAATTATACTCCGATAAAGATGTTTAAAAATATATATTAAAGACTTGAATGTAAGACATGAAACCATAAAAATCATAGAAGAAAACATAGGTGGTAAGCTCCTTGACATCAGTCTTGGCAATGACTTTTTGGATTTGACACCAAAAGCAAAGGTGAAAAAAGCAAAAATAAACAAATGGGACTGCATCAGACTAAAAAGAAAAATTATGTGAAGCCAAGGAAACCATAAACAAAATGGAAAGACAACCTATTAAGTGGGAGAAAATATTTGTAAATCATATCTCTGGTAATGGGTTAATATTCAAAGTGTATAAAGAACACATATAACTTAATAGTAAAGAAATTAACAATATGGTTTTAAAAATTGACAAAGGATCTGAAGAGACATTTTTCCAAATAAGACATACAGTTGGCCAATAGGTACATGAAAGGCTGCTCAGCATCAGCAAAATGCACATCAAAACCACAATAAGATATCCTCTCATCCCTGTTGGAATGACTACTATCAAAAAGACAAGAAATAACAGTGTTGGTGAGAATGTGGAGAAAAGGGAGCCATTGGTGGGACAGTAATTTAGTTGTAGGTACTATGGAAAATGTTGTGGAAGCTCCTTAAAAAAATTAAAAATAGAACTACCATGTGATCCAGTAATTCTACTTCTGGGTATTTATCCAAAGAAAACTAAAACAGGAACTCAGAAAGATATATGTACTCTCATGTTCAATGTAGCCTTATTTATAATGGCCAAGACATGGAATCAAACTAAATGTCCATTGATGGGTGAATGGACAAAGAAGATGTAGTACATATAAAATGGACTATTTGCCATTAAAAAGAATGAGATCTTGCCATTTGTGACAATGTGAATTGACCTTGAGGGCATTATGCTAAGTGAAATAAGAAAAAGACACTGTATTATCTCACTTATATGTGGAATCTAAAAAAAAAACAACAACAAAAACAAGTCTGAGTTCATGGATATAGAAAACAGATTGGTGTTGCCTGAGACAGGGTTGGGGTAAAATGGGTGAAGGGCATCAAAGGGAACAAGTGTCCAGCTACAAAATGAATAAGTCATGAGGATGTTGTGCACAGTGTGGTGACTATAGTTAATAATGCTCTATTACATATTTGAAAGTAGCCAGGGGAGTGGATCTTGAAAGTTCTCATCACACACACAAAATCTTTTTATAATTATGTATGGTGACAGATGTTAACTGAACTTATTGTGGTGATCATTTTGCAATATAAACAAATATCAAACAATCATACATCTGAAACTAATGAAATGTTGTATCAATTATATCTCAATTTAAAAAAAGAAATAGAAAATGTGAAATTGAATGAAAGGAAAACTACATATAAATTAATAAAATACAATACTCTGTAATGACCTATATGGGAAAATAATTTTAAAAAGAGTGGATATATGTATATGCACAACTGATTCACTTTGCTGCACAGCAGAAACTAACACAACATTGTAAATCAACTAGACTCCAATAAAATTTTTTTTAAAAAAACCAAATAACCAACTAGAATCAACAAAGCACACAAATTTATTCTTTGAAAAGACTAATAATACTGATCAATTCCTGGTAAAACCAATCAAGGAAAACAAAGAGGGAGAGAGAAGGCAGAAATGACTCATACCAGGAGAGAAGAAGGCATCACTCTATATCCTACAGATATTAACTATACCAAGACATTTTTTAAAGTGTATTTTAGCCCACAGGGCTTTACTGATGGCTGGTGGGACAAGAAGGGAATGGGTTGAAGAACCCAGGCTCATGAATATCATTAATATATATTTCCTAAGTGTGGAGTGTGGAGAAAACAGGTCTGTTGGAAGGGATATATCTCCTGGGTGAAAACCACTTACACAGTTATCCTAAAGCAAAGGAAATACAAAGATGGGGCTGGGGGGGTGATGCTGGGAAACATGGAGGAGAAGAGCAAGGGGCACCATTCGTATCAGTAAGATAATGCAGATAGGCAGGAGGAGAATCTTGTACGTACAGTTTTGCCTGAGAACTTATTTACTCTCATTTTCTTTATCCTTAATCAATTCTTATTCATTCCTTCACTCTGAATTATTCACAGGTGAGAAGACTGTGTTACCTATATTTTAGGGCTGGGGAGAAAAAAAAGACACCAATGTCACAATATAATGAAATAGTAACTGTAAGGTCTAAGGGTGGCTAGGGGGATAACTCTAAAGCTTGGTCTGGTTTTCCTTGAAATTGTTGAATCTGTGTTCTAAGTGTAAACGTCCATTCAGGAAAGAACGTATTCTTAAGTCTACATCCATTGGTATAAGTACAATTTTTTTTTTATCACTCTTGACACCATTCCTTAAGTAAGTGCAGGTTAAGGAAAAGAAAAAAGCAAACATTTGTTAAGAATGACATTGAACCTGGAAAAAATTTGTAAAAAGAGCAATCAGAAGGTGAATTTGAGGAGGTTTCTCGTTAAGTAAAGCCACTTCAGGGTTTTTAAAATTCATTCTCAGCTAATGGAACTTTCCCTCCTTTTTTACTGACTTTTCCTTCAGTAACTACCTAGCTGGTAGCAATGTGGGCCCACAAGACCTTCCACTACTGTATTCAAGGATATATGGTATGTTCTTCATAGCTTTTCTCTCTCCTGTCTTTATAGCCCTTTTATCACAGCCGCAGACTGATCCATCATGAATGATCAGAATGTATCCTCTGCGTACTAGTCCAGCCAGGTACATGTAAGGGCTACAGTTGCCTTTGTAAAGTGCTAGACAGAGAATGAGGCACCTGTGACCTCTCATTGCTGGGGTTTCAGGCCCTGCATTATGCCCCATAGCCCACAAGTCTTAGTGCATCATTTGTTTATATTCTACACCTGGTACAGGCTTTGTAAGCCCAAGACATCAAATGCCATCAGGCTACTCACAGCAACATCTTTACTTCTTACCTCTCTCCAGGTTTGTTGAGAGTTTTGAGTAGAGAAAGACAAATAAATTCTAAGAATTTGTATGAGGTAGAGAAATCCCTTCTTACATATTCAAAAAACCCAGGTGGAGTCACTATAAAACTTTTTTTTTTTAATGTGTGGAAGATGAATTATTTTGTACACTACATAACCAGTTAAACTTGGAAGTTTGCTTTTAACTACATGTCACTGTTTTTCAGCATAAGTCATTTAAAATGAAAATAATTCAAAATACATTATCAATTCACTGCTTTCAAAATCAGTCTGTATAGAATGTTTCCAGGTTAGCCCTGTGACTCATCACACACAAAACCATCAAGTCTTATTTCAAGTCTTATTAAAATATGTGTCTTTGTCCCTGTATCAACTGGTCCAAAATGTTCTGCTTTTTGAGCTCTTGTTTTAGCTTTTTACAGGTTTCTTACTTTGCTGTTGCTGTTGAGCTGTGAGCAGCAGTTAATTTCCTTAAACAGCCTCTCTCTTATCTTCTCTTTTTTTTCCTTCTAGGCACCGTGACCTTTCACATCACAGAATCTGGAGGATTAGGGTCAGAGCAGAATTGAAGCCCATGGTTAATGAACAACATTCTTGGGATTTATGGAATATTTTTAACGACTTCTGATTGGCAATTCAGAGGAATTTTTTCCTTTTCTCTCTTTTTCGAGTTCCAGGGATGTAGCTTTACCATAAGGTGTGATGTATGACTAATTTATTTAATGGCTAAATTCTTTCTTTTTTCACACACACACACTGTATTTTATTTTTACAAGAGATAAATAGACTGACACCAAGCATTGTAAATGGATGACCACAACGAAAGCAAAAATGACTGCAATTACCAAACACGAAACACTCACACTGTGTCATAATATTGACATTCAGTCCAGGAATCCTCCACTGCAACAGCTCTTTCACTTTGCAGTGAGAATTGATTTGTATATTTTTTACCTCTGAGTCCTTGTGGGTTTTTTTCTTTTTATTCAAACAGAAAGTCACAAAAATTATAATCATCCTCATCAGTTCCCTCAGTCCCATGTAATTAATTTTTTTTTTATCTTGATCTTCTGTTAGCACTTTTATGAGTTCATCAGTTTTCCATTAGAATTCAGAAAATGCTTCTTCATTCAGTTCAGCAGTACGGTCAGTTACCAGAAACCTGTGCTTGTCAGAGTCTTTTCCATGAATTCCTTGAAGATGAAACCCTTTTATAGGAACATATTTGCAAAAGCATCAGAGTACACCCAGAACTGTCTGTAAATGACAAAAGACTTAAAAATGACCCCGGTTAAAGATTTGATGAAAGTTCATAATAATGCAATTGACAAGGAAATTTAGTTATTTCAGAGATATACATTTTAAAGTAATAACTAGAGTTATGACTTATAACATTATACCAGAACATATAAAATTTTTAGCAATTCATGTAATGTCTGAAGCATTTATATTAACATATTTCCATACAAATAACCCAATGAGAGTTTAGTATTAGTTGTTTTGTTTGTTTGTTTATACTGCAGGTTCTTATTAGTCATCAATTTTATACACATCAGCGTATACATGTCAATCCCAATCACCCAATTCAGCACACCACCATCCCCACCCCACGGCGATTTCCCCCACTTGGTGTCCATACGTCTGTTGTCTACGTCTGTGTCTCGACTTCTGCCCTGCAAACCATTTGGTATATTCTGAAACATTTTTCTAGGTTCTACATACATGCGTTAATATACAATATTTGTTTTTCTCTTTCAGACTTACTTCACTCTGTATGACAGTCCCTAGATCTGTCCACGTCTCAACAAATGACCCAATTCCGTTCCTTTTTATGGCTGAGTAATATTACATTGTATATATGTACCACATCTTCTTTATCCATTCGTCTGTCAATGGGCATTTAGGTTGCTTCCATGACCTGGCTATTGTAAACAGTGCTGCAATGAACACTGGGATGCATGTGTCTTTTTGAATTATGGTTTTCTCTGGGTATATTCCCAGTAGTGGGATTGCTGGATCATATGGCAAATCTATTTTTAGTTTTTTAAGGAACCTCCATACTGTTCTCCATAGTGGTTGTATCAATTTACATTCCCACCAACAGTGCAAGAGGGTTCCCTTTTCTCTGCACCCTCTCCAGCATTTGTTATTTGTAGATTTTCTGATGGTGCCCATTCTGACTGGTGTGAGGTGATACCTAATTGTACTTTTGACTTGCATTTCTCTGATGATTAATGATGTTGAGCCGCTTTTCATGTGCCTCTTGGCCATCTGTATGTCTTCTTTGGAGAAATGTCTATTTAGGTCTTCTGCCCATTTTTGGATTGGTTGCTTGTTTTTTTAATATTGAGCTGCATGAGCTGTTTATACATTTTGGAGATTAACCCTTTGTCTGATGATTCATTTGCAAATATTTTCTCCCATTCTGAGGGTTGTCTTTTCACCTTCTTTATGGTTTCTTTGCTATGCAAAAGCTTTGAAGTTTCATTAGGTCCAATTTGTTTATTTTTGTTTTTATTTCCATTACTCTAGGAGGTGGATCAAAAAAGATCTTGCTGTGATTTATGTCAGAGTGATCTTCCTATGTTTTCCTCTAAGAGTTTTACAGTGTCCGGTCTTACATTTAGGTCTCGAATACAGTTTGAGTTTATTTTTGTGGATGGTGTTAGGGAGTGTTCTAAATTCATTCTTTTACGTGTAGCTATCCAGTTTTCCCAGCACCACTTACTGAAGAGACTCTCTTTTCTGCATTGTATATCTTTGCCTCCTTTGTCATAGATTGGTTGACCATAGGTGCCTGGGTTAACCTTTGGGCTTTCTATCTTGTTCCATTGATCTATGTTTCTGTTTTTGTGCCAGTACCATATTGTCTTGATTACTGTAGCTTTGTAGTATAGTCTGAAGTCAGGGAGCCTGATTCCTCCAGCTCCGTTTTTTTCCCTCAAGACTGCTTTGGCTATTCGGGGTCTTTTGTGTCTCCATACAAATTTTAAGATGATTTGTTCTACTTCCATAAAAAATGCCATTGGTAATTTGATAGGAATTTCATTGAATCTGTAGATTGCTTTGGGTAGTATAGTCATTTTCACAATATTGATTCTTCCAATCCAAGAACATGGTATATCTGTCCATCTGTTGGTGTCATCTTTAATTTCTTTCATCAGTGTCTTATAGTTTTCTGCATACTGGTCTTTTGTCTCCTTAGGTAGGTTTATTCCTAGGTATTTTATTCTTTTCATTGCAATGGTAAATGGGAATGTTTCCTTAATTTCTCTTTCAGATTTTTCATCATTAGTGTATAGGAATGCAAGAGATTTCTGTGCAGTAATTTTGTATCCTGCAACTTTACCAAATTCACTGATTAGCTCTAGTAGTTTTCTGGTGGCATCTTTAGGATTCTCTATATATAGTATCATATCATCTGCAAACAGTGACAGTTTTACTTCTTCTTTTCCAATTTCTATTCCTTTTATTTCTTTTTTTTCTCTGATTGCCATGGCTAGCACTTCCAAAACTATGTTTATTAATAGTGGTGAGAGTGAACATCCTTGTCTCATTCCTGATCTTAGAGGAAATGCTTTCAGATTTTCACCATTGAGAATGATGTTTGCTGTGGGTTTGTCATATATGGCCTTTATTATGTTGAGGTAGGTTCCCTCTTTGCCCACTTTCTGGAGAGTTTTTATCATAAATGGATGTTGAATTTTGTCAAATGCTTTTTCTGCATCTATTGAGATTATCATATGGTTTTTCTTCTTCAATTTGTTAATATGGTGCATAACAATGATTGATTTGCGTATATTGAAGAATCCTTGCATCCCCGGGATAAATCCCACTTGATTGTGGTGTATGATCCTTTTAATGTGTTGTTGGAGTCTGTTGCTAGTATTCTGGTGAAGAATTTTGCATCTGTATTCATCAGTGATATTGGTCTGTAATTTTCTTTTTTTGTAGTATCTTTGTCTGGTTTTGGTATCAGGGTGATGGTGGCCTCATAGAATGAGCTTGGGAGTGTTCCTTCCTCTGCAATTTTTTGGAAGAGTTTGAGAAGGATGGGTGTTAGCTCTTCTCTAAATGTTTGATAGCATTCACCTGTGAAGCCATCTGGTCCTGGACTTTTGTTTGTTTCAAGATTTATAATCGCAGTTTCAATTTCATTACTTGTGATTGGTCTGTTCATATTTTCTGTTTCTTTCTGGTTCAGTCTTGGAAGCTTTCTAAGAATTTGTCCATTTCTTCCAGGTTGTCCATTTTATTGGCACAGAGTTGCTTGTAGTAGTCTCTTAAGATGCTTTGTATTTCTGCAGTGTCTGTTGTAACTTCTCCTTTTTCATTTCTAATTTTATTGATTTGAGTTCTCTCCCTCTTTTTGTTGATGAGTCTGGCTAATGGTTTATCAATTTTGTTTGTCTTCTCAAAGAACCAGCATTTAGTTTTATTGATCTTTGCTATTGTTTTCTTTGTTTCTATTTCATTTATTTCTGCTCTGATCTTTATGATTTCTTTACTTCTGCTAAATTTGAGTTTTGTTTGTTCTTCTTTCTCTAGTTCCTTTAGGTGTAACGTTAGATTGTTTACTTGAGATTTTTCTTGTCTTGAGGTAGGCTTGTATAGCTATAAACTTCCCTCTTAGAACTGCTTTTGATGCATCCCATAGGTTTTGGATCATCGTGTTTTCATTGTCACTTGTCTCTACGTATGTTTTGATTTCCTCTTTGATTTCTTCAGTGATTTCTTGGTTATTTAGTAACGTATTGTTTAGCCTCCATGTGTTTGTGTGTTTTACGTTTTTTTCCCCTGTAATTCATTTCTAATCTCATAGTATTGTGGTCAGAAAAGATGCTTCACATGATTTAAAATTTCTTAAATTTGCTGAGGCTTGATTTGTGACCCAAGATGTGATCTATTCTAGAGAGTGTTCCGCATGCACTTGAGAAGAAAGTGTAATCTGCTGTTTTTGGATGGAATGTCATATAAATATCAATTAAATCTATCTGGTCTATTGTGTCATTTAAAGCTTCTGTTTCCTTATTTATTTTCATTTTGGATGATCTGTCCATTGGTGTAAGGTGTTAAAGTCCCCCACTATTATTGTGTTACTGTTGATTTCCTCTTTTATCGCTGTTAGCAGTTGCCTTATGTATTCAGGTGCTCCTATGTTGAGTGCATGTATATTTCTAATTGTTATATATTCTTCTTGGATTGATCCCTTGATCATTATGTAGTGTCCTTCCTTGTGTCTTGTAACATTCTTTATTTTAAAGTCTATTTTATTGGATATGAGCATAGCTAATCCAGCTTTCTTTTGATTTCCGTTTGCATGGAATATCTTTTTCCATCCCCTCACTTTCAGTCTGTATGTGTCCCTAGGTCTGATGTGGATTTCTTTAAGACAGCATATATATGGGTCTTGTTTTTGCATCCATTCAGCAAGGCTGTGTCTTTTGTCTGGAACACTTAATCCATTCACGTTTAAGGTAATTATCGATATGTATGTTCCTATGACCATTTTATTAATTGTTTTGGGTTTGTTTCTGTAGGTCCTTTTCTTGTCTTGTGTTTCCCACTTAGAGAAGTTCCTTTAGCATTTGTTGTAGGGCTGGTTTGGTGGTGCTGGATTCTCTTAGCTTTTGCTTGTCTGTAAAGCTTTTGATTTCTCCATCGAATCTGAATGAGATCCTTGCTGGGTACAGTAATCTTGGTTGTAGGTTATTGCCTTTCATCAGTTTAAGTATATCATGCCACTCCCTTCTGTCTTGTAGAGTTTCTGCTGAGAAATCAGCTGTTAACCTTATGGGAGTTCCCTTGTATGTTATTTGTTATTTTTCCCTTGTTGCTTTCAATAATTTTTCTTTGTCTTTAATTTTTACCAGTTTGATTACTATGTGTCTTGGCATGTTTCTCCTTGGATTTATCCTGTATGGGACTTGATGCGCTTCCTGGACTTGGGTGGCTATTTCCTTTCCCATGTTAGGGAAGTTTTCGACTATAATCTCTTCAAATATTTTCTCTGGTCTTTTCTCTCTCTCTTCTCCTTCTGGGACCCCTATAATGTGAAAGTTGTTGTGTTTAATATTGTCCCAGAGGTCTCTTAGGCTGTCTTCATTTCTTTTCATTCTTTTTTCTTTAGTCTGTTCCACAGCAGTGAATTCCACCACTCTGCCCTCCAGGTCACTTATCTGTTCTTCTGCCTCAGTTATTCTGCTATTGATTCCTTCTAGTGTAGTTTTCATTTCAGTTATTGTATTGTTCATCTCTGTTTGTTTGTTCTTTAATTCTTCTAGGTCTTTGTTAAACATTTCTTGCATCTTCTCGATCTTTGCCTCCATTCTTTTTCCTAGGTCTTGGATCATCTTCACTATCATTATTCTGAATTGTTTTTCTGGAAGGTTGCCTATCTCCACTTCATTTAGTTGTTTTTCTTGGGTTTTGTCTTGTTCCTTCATCTGGTATATAGCCCTCTGCATTTTCACCTTGTCTATCTTTCTGTGAATGTGGTTTTTGATCTACAGGCTGCAGGATTGTAGTTCTTCTTGCTTCTACCCTTGGCGGATGAGGCTAAGAGGCTTGATGGGAGGGAATGGTGTTGGGTAGAGGTGACTGTTGCTCTGGTGGACAGAGCTCAGTAAAACTTTAATCAACTTGACTGTTGATGGGTGGGGCTGGGTTCCTTCCCTGTTGGTTGTTTGGCCTGAGGCAACCCAACACTGGAGCCTACCTAGGCTCTTTGTTGGGGCTAATGACAGACTCTGGGAGGGCTCATGCCAAGGAGTACTTCCCAGAACTTCTGCTGTTAGTGCCCTTGTCCCCACAGTGAAACAGAGCCATCCCCCGCCTCTGTAGGAGACCCTCCAACACTAGCAGGTAGGTCTGGTTCAGTCTCCCCTGGGGTAACTGCTCCTTCCCCTGGGTCCCAATGCACACACTACTTTATGTGGGCCCTCCAAGTGTGGAGTCTCTTTTCCCCCAGTCCTGTCGAAGTCCTGCAATCAATTCCCACTAAGCTTCAAAGTCTGATTCTCTAGGAATTCCTCCTCCCGTTGCCGAACCCCCAGGTTGGGAAGCCTGATGTGGGGCTCAGAACCTTCACTCCAGTGGGTGGACTTCTGTGGTATGTGTTTGCCAGTCTGTGAGTCACCCACCCACCAGTTATGGGATTTGATTTTACTGTGATTGTGCTCCTCCTACTGTCTCATTGTGGCTTCTCCTTTTGTCTTTGCATGTGGGGTATCTTTTTTGGTGAGTTCCAGTGTCTTCCTGTTGGTGATTGTCCAGCAGCTAGATGTGATTCTGTTGTTCTCGCAAGAGGGAGTGAGAGCACATCCTTCTACTCTGCCATTTTGGTTCCTCCTCTAATGGCTAAGTTCTTTAACTTTAGTAACTGAGACCCTATTTACAGAAAGCCTAAATTCTTTGAGGAAAGTGACATGTCTGGACTGAATAATAAACCCAATCACTAATTAATACTGTATAAAGCAAAAATAACATTCTTTTATATGGCAAACAAAGGAACCAGCTTGCTATATAATTATTATTTGTTGATTGGAAGAAGACATTTGGCCATATGGGCTAGAACTTTGTTTCAAAGTTTCAATTTAAAGGAATTCATTATTAGCAGCAAAGTAATGTTACCGAGTCCAAGCTCTCTCTGCTTGCCACACGACAGGCCAATAAATCGGGAGACGAGGAGTTGAGGCAAGGAGTAAGACTTTATTCAGAAAGCTGGCAGACTGAGAAGATGGCAGACTAAAGTCTCTGAAAACCATCTTATTGGGGTTTGGATGCCAGTTTCTTTTATAGAGCAGAGAGGAGGAGGAGATGAGGAAGTAAAGTAAAAAAGTCATAAAATTTGCCAATGTCCCCTGGAATGGCCAGCCTTGGGGAGGGGATGTGTTAATTTCTTCTTTCTTGCAGCCATCCACAGGTGGGCAGGGTCAGGATGCTTCCCTGAACAAAGGCACTTCGGTTTAACATTCAGGCAAAGGGGCAGGGTTCCCCGAGGCAGGCCATTGTGTATAGACAGTATCATTTTAGTGAACAAAAGCAACGGGAGGCAAAGGTTAAAATAAAAGAAACAGATCCAACATGTGGTCCGATTTGGCTCTTCCCTGTTACAGTAACACCTCCCTTTTCAGGATTTTTATGAGGGTTAAATGATATAATAGATATTTATCAGTTCCTTCTGATATGCCATTACAGTCTTCTTGACCTCTCTTGTCTCAGGGGTTCTGACTATTTTTATTGCACTCTAGTGCCCCTCTAGAGACCTCCCATGCATGGGCTCTCATTGCCTTAATAGAAGCGAGACCTTAGTATACCTTTCCTCATGCTCCTGTGGACCTCTTACCACTTAATCCGGGACCTCCTTGGTGACGCTGAGGTGGAAATGGCTGTTGGACAGGCAACCCACAGGACCTGCCACAATCTGTTGATTTTTAAAAATAAGAATGATATAAAGGTCATAAAATTTGAGAATAACTAGAGCATGTTTGAGAAATCATGCAACTGACAAGGTTTTACAGAATTGAAGATTGAATAAATGTTTAGTAAGTGAATTAAAGATGGAGAAGTCTCCAAGTTGAATTCTGTTAAATGTATTTACAGGGCATGGAAACTTACACATGTTGAACATACACGTGAAGTTGCATATCCTCCTTATCTCACACATTCTTCACAACAGTCTTGTGAGGTAAGATTCACCTTGGTTTTGAAGGTGGTAAAATTGAGAACTAGTGATATAAGTGGCTTGCCAAGGTATAAGCAGCAAATATGTGATTAAAAGTTAGGTGGGCCTGGTTCCAAGGCTCACTCTGCCAAGCTACATCTCAACAGCATTGTCATTTGTTAACAATAAAAATTTGAACAATTTTACAAGAGTGAAGAGGAATTTCTGGCTAATTTTAGGTTGCCCTGGATTCTAGGACTATACAACAATACATTACATATGGAACCGAAATCCATAGCTGCTGTACAGCAACTCTACATTTTAAAAATACCACTGATGTTTTTAAACAAAATTCTTACAAAATTAGTTTTGTAAAAATATATAAAAATATATAAAAAATATAAAAAAATATATAGATACAAGTTAGACTTCTGGATATAAGAGGAAATGTCTTTAACAGTGTCTGATACAGAAGTAGACATTTCTTCTGGACAGAAGATCTAACAACCTGTTTCATAAATGTAAAAATTCCCAGATGGACCTAGGAACTCATGAAATAGTCTCTGACACAAATCAGTATCTGAAACCAACTGTCTAGGTTGGGAGGGATACTAGGAGGGATACAACAATATGAGGGTCGCTGTAAGCCTATGTCCCCAGCCCATGACTACTAGAAGGTAGTCTCCCAGGTGAAATAAATACATCATGACCTTTGGGCGTTCAGTCCATGGCTTTATTGAAACGCGAAGTCAATAGAAAAAGGCTCTTGCAGGTTTGACAACTTCTATAGTATTTCCTTTAGCACAACATATTTGTTTTTGCCAACAGACAAAGTAATTTGATTGTGCTAGGAAATTGGCTAAAGAAGTTCTTTAAATATTTAAAAGGGAAATGTTGATTCCTGTTTTAAAAGCACATAAACAATTAGCAGAACTAGTAAGATAATATCGCTTAGGTAATGCCAAATTAACAATTAATGGAGATGAATCCTGAAAAAAGTCCAGGATAAAATGAGCAGAGAATTGGGGGTAGATTAAAGTGTTTCCCAGCAAATTCGGACATTATAAAGACGAGCCGGGGTCAGGCCTATCAGGAGTGCTTGTGCTTTACTTCAGAGCAGTGATTCTCTTCAAAGAATTCTACCATGATTTTAGGATAATGGATTCATGGAAAATCTTTATTGGGAGGAGAGATGACATTTCTCATGTGAGGGAAGTAACAGTACCCCATAAGTCACTCTACCTTTGTAATAAATTTGGGTAAATTTTATATTATAAAGATTTAAGCCAATACCATTGCAGTATTTTGTGTTACTGGCTGAAGCTATATGAACACTAGCTGAGGAAGAATTAAATATTTTAATTTTAATATTTTAGTCTAACTATTTTAAATGAGTTGCTTCATTTAAAAAAATAGGGATAACTGATATAATACTGTGAATTCATCTCCAGATTTTATTCAAAATATGACAACTAATGCCCATTTTCTGGGTCCAGGGTCCTGTCTAGGAGCCACATCACATTCTGTGGTCAGGTCATTTTAGTCTTCTCTTGCAATCTGAGATAGATCCTCAGTCCCTGGACACATTTAAAGAAAAATTTGATTTGTTTCTTTTAGGAGATACAGGGTTAAGTACTCAGGTCTGTCACATCAGGAAATCTGGGGTTCTTGTCTCAGCTCTCTCACTGTGTAGGATATCCTAGAAGGCATTTCATCTATAGGGACCCAAGTTTACATCATTTTTTAAATGATGGAGTTGGCAATATGAAAGGTTTTCAAACTTTCTACCACCAAGGAAAATTTTTTATTATTTTTTTCCTACCATGAAAAGATTTAATCTATTATCCAAACTGAAATACTTCAATCACTTTTTATAATGAAAATGTAATAATGCTTATAAAATAGTGGCCTGTTATTTATCAGACATGCAAATAATAAATGAGTATTGGATAGAGTGACCACATGTGCTCAGGGAAAGAGAAAGTGATAACCAAATGCAGCCATTTAATAACTTTCTAAAATACCAACTCAAAGCGTGGTAAGTAATCCACCTTGATTATCTAGTGCTGGAGAGTTTTGGGGGAAAAAAAGGTGAATTATATCTTTTTCTGAATGTTGTCTACATGTTTATGTAACCAGCCTATGGTGAGCTACATGCAACTAAAGATGCATTGAAATGATAGGTTTTGGAAATATCACTGCTTTCTTCTGCTCTGAGTGGATTTCTACACTTAATGAGCTCTTAAGAACATGTTTGAAAATTAGTAATAAAATTCTACTTTTAAAATGTATTTTTAAGATACATTAAAGTACATTTTATCTTGAAAATTACTTTTTTCTGTATGAGCTCTACTTCCCAGATAACAAAATTTCCATGTTTTTAATAAATTGTATAACCATAATAGAAAAATCGTGATGACTATTACTGATGTATTCAGCCTGAAATATAGCCACTCAAATTCAAAATATCTACTAAACTGTCATCTTTGTTACAGTGTAGAAAGCTTCCTGTTAGAGTCCATGAATAGCAGGCTTGAAGCACTTAAAATACCTGTGAATTAATTTAAAATGCAGGTTGAAATATCTTTCCTTCAGTAGATTTTTCAGGGCCTTAGAAGGAAATATATTAAAACTTAAATTAGTAATATTTAATACACAAGTTCTGGAAATAAGTATAACTTCAATATAATTTATTTTATGTTAAATGGTCCTTGAGGTTATAATATATCATTAGGTAACCTAGAGTTAATTGTGAATTACAGTCTTTATTTATATAATTCATTATATTTATTGGTAACCATTTGAAATCTTACCAATGGACTTTTAAAGGGATTTTGAGTACTTATACAATCATCCCACCACACCCATGTCTTTCATGGGAACATCTGAGGTCTGGAGAGATGCAGTGATGTGCTGAACATCACAGGGCTTTTCACTGTGGCAAAATCGGCTCCACATCTCAATTATTCTAATGTCCCCATCATACTTGCTCTTCTGTACCATGCTGCCTTCTTTAAGGGAATGGACTGGTGCGTATTTTTCTTTCTTATTATCTCAAACAATAGCCAGAATGTGTGAATAAGTTGATCACTTTTAGAGAAAACTGAAAGTTGCCCTAATGGAAATGATGAAAAGCATTCTATATGACCCAAACTATTCTCTGAAAAAAAACCAACAACAACAGCAAATAAGTTGATGGCAGAAAAAATAAATGAAAGAAAGAATGATTTTCTTCCTCTTTCTGGGAATATATGGAATCGAGTAATGCAGCCTCCAAGCGGTGATTTAGTGGTATTATGGCAAAGGTAAACTCAGGTAATTCTAACAGAAAAGTGAGGAGATGCCTAAACACTATCACCTCCCCAGCTGGAATCCAGAATAAGGAACAAAAAATTATTAACAAGAGAATGATAACCTCTCATTAGGGCTGGTTTTATGATTTCTGTAAGCTCTTAAGTAATCCTGGAACAAATGAAAAAGTTCTGAAGAGAGAAGCATAATACTGTTCCTTGTATTATAAATAGAATACTATCTTCTTCTGTGTCCCATGAAAAGAATAGCATGTAGTTTAATGCCTGCTTTTCTCTAAACCAGTCGTTCCAATGTGTGGTCCCTAGACCTGCAGCATTAGCACCGCCTTGGAACTTGCTAGAATTCTGACTCCACCCAGGCCTACTGAATCAGACATTCAGAGGACAATTCCTGAAATCATATTTTCAACAAACCCTCCAGGTGCCTTGTGCTCAATAAAGTTTGAGAACTACTGCCCTAAATCATGCAAATATATCCACTTAAGCTTTTCTGAAAGCTGTGCAAGATGAAAATAATACCATGCAGCTGGATTTCATGCCTTTAGAATCCATGATACTAATGAGTTCCTGCTTTTCTAATTTGTGTAGAGCTATTAAGCAGAAAGTCCTGCTAATACCTTCCTCATGTGGGAACATTGGCATTTCTGCAGTGATGCCCTGAGAGAGCTTCCAGGGCATAAAGAAAATGGGAGCAGAATGCTAGAGGCCTCATGCCATTAGAAACTGTCCCACGTCTAGAATCAAGCGGGTTTTCCAAGGCTTTTCTGTGAGTGTCATACTCCCCACTCACAAGTGGTACATGGGGTGTATCATTTTAATCCAACACAGACTAAAGTGACTTGAATTCAAAAATAATTGTAGCCCTATTGGTAACAGGCCTGAGATTTGTGCAACAAGAGGGGTAGCTCATGCACTAATGTTTGCCTTGCCGATGTTGTACAGTTTTAGTCATCGATTTCCTGTTCAGGATTTGTAGTGATTTTCTCCCTATTCTCCTGTCTGTTCAGAGTTTTGTCCTTGGTAGCTTCTCTCTCCTTCATTCCTGGGAAACATGTTCCTTTTCCTCTGTGTTCCTATGAAGGAGCTGCAGACAATAGAGCAAGTTCAGGTTTATCTTGATAGGACCTCGGGGGGGAGACTCACAGGAAGGAGGGAGTTGATCTAGAAAGAAAAATTTCAACAGCCCCAAGGGAAAAATGAGTTATAATTTGCCTCCTGATTTCTAATGAAACATGAAGGTATGAATTCCAGTTCACTTGCATGAAAAAAGTTGAATACTTTGTCTCTTTTGGTATAGATTCTCAAAAATTTAGAAAAAAAAGGGAAAAATTATTGATATCATACACTTGACAGAGCTAAGAGAGAATAAGTAAAAAGACACCTAAATTTTCCTTCGTCTTTCAGATGCTAGTTGTCTGAATTCTCTAGGGATAATTAATGGATTATGAGTCAGGCTAACCAAGTTTATAGAAGAAATGAAAACAAACAAACAAACAAAACCCTGAAAGTAAATATATGTCAGCACTCATTACTCATTGTTACTGGCAGTAAGAAGGGCAAGGGTGGAGAGTGGACTGGAGAAGCTACCAGAGCAAATGTTAAAATAAGAACCACTGGCTATTAGGTGAGAAGGCCACGGAGAAGCAAAGGTACTTTGGGGAGGGGGCTACCTTGAGCCACAAGAGTTGAGTCTGCAGGATGAAGAAGGAAACCAGTTATCTTTCTCTTCTTCCTGCTTCCTACATACCTCACATCCTTCTTGAAAGCAGTTCTGTGAATACAGACTTCCATTGCTTTGTATTCAGATCTGTGATCCCCTCAAGGCTCATGTAACCAAATTGCTGGAAGGTATGACTTGCGCACAAGTAACCTGGGACCTAAGGAAAAGCCACTTCTCTGAATCCAAATGAGGTAAATCCCAGGGAAGAATCCTAGAAACACAGTGTATCAGTTTAAATTCTCCAGAGAAACAGAACCAAGAGGAGATATAGACAGATGGATAGATAGATAGATAGAGGTTGATTTTAAAGAATTGGCTCAAGTGATTATGAAGGATGGCTAGTCCATAGCTGTAGGGCAGGCTGATAAACTGGAAATTCCAGCAGAAGTTGACCTTAGTCTTATGTCTGAAATCCCTAGGACAGGCCAGAATATTAGAAATTCAGGCAAAATTTCTGTGTTACAGCCTTGAGTCAGAGCAATTCTTTTAGAGGGAACCTCAGGTTTTGCCACAAAGACCTGCAACTGATTGGATGAAGCCCATCACATTGTTGAGGGTAATCTCCTTTACTTAAATCAATTGATTTTAATGTTAATCACATCTACAAAACACCTTCAGAGCAACACCTAGACTGGCATTTGACCAAAAAACTAGGCGCCACAGCCTAGCCAAAGCTGACACATAAAATTAACCATTACACATGGTCAAGTCTTCTGGTACTTTCCCCATTATTCTGAAAGCCATGTTGCCAGATACCATTGCATAAGTCCCTGGATGTGATTTCAGCAGAGAGGATGTGATAAACACAGAGCAAACGGGTTTGTATCTATAGCTGCAGAGAGGCAGTCCTTGCTCTCCTCCAGCTGAAGAACAAATATGCAATTAATTCAAGACTTTCTTATACTTCAGCAGTTGCTTAGAAATTATGCTATATTTCATACAGTTTTTGCTTTGAGTTTGACACATTTTTGTTTTTAGTGAAGTGACCATTTGCCGACATTATTTTTCTTTTGACGGGAAAAGAAACGTTATTTTCAGCTAATTCCTTATATTGTTTAACTTATATGTACTTTTTGTTTGGAATCATACTAACTTTTTAAAAGTTTCTATTGTAAATGGACTAGTTTATTCATATTGGAAACACAGGTTTCTTGGAAACCTTTATGTTTTTCATTCAGTTATAATTGCTTGTTTACTCTTGTAATATTTATCTCCTGTCTCCCAGCCTTTCAATGGTACTGTCTGTTCTGAGTGCCCCCTTCCTCTCCTTCTTCCCTTCAGTCTCCTGACAAGTAAATTATAGACTCTAGATGGATTGCTTTCTAGGTCAACTGCTCTCCTTTCATATTGCAAGTTTCCTGTACTTTTTAATAGTACAAGCTCTGGATTTCTTATTGGTAAAATGAGGATGATGATATCCACTTAACAGCGGTGTTGTAAGAAGGATAGTCCATGCATATTGAATAAATGGGATGAGGATAACTTAACCTGAAAATTACACATTTTTAAAAAGTTTACCTTGATTTGGTTCTTCGAAGAACAAACATGGAATTACTAGGATTCACTTTGGGCCAGTTTTGAATGTTCAAATGAATGCAAATTTTTTTTTTATTGATGCATAGTTGATCTCCCCATACTTAGAAAAGCACTAAAATCATTGACTTGAGATATCTGTTCTTTGTGATTAGCAGTAATTTTTTAATGTTCGACTACATTTTTTTTTCCAGGGAAAAATGCCTATATATTTTGGCTCCTCCCTTTCCTCTTTTGGAGCAGCTTCTTAGAGCTGTCTGAGAGGCTGCCTCTCAGACTGGAGTCTTCAATAATATACTTGAATGAAACTTAACTTGCAACTTTAAGTTGTACGTTTTTCTTCATTCAACAAATGCATGGTAGTCTCATTGACCTTTCTTGCCTGTCATAGTAGTTTTCTAATGGCAAACAAAAAAAATAAACCTTTTTGTCCCTTGGCTTATTTATAAAACTATCCTTAGGATAATCTCCCAGTATTTTAAGTATCAAATGTCCTGTGTTTGCTTCAAGTCTTTCCTTTAAGTCACCCTATGGGATTCTGTTAAAATTAAAAAGTCAGTGTAGATAGTCATAGATTTTACTCTAGAGGCATCTGTCTTTCACTTTCTTTGTTGTTATTTTTATATAACACCATGTTCTATAATCCTGGCAAAGTCACAAACTGCTTCAGTCAAGGGCAAAGAGTCTGCTTGACCTGAAAAAGAACCAAAACTTTGAGTCTGGTAAATTTATCATTTCAATTCCATCAATAAGTACTCTAGGTAAGAGAAAATCTACTTTTATTTTTTAAAATCTCATTTAAGCAAATCTTTACAGAAAATAATTACAATCTGTGGCTCTATTGCATACACACAGTGCTGCGCACATGGCAGGAACTCATTAACTATTTCATAAATGAATATTTAATAAACATTGGAATGGCAGAGAGCTAAAGTTCTCATGTTACTGAACTGAACTCAGGTCTGCTCACCCACCATGCAGCAAAGCCAATCTACTAGCACTGGGTTGTACAGTGCCAAGCAAGAGTATGGGCAGCTTGTGCTAAAAAAATTCAAACTTCCTGATGGCTTTCAGGGAAGGATTGTTAAAACAACATTTGAGGTGAGGGCTGCAGGGTACATGACTTTCTTCTGATTGGTTGGTGGTGAGGCAACAGGGTGATACTTCAGGAATCTTAATCATCAAACTTCTGGTTCCCACCAGTCTAGGGTCTTTGTGCTTGTGCTCAGCATGTAGTCACCATCCTCCATCTGGGTGGGGGGTCTTAGTTCCTGTAGAACAACTCAAAGGTGTGTCACTTTGTTATCTATATCCCTTGAGGAGGAATTAGGACTCTGTTTTATCGCTGAACTATCGTTATTACTTTCCTTGTTTAACTGCTTTCCTTTGTTTCTGCATTCCCTCACCCCTAATTAGTAATTGCTTGTGTCTGCTCTTTGGAACTCAGGGACTGCCTAGGAGACAAACAAGAAAAGGGGGTCACAGAGGGGCTTTTGTATCCAGGAGGACCCAATGGGTCCTGCTTGGTTTCAATCCCCCCATTTCTTTGATATTCCTCAATCCTGAGGGGAACAGGGGAAGGACAAGAAAGGGAATAAAGTTTGGGATAGTGAGGTTAATCATGAACTCAGCATGGGAATTCGGTTTTGTGGGGACTTGGTTTCAATCACAGGAAGGAGGGGTAAATAGAGACTGTTTTATGTCTGGGGCAGCATCAGAGCTGAGCCCTGTCAGGGGATAGCGTTAGTGTTTTCCTATGTAGAGCTGGACGCAGGAAATGTTTCAGAAGGAGGAGAGAATGGCATCCATCAAACATTCTTTCATTATTGATTTATTCAATCAAGCACATTCGTTACTTGGCTACTCTGTCCTAAATGCTGTGCTTCAGTTGGGGAAACAGAGTCTTTGTGAAATGACAGCGGCCCTCATGTTGCAAATTCAATGGATCAGGTGATTTACAGTCATTCTACTAATTACCCTGATTGCACCTGGCCCACATCTGTGCTGTGATTTGAATGATGGGCAGCAGGGCACTTCCCCAGAGGCTAGAGGTAAAAGGGAGCTACTTGAAGCAGCAGGAGGCAGGGAGTGGCCTGGCTTCTGTTCTTAGCCCTGGTTCCCCAATAAGTCTGATCCCATTTCCTTTTAAACGTTACCAAAAAAAAAAAAAAAGAAAAAAGCTCAAAAATTCTCTATACCTCACAGCCTCATTTCTTATTTTCCCCAGTGTCGATGTGAATTTTACACACACACACACACGCGCACACACACACACCCCTTGTCATCTCAGTGGGATTTTGTCTTGGAAGTGGAAGGTCCATGTTTTCTAATTACGAACCTGAAGAGAAGAAAGCTGTTGATTTTGCCATGTGTGTTTTGAAGTCATCTATCTCACTCAATCCACTTGTCTGCAATAGTTTTACACTAAAATATCTTGCTAATTCCAGATTATCAAAATATCATCTGCACACACTAATAACTTCACTATCTTTCTTCCAAAACGCTACTTCATAACTTGTTTTACTTCTAATCACATTGGCTAACACTTCCAGAATAGCATATCAGTGATGTTGATTTGAGAGAGAAATTGAAAATCATAGTAAGATCTCATTCTACTCCTATTTTACTTAAAAACAAAACCCCAAAATGGTTACCAAATGGTTTCAAGTGTACTTTGTAGGTGATCTCTTAGATTTGCTCCCTTTCCCTGAGAATATGATGTTATACTATCATGTTCCTGGAATAAACACTAGTTAGGTGTTATTATTGTTCACTGTATATATAAGTTCATTTGCAAATATTTTATTTAACATTTTTACCTCTATTAATAAGTGAGATTGAGGGCTTCCCTGGTGGCGCAGTGGTTGAGAGTCCACCTGCCGATGCAGGGGACACGGGTTCGTGCCCCGGTCCGGGAAGATCCCACATGCCACGGAGCAGCTAGGCCCGTGAGCCATGGCCGCTGAGCCTGCGCTTCCGGAGCCTGTGCTCCGCAACGGAAGAGGCCACAACAGTGAGAGGCCCGTGTACCGCAAAAGTAAATAAATAAATGAGGTTGAAATTGTTTTTCTTATTTTTATGCTATCCTTTCAAACTTTTTATTGAATTTATTATGGTTAAAATAGTTAACTAATATTATCTCTTGTGTTATAATGCCAGATATCTCCTTATAGGGGAAAACCTAAGAAGGGTGGATAGAAAATGCACTTTAAGAATCTCTATACATTTCACTCATTTAGGCAATGCCATGAACAAGCTGATAAAACTGCTCAGTACAAATCACTGCAATCACACACTACCTTTTATTATAAAGGAAGGATTATTCAGGAAGCAGAACCAAGAGCACAAAAGGTAGAGATGAGGATCACAGAGTGTTATGCCCAGGCCTTGAAACCTAATCAAGAAACTCCTGATATTTGCCTGGCTGGATTTCAGAACTGCTGTAGCCTAGTGGTTCCCTTAACCTTCCATTTTGCCTTTGTGACAGGTCTTATAGAACTGTTACCCTAAATTCTTCCCACGATCCATTGTCTCCCTAGTCCACAGGTCCACAGAAGGGGCAGAGTTTTTCCACAGGAGCTATATTTAACAGATTATATTTTAATGTATGTTAATCAGTTGAGGCCCCAGGATCCTCATCCACACCTTGACTTGATTAAAATGATAAGATTTTGGACTTTAGTTGATGCTTATACCTTCATATGGGAGGGACATGAATCACTGAGGCCGGAGGGCAGATTGCCCTCAAGCTGAGGAAAAGATGGTCCTCATGATTCCCAGCCCCTGGTGTTCCAACACTATAAGGCCCTCCCCTTGAGTGTGGATGGAACCTGAGTCTGCTTCTAGACAACAAAATATGACAAAAGTGAAGAGAGGGGAGGAATAATTCTAAATGGGAGGAACCCACCTAAGAATCAACACACCTCTATGTTTATTCCTAAATTTTATTATTATTTTTTTTTTGCTGTACGCGGGCCTCTCACTGTTGTGGCCTCTCCCGTTGCGGAGCACAGGCTCCGGACACGCAGGCTCAGCAGCCATGGCTCACGGGCCCAGCCGCTCTGCGGCCTGTGGGATCTTCCTGGACCGGGGCACGAACCCGCGTCCCCTGCATCGGCAGGAGGACTCTCAACCACTGCGCCACCAGGGAAGCCCCTAAATTTTATTTTTTTAACATATTTATCTTATAATTGGAAGTTTGTCCTTTTTTACCACTTTCATCCAATTCCCCTTCATCCCACTCTCACCTCTGGTAATGACAAATTTGATCTCTTTATAAGTTTGCGTGTTTTATGAAGTATAGTTGACATACAACACTATGTTAGTTCACAGTTGGTGCACAACATAGTGATTTGGTATTTCTATGCATTGCAAAATGATCTAGTTACCATTTGTCACCATACAAAGATATTACATTATTATTACTATATTCCTCGCTCTGTATGTTTCATCCCTGTGACTCTTTATTTTGTAACTGGAAGTGTGTACCTCTTAATTTCCCTCATCTATTTCTCTTCTCCACCCAACACTCTCCCCTCTGGCAACCACCTGTTTATTCTCTATCTGTGAGTCTGTTTCTGTTTTGTTATGTTTGTCCATTCATCTTGTTTTTTAGATTCAACATGTAAGTGAAATCATACATTATCTTTCTCTGTCTGGCGTCTTTCACCTAGCATAATATCCTCTAAGTCCATCCATGTTGTAGCAAATGGCAAGATTTCATTCTTTTTTATGGCTGAGTAATATTCCCTCATATATATATATATATATATATATATATATATATATATAATCTCACATCTTCTTTATCCATTCATCTATTGATGGGCACTTAGGTTGCTTTCATATCTTGGCTATTGTGAATGATGCTGCAGTGAACATAGGTGTGCATCTATCTTTCTAAATTTGTGTTCTTCTTTTATTTGGAAAAATACCCAGAAGTTGAATTGCTAGATCTTATGGTAGCTCTATTTTTAGTTTTTTGATGAAGCTCCATAATGTTTTCCATAGTGGCTGCAGCAATTTACTTTCCCACCAACAGTTCATGAGGGTTCCCTTTTGTCCACATCCTTGCCAATACTTGTTATTTTATGTCTTTTTGATGATAGCCATTCAGACACATGTGACGTAATAAATTATTGTGGTTTTGATTTGCATTTCCCTCATGATTAGTGTTGTTGACTATCTTTTCATGTGTGTGTTGGCCATTGTATGTCTTCTTTGGAAAAATGTGTATACAGGTCCTCTGCTCACTTTTTAAAAATCAGGTTGTTTGTTTGTTTAAGTTGAGTAGTATGAGATTTTTTTATATTTTTGATATTAATCCCTTATCAGACATAGCATTTGCAAATATTTTCTCCCATTCAGTAGGTGAACTTTTCATTTTGTTGATGCCTTCTTTTGCTGTGCAGATTTTTAGTTTGATGTGGTCCCATTTATTTCTTTTTGCTTTTGCTTCCCTGGTCTGAGGAGACATATTCAAAAAAATATTACTAAGATCAAAGAGCATATTGTTCATGTTTTCTTCTAGGAGTTTTATGGTTTCAGATCTTACATTTAAGTCTTTAAATTCAGTTTGAGTTTATTTTTGTACATGCTGTGAAAAATTAGCCCAGCTAAATTCTTTTGAATGTAGCTGTCCAGTTTTCCCAACACCATTTATTGAAAAGGCTGTATTTTCCTCATTATATATTCTTGCCTCCTTTGTAGTAGGTTAATTGCTTGTATGAGTGTGGGTTCATTTCAGGCTCTGTATTCTGTTCTATTGACCTATGTATCTGTTTTTGTGGCAGTACCATACTGTTTTGATTACTGTAGCTTTGTAATGAAGTTTGAAATCAGAGAACATAAAACCTTCCACTTTGCTCTTTCTTCTCAAGACTGTTTTGGCTATTCAGGGTCTTTTTTTGTTTCCATACAAATATTAGAATTTTTGGTTCTAGTCCTCTGAAAACTGTCATTGGTGTTTTCATAGGGATGTCATTTAAACTATAGGTTGCCTTGGAGAGTATTTTTTTTAAATTTTTATTTATTTATATTTATTTTTGGCTGTGTTGGGTCTTCATTTCTGTGCAAGACCTTTCTCTAGTTGCGGTGAGCGGTGGCAAACTCTTCATAACAGTGTGCAGGCCTCTCACTGTCACGACCTCTCTTGTTGTGGAGCACAAGCTCCAGGTGTGCAGGCTCAGTAGTTGTGGGTGACGGGCCTAGTTGCTCCAGAGCATGTGGGATCTTCCTAGACCAGGGCTCAAACCAGTGTCCCCTGCATTGTTAGGCAGATTCTCAACCACTGCGCCACCAGGGAAGCCCATGAGAGTATGGTTCTTTTAACAATATTAATTTTTCCAATCCACAAACACAGTATATCTTTCCATTTGTTTGTGACAGCTTCAGTTGCTTTCATCAGTGTCTTACAGTTTCCTGAGTACTGGCCTTTTACCTCCTTAGTTATCTTTATTCCTAAGTATTTTATTGCAGTTCTAAATGGGATTGTTTTCTTTTTTTTTTTTTTTACAGCTTTATTGGAGTATAATTGCTTTACAATGATGTATTAGTTTCTGCTTTATAACAAACTGAATCAGTTATACATACACATATGTTCCCATATCTCTTCCCTCTTGCATCTGCCTCCCTCCCACCCTCCCTGTCCCACCCCTCTAGGGGCTCACAAAGCACTGAGCTGATCTCCCTGTGCTATGAGGCTGCTTCCCACTAGCTATCTATTTTATGTTTGGTAGTGTATATATATCCATGCCACTCTCTCAATTTGTCACAGTTTACCCTTCCCCCTCCCCATATCCTCAAGTCCATTCTCTAGTAGGTCTGTGTCTTTATTCCTGTCTTACCCCTAGGTTCTCCGTGACATTTTTTTTTTCTAAAATTCCATATATATGTGTTAGCATACAGTATTTCTCTTTCACTTTCTGACTTACTTCACTCTGTTTGACAGACTCTAGGTCCATCCACCTCATTACAAATAGCTCAATTTCATTTCTTTTTATGGCTGAGTAATATTCCATTGTATATATGTGCCACATCTTCTTTATCCATTCATACGAGGATGGACACTTAGGTTGTTTCCCTCTCCTGGCTATTGTAAATAGAGCTGCAATAAACATTTTGGTACATGACTCTTTTTGAATTATGGTTTTCTCAGGGTATATGCCCAGTAGGGGGATTGCTGGGTCATATGGTAGTTCTATTTTTAGTTTTGTAAAGAACCTCCATACTGTTCTCCATAGTGGCTGTACCAATTCATATTCCCATGAGCAGTGCAAAAGTGTTCCCTTTCCTCCACACCCTCTCCAGCATTTATTGTTTCTAGATTTTTTGATGATGGCCATTCTGACTGGTGTGAGATGATATCTCATTGTAGTTTTGATTTGCATTTCCCTAATGATTAATGATGTTGAGCATTCTTTCATGTGTTCATTGGTAGTCTATATATCTGCTTTGGAGAAATGTCTATTTAGGTCTGCTGCCCATTTTTGGATTGGATTGTTTGTTTTTTTGTTATTGAGCTGCATGAGCTGCTTATAAATTTTGGAGATTAATCCTTTGTCAGTTGCTTCATTTGCAAATATATTCTCCCATTCTGAGGGTTGTCTTTTGGTCTTGTTTATGGTTTCCTTTGCTGTGCAAAAGCCTTGAAGTTTCATTAGGTCCCATTTGTTTATTTTTGGTTTTATTTCTATTTCTCTAGGAGGTGAGTCAAAAATAAATTTGCTGTGATTTATGTCATAGAGTGTTCTGCCTATGTTTTCCTCTAAGAGTTTGATAGTTTCTGGCCTTACATTTAGGTTTTTAATCCATTTTGAGCTTATTTTTGTGTATGGTGTTAGGGAGTGATCTAATCTCATACTTTTACATGTACCTGTCCAGTTTTCCCAGCACCACTTATTGAAGAGGCTATCCTTTCTCCACTGTACATTCCTACCTCCTATATCAAACATAAGGTGACCATATATGCGTGGGTTTATCCCTGGGCTTTCTATCCTGTTCCTTTGATCTATATTTCTGTTTTTGTTCCAGTACCATACTGTCTTGATTACTGTAGCTTTGTAGTATAGTCTGAAGTCAGGGAGCCTGATTCCGCCTGCTCTGTTTTTCATTCTCAAGATTGCTTTGGCTATTCGGGGTCTCTTGTGTTTCCATACAAATTGTGAAACTTTTTGTTCTAGTTCTGTGAAAAATGCCAGTGGTAGCTTGATAGGGATTGCATGGAATCTGTAGATTGCTTTGGGTAGTAGAGTCATTTTCACAATGTTGATTCTTCCAATCCAAGAACATGGTATATCTCTCCATCTATTTGTATCATCTTTAATTTCTTTCATCAGTGTCTTATAATTTTCTGCATACAGGTCTTTTGTCTCCTTAGGTAGGTTTATTCCTAGATATTTTATTCTTTTTGTTGCAATGGTAAATGGGAGTGTTTTCTTGATTTCACTTTCAGATTTTTCATCATTAGTGTATAAGAATGCCAGCGATTTCTGTGCATTAATTTTGTATCCTGCTACTTTACCAAATTCATTAATTTTGTATCCTGCTACTTTACCAAATTCATTGATTAGCTCTAGTAGTTTTCTGGTAGTAGTTTTCGGATTCTCTATGTATAGTAACATGTCATCTGCAAACAGTGAAGCTTTACTTCTTCTTTTACAATTTGGATTCCTTTTATTTCCTATTCTTCTCTGATTGCTGTGGCTAAAACTTACAAAACTATGTTGAATAAGAGTGGTAAGAGTGGGCAACCTTGTCTTGTTCCTGACCTTAGTGGAAATGCTTTCAGTTTTTCACCATTGAGGATGATGTTGGCTGTGGGTTTGTCATATATGGCCTTTACTATGTTGAGGAAAGTTTCCTTTATACTGACTTTCTGGATGGTTTTTATTATAAATGAGTGTTGAATTTTGTCGAAAGCTTTCTCTGTATATATTGAGATGACCATAGGGTTTTTCTCCTTCAATTTGTTAATATGGTTATCACATTAAGTTATTTGCATATATTGCAGAATCCTTGCATTCCTGGAAAAAAAACCCACTTGATCATGGTGTATGATCCTTTTAATGTGCTGCTGGATTCTGTTTGCTAGTATTTTGTTGAGTATTTTTGCATCTATGTTCATCAGTGATATTGGCCTGTAGTTTTCTTTCTTTGTGACATCCTTGTCTGGTTTTGGTATCAGGGTGATTGTTGTCTCGTAGAACGAGTTTGGGAGTGTTCCTCCCTCTGCTATATTCTGGAAGAGTTTGAGAAGGATAGGTATTAGCTCTTCTCTAAATGTTTGATAGAATTCACCTGTGAAGCCATCTGGTCCTGGGCTTTTGTTTGTTGGAAGATTTTTAATCACCAACTGACTTGTGATTGGTCAGTTCATATTTTCTATTTCTTCCTGATTCAGTCCTGACAGGTTGTGCTCTTCTAAGAACTTGTCCATTTCTTTCAGGTTGTCCATTTTATTGGCATAGCGTTGCTTGTAGTAATCTCTCATACTCTTTTGTATTTCTTCAGTGTCAGTTGTTACTTCTCCTTTTTCATTTCTCATTCTATTGATTTCAGTCTTCTCCCTGTTTCTCTTGATGAGTCTGGCTAATGGTTTATCAATTTTGTTTACCTTCTCAAAGAACCAGCTTTTAGTTTTATTGATCTTTGCTGTCATTTCTTTTTCACTTTTTTCTGATCTGATCTTTATGATTTCTTTCCTTCTGCTAACTTTGGGTTTTTTTTTGTTATTCTTTCTCTAATTGCTTTAGGTGCAAGGTTAGGTTGTTTATTTGAGATGTTTCCTGTTTCTTAAGGTAGGATTGTATTGCTATAAACTTCCCTCTTAGAACTGCTTTTGCTGCATCCTATAGGTTTTGGGTTGTCGTGTCTCCATTGTCATTTGTTTCTAGGTATTTTTTGATTTCCTCTTTGATTTCTTCAGTGATCACTTCGTTATTAAGTGGTGTATTGTTTAGCCTCCATGGGTTTGTATTTTTTACAGATCTTTTCCTGTAATTGATATCTAGTCTCATAGCATTGTGGTCAGAAAAGATACTTGATACAATTTCAGTTTTCTTAAATTTACCAAGGCTTGATTTGTGACCCAAGATATGATCTATACTGGAGAATGTTCCATGAGCACTTGAGAAAAATGTGTATTCGTTGTTTTTGGATGGAATGTCTTATACATATCAATTAAATCCCTCTTGTTTAATGTATCATTTAAAGCTTGTGTTTCCCTATTTATTTTCATTTTGGATGATCTGTCCATTGGTGAGCGTGGGGTGTTAAAGTCCCCTACTATGAATGTGCTACTGTCGATTTCTCCTTTTATGGCTGTTAGTATTTGCCTTATGTATTGAGGTGCTCCTATGTTGGGTGCATAAATATTTACAATTGTTATATCTTCTTCTTGGATCGATCCCTTGATCATTATGTAGTGTCCTTCTTTGTCTCTTCTAATAGTCTTTATTTTACAGTCTATTTTGTCTGATATGATAATTGCCACTCTGTCTTTCTTTTGGTTTCCATTTGCATGGAATATCTTTTTCCATCCCCTCACTTTCAGTCCGTATGTGCCTCTAGTTCTGAAGTGGGTCTCTTGTAGACAGCATATATATGGGTCTTGTTTTTGTATCCATTCAGCCAGTCTGTATCTTTTGGTGGGAGCTTTTAATCCATTTACATTTAAGGTAATTATCAATATGTATGTTCCTATTCCAATCTTCTTAATTGTTTTGGGTTTGTTATTGTAGGTCTTTTCCTTCTCTTGTGTTTCTTGCCTAGAGAAGATCCTTTAGCATTTGTTGTAAAGCTGGTTTGGTGGTGCTGAACTCTCTTAGATTTTGCTTGTTTGTAAAGGTTTTAATTTATCCATCAAATCTGAATGAGATCTGTGCTGGGTAGAGAAATCTTGTTTGCAGGTTTTTTTCTCCTTCATCACTTTAAATATGTCCTGCCAGTCCCTTGTGGCTTGCAGAGTTTCTGCTGAAAGATCAGCTGTTAGCCTTAAGGGGAATCTCTTGTGTGTTATTTGTTGTTTTTCCCTGCTGCTTTTATGTATGTTTTCTTTGTATTTAATTTTTGACAGTTTGATTAATATGTGTCTTGGCATGTTTCTCCTTCGATTTATCTTGTATGGGACTCTCTGTGCTTCCTGGACTTGATTATCTATTTCCTTTCCCATATTAGGGAAGTTTTCAACTATAATCTCTTCAAATATTTTCTCAGTCCCTTTGTTTTTCTCTTCTTCTTCTGGAACCCCTATAATTTGAATGTTGGTGCCTTTAATATTGTCCCAGAGGTCTCTGAGCCTGTCCTCAGTTCTTTTCATTCTTTTTTTTTTTTTTTATTCTGCTCTGCAGTAGTTATTTCCACTAATGTATCTTCCAGGTCACTTATCCATTCTTCTGCTTCAGTTATTCTGCTATTGATCCCATCTAGAGTATTTTTAATTTCATTTATTGTGTTGTTCATCGTTGCTTGTTTCATCTTTAGTTCTTCTAGTTCCTTGTTAAATGTTTCTTGCATTTTCTCTATTCTATTTCCAAGATTTTGGATCATCTTTACTATCATTATTCTGAATTCTTTTTCAGGTAGACTGTCTATTTCCTCTTCATGTGTTAGGTCTGGTGGGTTTTTATCTTGCTCCTTCATCTGCTGTGTGTTTTTCTGTCTTCTCCTTTTGATTATCTTACTGTGTTTGCAGTCTCCTTTTTGCAGGCTGCAGGTTCATAGTTCCTGTTGCTTTTGGTGTCTGTCCCCAGTGGCTAAAGCTGATTCAGTGGGTTGTGTAGGCTTCCTGGTGGAGGGGACTAGTGCCTGTGTTCTGGTCAATGAGGCTGGATCTTTTCTTTCTGGTGGGCATGTCCACGTCTGGTGGTGTGTTTTGGGGTGTCTGTGGACTTATTATGATTTTAGGCAGCCTCTCCGCTAATGGGTGGGGTTGTGTTCCTGTCTTGCTAGTTGTTTGGCATAGGGTGTCCAGCACTGTAGCTTGCTGGTCGTTGAGTGAAGATGGGTTTTGGTGTTGAGATGGAGATCTCTGGGAGATTTTCGCTGTTTGATATTACGTGTAGCTGGGAGGTCTCTTGTGGACCAGTGTTCTGAAGTTGGCTCTCCCACCTCAGAGGTACAGCACTGACTGCTGGCTGTAGCACCAAGAGCCTTTCATCCACACGGCTCAGAATAAAAGGGAGAAAAAGTAGAAAGAAAGAAAGATGGAAAGAAAGAAAGAGGATAAAAGAAAATAAATAAAGGTAAAATAAAATAAAGTTATTAAAATAAAAAAATAATTATTATGAAAAAATTTTTTAAAAGTAAAAAAAAAAAAAGAAAGGATAGATAGAGCCCTCGGACAAATGGTGAAAGCAAAGCTATACAGACAGAATCTCACAGAGAATCATACACACTCACAAAAAGAGGAAAAGGGGAAAAAATAATAAATCTTGGTCTCAAAGTCCACCTCCTCAATTTGGGATGATTTGTTGTCTATTCATGTATTCCACAGATGGAGGTTACATCAAGTTGATTGTTTAGATTTAATCTGCTGCTCCTGAGGCTGCCAGGAGGGATTTCCCTCTCTTCTTTTTTCACATAGCTCCCAGGGTTCAGCTTTGGATTTGGCCCCACCTCTGCGTGTAGGTCACTGGAGGGCGTCTGTTCTTCGTTCAGACAGGATGGGGTTACAGGAGCCGCTGATTCCAGTGCTCCGGCTCACTCAGGCCAGGGGGAGGAAGGGGCACGGAATGCAGGGCGAGCCTGCGGCAGCAGAGGCCGGCATGACGTTGCACCAGCCTGAGGCACGCCGTGCGTTCTCCCGGGGAAGTTGTCCCTGGATCCCGGGACCTTGGCAGTGGTGGGATGCACAGGCTCCCCGGAACGGGGGTGTGAATAGTGACCTGTGCTCACACACAGGCTTCTTGTTGGTGGCAGCAGCAGCCTTAGCGTCTCATGCCCGTCTCTGGGGTCCGCGCTGTTAGCCGTGGCTCGCGTCCGTCTCTGGAGCTCCTTTAAGCAGCGCTCTGAATCCCCTCTCCTCACGCACCAGGAAACAAAGAGGGAAGAAAATGTCTCTTGCCTCTTCGGCAGCTGCAGACTTTTCCCCGGACTCCCTCCCAGCCAGCCGTGGTGCACTAACCCCCTGCAGGCTCTGTTCCCGCCGCCAACCCCAGTCCTCTATCTGCGCTTCGACTGAAGCCCGAGCCTCAGCTCCCAGCCCCACCCACCCCGGTGGGTGAGCAGACAAGCGTCTTGGGCTGGTGAGTGCTGGTTGGCACCGATCCTCTGTGCGGAAATCTCTCCACTTTGCCCTCCGCCCCTCTGTTGCTGCGCTCTCCTCTGCGGGGCTCCAAAGCTTCCCCTTCTGCCACTCGCAGTCTCCGCCAGCGAAGGGGCTTCCTAGTGTGTGGAAACCTTTCCTCCTTCACGGCTCCTTCCCACTGGTGCAGGTCCTGTCCCTATTCTTTTGTCTCTGTTTATTCTTGTTTTTTTTGCCCTACCCAGGTACGTGTGGAGTTTCTTGCCTTTTGGGAGGTCTGAGGTCTTCTGCCAGTGTTCAGTAGGTGTTCTGTAGGAATTGTCCCACATGTAGATGTATTTCTGATGTATCTGTGGGGAGGAAGGTGATCTCCACATCTTACTCTTCCGCCATCTTCCCCTAGATACCGGCCTGCCATCTGCACGACTGTCATGGCTTCAGCCGCCATAGCCCCTCCAGAGCCAGCAGCCTCAGTGAGGCTGCCCTCCCCTAGGGCTCCGGGGCAGTTCCGTGACGGCGGAGGGAAGAGACCCCGAGCCAGGAGTTCCAGCTCTGCAGAAATGTGGACTCCATTCTCGGGATTGTTTTCTTAATTTAACTTTCTGATAGTTTGTTGTTAGTGTATGAAAATGCAACAGATTTCTGTATATTAATTTTCTATCCTTCAACTTTACTGAATTCATGTATTAGTTCTAATAACTTTTGGTGGTATCTTTAGTATTTTCTATACAGAGTATCATGTCATCTGAAAACAGTGACAATATTACTAATTCTTTTTCAACTTGGATTTGTTTTATTAATTTATTTATTTATTTATTTATTTATTTATTCTTTTTGTCTGATTGCTGTGGCTAGGACTTCAAATATTATGCTTAACAAAATGGGCAAGAGTGGGCATCCTTGCCTTTGTTTCTGATCTTAGAGAAAATGCTTTCAGCTTTTCACCATTGGATATGATGTTGGCTGTATGTTTGTCATATATGCTCTTTATTATTTTGAGGAATGTTCCCTCTATACCCACTTTGTTGAGAGGTATTTTTTTAATCATAAATGGATGTTGAGTTTTGTCAAAAGCTTTTTCTCCTTTTGACAAAAGCTTTTTGAGATGATCATATGTTTGAGGTGATCATATTGTTTTTTATTCAGTTTATTAATGTGGTATATCACATAGATTGATTCCAGGACATTTAACCATCTTTACGTCCCTGGGCTAAATCTCACTTGATCATTGTGTTCCTTTTAATGTACTGTTGAATTCAGTTTGCTAATGTTTTGTGTAGGATTTTTGCATTTAATATTGACCTGTAATATTTGGTTTCTGTGATATCTTTTCCTGGTTTTTGTATCAGGGTGATGTTATACCCATGGAACGAGTTTGAAAATGTTCCTTCCTCTGCAATATTTTGGAATAGTTTGAGAAAGATAGGTGATAACTCTTCTGTAAATGTTTGATAGACATCATCTGTTAAGCTGTCTGCTCCTAGACATTTATTTGTTGGGAGATTTTTTTTAAACTACTGATTCAGTGTCATTAGTGATCTGTTTCATTGGTCTCTTCACACTTTACATTTATTCCTGGCTTAGTTTTGAGAGATTATACATTTCTAGTAATTTATCCATTCCTTCTATGTTGTCCATTTTATAATTGTTCATAGTAATATCCTATGATCCTTTGTATTTCATTGGTGTCAGTTGTAACTTCTCTTTCATTTCTGATTATATTTAATTGGCCCCTCTTTCTTAAGGTCTTAAACTGTCTTCATGTTTTAAATTCTTAAAATTTTTTTTCTTTTCAGTTTGGGTGATTTCCACTACTCTGTCTTCAAGATTGCTCATCCGTTTCTCTGTATCATCTAATCTACTGTTGCTTCCTTCTTGTGTATTTTGTATTTCAGTTATTATATTCTTCAACTCTATTTGGTTCTTCTTTATATTTTCTAACTCTTCACGAAACTTCTCACTGTGTTCATCCATCTTCTCCCAAGTTTGTTGACCATTGTTATGATCTTTACCTTGAACACTTTATGGGTAGAATGCTTATCTCATTCTATCTAATTCTTCTTCTGGGGTTTTATCTTGTTCATTCACATGTATTATTTAGATCAGTTTCATTTCCCAATCTTGGAGAAGTAGCCTTGTGTAGAAGATGTCCTATGGGGCCCAGCATCACATTCCCTTTTGATCACCAGAGCTATATGATCTAGAGGTGCTGAATGGGTCCTTCTGTTGTGGCATGGCTGACTACTGTGGGTGTGCTGATAGATGAGTTGGTCCCTAGCCTGGTTGGCTGCCCAGCCCTGCTTATTATGAAGGCTGTCAGCTGCTGATGGGCAAGGCTGGGTCCTGGTGTGGTTGGCTCCATGGCCTGGGGAGTCCCAGTACAGCTGGCTATGGAGCCTAGAGGGCCTTGGGCCTGGTCTTGGCCCACTGGGAGGGTGGGACTAGATCCTGATGCAGCTGACTTCAGGGTTCCAGGGTCCAGAGACTGGTGATAGCCCACTGGTGGGTAAGGCTGAGGCTTTGAAAATCCCAGGCTGGTGCTGACCTGCTGGTAGGTGGGACTGAGTCCCAGGTAGCTGGCTGCATGGTCTGGGGATCCCAGGGCTGTTTGCACATTGCTGGTGGGTGATGCTGTTTCCCAGATGTGTTGGCTGTGAGGTTCAGGGATCCTGGGGCTTGTCACTCTCCACTCCTGGGCAGTGCCAGGTCCCTGGCAGCTTGCTCAGGGGTCTGGGGGATCCCAGGGCTGCTGCTGACCACCTGGTGAGCAGGGCTAGGTCTTGGTGCTAATAGTCTAGAGGGAGAATCCAAAATGGCACTTGTCAGCATCTTGTATTCATGGTAGAACAGGCTCCCCAAAATGGTTGACACCAGCATCTAAGTCCCCAGGGGTGTCTCGGTGACCTATTTCTCTAGGAGGCTCTCCAAGATCAGCAAGTGGTTCTGACTCATACTCCTTTCAGATTTCTGCCTCTGTGCTGGGTCTCAGAGTGTGTGAGATTTTGTGTGCACCCTTTAAGAGCAGAGTCTCTGTTTCTTACAGCCCTCTGGCTCTCAGGTACACAAGCCCTGCTGACCTTCAAAGGCAGATGTTCTTGGGGTTCATCTTCTTAATGAAGGAACACTGGGCTGGGAAGCCAGATATGTGGCTTACATCCCTTGCTCCTTGGGGACAACCTCTGCAATTGTGATTGTCCTCCCACTTGTGGGTCACCGGCCTCAGGGGTGTGAATCTTGACCATCCTGGCCCTCCTACCCATCTCACTGTGGTTCCTTCTTTATATCTTTAGTTGTAGAAGATCTTTCCTGCTAGTCTTCAGGTCACTCTTATGGATAGCTGCTTTGTAAATAGTTGTAATTTGGATGTCTCCATGGGAGAAGGTGAGCTCAGGGTCTTCCCACTTGCTATATTGGGAACTCTCCTCATGTGGATATTTTTAATGACATGGTCTTAGTTTCTTTGAATTTTGTAGAGGTGAATAGATCTGTGGTGAAGTTGAAACACTTGTTTTCTGGAGCCAAATTGCTTGTGTTCAACTCCTGCCTTTGCTACTTACCAGCACTCTAAGCCTAAATCAAGAATTTCCTTTACGTTGTGTGGCGTGTGTGTGTGTGTGTGTGTGTGTGTGTGTGTGTGTGTGTGTAAAGATGAAAACCTTTGCATTTAGTGAATGTACTTTCTTATATACATATACATATATTTACCTTTCTTTGTATTTAGAAACCACATAAGTTGAGGTAAGTTTCTTGTTGTAAACACCATTCTAGTTTTCCTTAACCTGAACTGGAAATTTAAAAACCTTATAAAAATGCCAAAGCAACTAATGTCTCCAAAGTGAATTTCCCTTGCTTGGATGTCAGTAAAGCAGCAATATGCCAATTCTAAGTTGAATTTGTGCTTTAAGAAGAAGAAAACAAGAGTGCTAAGGAAACCTACTTGACCCAGGAGTTTAATAAAATGTTGTTAATTCCACCTCTGCAAGTCATCAGTTTGATTCAGTCTGAGGTGGCCGTTTCTCAAGACATCTGCTGTCTAATTGTTCTTTTGTGGTCAGCAAGTGAGGGAATCCAGGTGTTCTTAGCTGAGTAGAGATCCCTCATTTAAAATGTTCCAAAGTGCTTATATGTTCCTTTATTCCCAAAAGTCCGGAACATTTTCTCCCAGGAATGGCTTGTCAAGTGGTAGACATGCCATCCTAGTGCCTACTCACTTGACCAGGTGGAGTTGTACCTCACACCTACCCAGACCTTGTGCTGGCTCTGAGGAGGTGGAAAGCACCATTCACCTAGGTGGCTACCTGCATGGCTGCAGAGTGAGTAGGGGGTCTGGGAAATAATTCTTTGTTTTTATGCATACAGCTCTATCAATCCAAGCACACATGAGTATTTTCCTATGTTCTCTTCTTCCAAGGAAATGCTTTCTCCTTAATGCCAATATCATGCCATGAAGGAGATTTAGGGGGGATTTTCTTCCCAGAAGCTCAGTTGCAGACAGATGTTAAAATGCACTAAACGGTCATTTTTTAAAATAAAAGGCAGGTTTTCTTACCATGATTTGTATGAGTGAAATATAGAAAAGGCAAATCATTTAGCCAGAGTCACTCAGAGTCTAGGAGGTTTGAATACAAAAGAATGAAAATAAATTTGGGGGTTTAGCTTTAGAAATACCAGTTCACATAGGAATACTAATGTGATAAATTCTACAATTGTCAATTTGTGAAAACTATATTCTTATCCCATAATACAGGAGTGGGTAGCTTACTGATCATCTGTAAAACATCACTGAGAAAAGATTATGGTTTTGCATACTTATGATATTTGACCAAATATACTTAACACTAATACTGATTTTATTTTTAGTTTCTGGCTACATATATTGTATTGCTCATGATAAAAGTATTTAAGGGGTGGTTCATAGCAATTTGCAGCATTACATAGATATTTTTCCCAGATTCATTTCATTTGAGAGTAATTCTTTGGCAGAAAAGTGATCCTTCAGAAGTTTTTTTTGTAAATCAGTATGGCAGCAACCTATGGATAAAAAAAGTCTATGAGTCATGACTGTGCTCAGGCAAACCTAGGAAGATGACAGCTAAAAGTCCAAATCAGGCAATTATGGCTAAATTCTAAATTTGCCTGAGTTTCTCATGGAAAGGACCCAAAGCCCACTGAAGAAAATGATGTAGCTTCTGTAGACAGGCACACATGTAATAAAATTCCCAGAAAGGGTAGGAAAGAGGTATTCCATGTTCTGGGGTGGAATTATCAAGGAGGTAGATTTTTTTTTTTTTTTAACATCTTTATTGGAGTATAATTGCTTTACAATTGTGTGTTAGTTTCTGTTTTATAACAAACTGAATCAATCAGCTATACATATACATATACCCCATATCTCCCCCCTCTTGCGTCTCCCTCCGTATCCCACCCCTCTAAGTGGTCACAAAGCACCGAGCTGATCTTCCTGTGCTATGTGGCTACTTCCCACTAGCTATCTATTGTACGTTTGGTAGTGTATATGTGTCCATGCCACTCTCTCACTTCGTACCAGCTTACCCTTCCCCCTCCCTGTGTCCTCAAGTCCATTCTCTACGTCTGCATCTTTATTCCTGTCCTGCCCCAAGGTTCTTCAGAACCATTTTTTTTTTTTAGATTCCATATATATGTGTTAGCATATGGTTTTTGTTTTTCTCTTTCTGACTTACTTCACTCTGTATGACAGACTCTAGGTCCATCCACCTCACTACAAATAACTCAGTTTAGTTTCTTTTTACGGCTGAGTAATATTCCATTGTATATATGTACCACATCTTCTTTATCCATTCATCTGTTTATGGACACTTAGGTTGCTTCCATGACCTGGCTATTGTAAATAGAGCTGCAATGAATATTTTGGTAATGTCTCTTTTTGAATTATGGTTTTCTCAGGGTGTATGCCCAGTAGTGGGACTGCTGGGTCATATGGTAGTTCTATTTTTAGTTTTTTAATGAATCTCCATGCTGTTCTCCATAGTGGCTGTACCAATTTACATTCCCACCAACAGTGCAAGAGGGTTCCCTTTTCTCCACACCCTCTCTAGCATTTATTGTTTGTAGATTTTTTGATGATGGCCATCCTGACCGGTGTGTGGTGATGCCTCATTGTAGTTTTGATTTGCATTTCTCTAACGATTAGTGATGTTGAGCATCCTTTCATGTGTTTGTTGGCAATCTGTATATCTTCTTTGGAGAAATGTCTATTTAGGTGTTCTGCCCATTTTTGGATTGGGTTGTTTGTTTATTTGATATTGAGCTGCATGAGCTGCTTGTAAATTTTGGAGATTAATCCTTTGTCAGTTGCTTCATTTGCAAATATTTTCTCCCATGCTGAGGGTTGTCTTTTGGTCTTGTTTATGGTTTCCTTTGCTGTGCAAAAGCTTTGAAGTTTCATTAGGTCCCATTTGTTTATTTTTGTTTTTATTTCCATTTCTCTAGGAGGTGGGTCAAAAAGGATCTTTCTGTGATTTATGTCATAAAGTGCTCTGCCTATGTTTTCCTCTAAGAGTTTTATAGTTTCTGGCCTTACACTTAGGTCTTTAATCCATTTTGAGTTTATTTTTGTGTATGGTGTTAGAGTTTTAACCCACTTTCTGATCTTAGCTCTGTTTTCACCACTAACTTCAGAGGTAATGGTATCACAAATTGCAGTAGCTGTTAATAGTTTCATGGTGTAAACTGGGTTACTTTTTGACTTGCCACACTGTTGACTTAAGATTTGATTGTCTTGGGTTTGCTGCATGAGTTAATGAATACTGGGGGTTACCTGACCCTCCTATCACAAAACAAGGGAAGGTTTTAAAGCCCATTGGTACAACAAGATTTCAAAACATATCAGGGAAGAAATGGTGACTATCAGAGTGGTCTAGATTTGGGGGCCTGGAGTTCATTCAATTTTAGAGCATCTCTTCAAGAAAAAGAGTAAAAGAAGAAAATTCAAAATTAGGTAGTCAGGTGTAGCGCACGAGTCCTATGAGCCTCAAGAAGGTTTAGCTGTCTCCAATGACCATCATTTTCCAGGAATCAGCTAGATGTGAGACACTTGAAGTGAAGTGATACAAACCCCAACGTATGTGTGTTTTGGGATGAAAATACAAAAGTAGATTTCCTTAGTCTAATACATACACACGCTTATTATCCATAGGGAGCTTTCACAAGTATTTGTTTATTACTTTATACACCAGTATCCAAACTTTAGCTGCTGAAATGTATTAGGATTTTAAAAACATTGTTTTAAAGTGACTTACTCACTTTGGGGGTCTTCTGGCTTCAACTGACAGGTGCAGAGGCTGTCAGGATTTCAACACATTTAGCTTCTGCAGACCAGGGCTGGGTGAAGGTAGTGAGGGTCCTGGATGCCAGACCTCTGTGTCTCTTCTGGGTAAGCATTTCTTACCCTCTGCGTGATTAAGCAAAGCTTTTAAATAAAAGAACTCCCTGGTTTTAATTAAACTAATATTCTTTTTTCCTTATGGTATGATTTAAGGTGAAGTCAGGAAAGATTACTTTACTAGAAATAACATGGTGTGGAAAACAAAATAGTGACATTAAAGCAGCAGGCACAAGCCACATTCCCTGACATTTCAGGCTTATTAGGGTTTGAGGAACCATCTGTAAAGATCTCTCCATGTCCCTTACTGTTATGCAGTCATACAGCTTGAAGATATTACCCAGAGAGGAAAGATCAGCCTTTATATTAAAAACTACATTTTTCTCCAGCAACATACGATTATTGCACTTGCCAAGAGAATATGTTATCATAAAGATAGACCTCAAAGGGTGAACATTTGAATTGCAAATCCTTAAAGCAAAAACAGTGTAGATTCTGTATGAGATGTCAAACATTTTGGTGATAGGCCAATGACTTTCACCAACAAATGTTTCCCAAAGGTGTTCAAGAGTAATTGTTGAGAGAAAAATAAAGATGTCCATTTTAAAATCACTTTATGCTTGAAAAAGAGATTCATGGAAAAAAATTTTAAAAATTTAAAAATTTTAAATTCTACTTTAAGACAAGTGTTTATAAATGCAGTAAAGTGAGTAATTAGTAGCTAATTCATTTTACCTTGGATGATTAACACTTAGTAGTAAATTTCTGTCACTTAGTTGTTAGTTGTTAGGTTAACTTGGGGTTTATATTTGCCTGAAATTTACATTACTTAAAATCTGACATGCAGACACATTTATATAATTTATAATACCATTATAGATTATTGCAATCCCACATTAATTCTTGGTGGTGACCAAAGAGGTGCCTTGATCAGATATTACTTTTAGAACACAAGCTACCAAGCTATGAGGAGCCTAGTATAACATAGAAGGCTACAGCCTGTAGCTTCTAAATCTTGAGATTCACCACTGAGTTCACAGTGAGACCTCACTCCCTCAGGCTGCTCCGAGCTAGTAAGCATGGTGGGCTCACTGGAACAGGGCCACTGCTGCCTGATGCAGGAGTTCTCTCATAGGTAATCTCTTTTTTTCCAATTTTTTTTACTGTGTAAGATATAGATATAGATATAGATATATGAAATCTCAAATTGCAGGGCTACATAGGTGAAGGTATAGTAGAGTTTCAAGACTGAGTTTACTGGAAGAGGATTTTTTTTTTAAAGGGAGGGATAAGTTAAATTATTCTCATTATTAGAAAAAAAAAAGATGCATCCTAGTTCTATGAGGGTGAGGTGGGAATCAAAGATTTTCCTAGACCTGAGTTATTCATAAAGTTTCACCCACGATATTTAATTCTGGGGTGTGGTAGTTATCATCACTGTTACCAATATTCTAAGAATATTCTAATATTCTTCCTTCTAAAAACAGTTTCCCTCCTTTTGGGGATTAGGAACTGCAAGTGACTTGCCTTGGTCAGTAAAACCTGAACAGAATTGGCATGCCACAACTCCACATCTATGTGAGAGCCTTCAGCTGTCAGGGCTCATTCCACACGGAGGAGGTTTTGTCAGCTTCACTGTCAGGACAGCACAGTTTAGAGTATTCGCCTAGTGCACGATGGTCTACCCCAAACGAAAAGTAAACTGTCGTTTAGGGCACTTAAATTTGGACTTGGTTGGCTACTGCTGTCTCATCAGATTTCTCCTGACTGACACGGGGGTGCAGGATACTGTCAGAACAATCTTACCTGCACTAACATTTGTCTTAAACAATCCTGTCTGCACTGATATTGGCCCAAAATGACTCTTTCTGAACTGGATTCTTTACTGCAAATTTCCTAAATTTTATATTTGCTTTTTAATAGCATAGTTTGATAACTGAGAGCATAGCTTTGCTATGTTACTTAGGAAAAGAGGCTTTTTTAAGAAAATAAGGTAATTCTATTCAAGTACATATAATTTTGCTACTTGTCTTGACTGACTGGTAGAGAGCCAGTATTTAAGTAATCAGATAGACTGCTTATCCTATTTTCATTAAAATTACTTAATTCAGCCAGGTTTTGACATGTATTTAATAGCACACAGATCAAGATTGTCATAGACAAGAAATACTCATTTTCTGTTTTGACAGTCTAAAAAGGGCAGTGCCCTATGCAATTAATTTATGTGTAGGCATAAGTGTTCCTTAAGTAGACAATATTCAGAGATGGACAGGGTCCATAAAATGTCATATCATCCCTAAATTAATATTGTTTTTGTGATTCTTGTCAAGTAAGCACTTTGTAGCTCACATTCTGAGTGAAATACTTTATCAAACAACAGAGAGGATTAAAGGGAGTGTCTGCAGAGCAAATTATGAATAAGGTTTTAGATATTTGAAGAGAGATCAGGAAAACAATCACTGATAGATCCTAACTATGATCCTGAAACCATGTGATGCAGCGAATACAGGGTTAATTCACAAATCACAGAAGATGTGCACATTGTAAGCAGTTCAGAGCAGCTATTATTTGTTCCTGAAGGTTTAGAATTTCTTCCCAGGATTAACCTTCCTCATGTAGTAAATTACCCCAGGTTAACGGAACGGAGAGATCTGATTTCTGAATTGCTCCATTGCAATTCAATGTGACTTCTATATTTAAGTCTATTCAATTTGTATCCAAATCACTACATCAGGCTTTGAAAAATGGATCCTATTCATTTCAGAGCTATAACCATTATGTGACATTTACTCACATTACAAAACACATTTTTTAAGGTAAAGAATAGGGAGGGATCCAAGGTAACAGGATTACTGAACGGTGATTTTTTTTCTTGTTACTTTTCACCTTGTTTGTTTTCTCTAGTTATTGTTTTCACCAAACTATTTTGTGACATACATTTATAGAATAGTGAAGAAAGTAATCCTTTTTTTTTTTAACATCTTTATTGGAGTATAATTGCCTTACAATGGTGTGTTAGTTTCTGCTTTATAACAAAGTGAATCAGCTATACATATACATATGTTCCTATATCTCTTCCCTCTTGCATATCCCTCCCTCCCACCCACTGTATCCCACCCCTCTAGGTGGTCACAAAGCACTGAGCTGATCTCCCTGTGCTATGCGGCTGCTTCCCACTAGCTATCTATTTTACATTTAGTAGTGTATATATGTCCATGCCTCTCTCACTTTGTCCCAGCTTACCCTTCCCCCTCCCCGCATCCTCAAGTCCATTCCCTAGTAGGTCTGTATCTTTATTCCTATCTTGCCCTTAGGTTCTTCTGACCAATTTTTTTGCTTTTTTCTTTTTTTTTTTTAAGATTCCATATATATATGTGTTAGCATATGGTATTTATTTTTCTCTTTCTGACTTACTTCACTCTGTATGACAGTCTCTAGGTCCATCCACCTCATTACAAATAACTCAGTTTCTTTCCTTCTTATGGCTGAGTAATATTCCATTGTATGTATGTGCCACATCTTCTTTATCCATTCATCTGCTGATGGACACTTAGGTTGCTTCCATGTCCTGGCTATTGTAAATAGAGCCGCAATGAACATTTTGGTACATGACTCTTTTTGAATTATGGTTTTCTCAGGGTATATGCCCAGTAGTGGGATTGCTGGGTCATATGGTAGTTCTATTTTAGATTTTTAAGGAACCTCCATACTGTTCTCCATAGTGGATGTATCAATTTACATTCCCACCAACAGTGCAAGAGGGTTCCCTTTTCTCCACACCCTCTCCAGCGTTTATTGTTTCTAGATTTTTTGATGATGGCCATTCTGACCGGTGTGAGATGATATCTCATTGTAGTTTTGATTCGCATTTCTCTAATGATTAATGATGTTGAGCATTCAGAAAGTAATCCTTCTTAAAGTACTGCCAAAGAAACCTGGATTATTTTCCACAATTTCCAGTACCATAAGTGATGTATTTGTCGTCATAGTACTTGTGTGAGTTGATTTTATTACACTTTTATATATGTTACTTTTCAGTAGATGGAATCACTGTGGGAAATTTTCCCAGATTTGACACACCATGAGTTTGCTGAATGTCTTATTACACTTTGCAGCTCTTACAATCTGCCCATTAGATAAATTTTCAAAATCCTCATGGTAAAGAAATGGGTCCAGAAAATATATGTATAGACATTTGTGACACATTGGAGAGTCTTCAAAGAAAAGCACTTCCACTTTCTTAGCTATTTTTTTTTATAAATGTGTGTCTTGATAATTTTTTTTAATACATTTATTTATTTTTGGCTGTGTTGTGTCTTTGTTGCAGTGCACAGTCTTCTCATGGCGGTGGCTTCTCTTGTTGCGGAGCACGGGCTCTAGACATGCGGGCTTCAGTAGTTGTGGCACGCAGGCTCAGTAGTTGTGGCTCAGTGACATGTGGGATCTTCCTAGACCAGGGCTGGAACCTGTGTTGCCTGCATTGGCAGGCAGATTCTTAACCACTATGCCACCAGTGAAGTCCACTTTCTTAGCTATTATGTATGTATACTTTACTGGTTTAGGGTATGTTGTTTTAAGGATTTTTATTGAAATAAAGGAACTATTATATAACTAGTACACTTTTCTATCAGGTTTAAAAGTTTCAAGTACATTATGCTTTTAAAACTGGCCAAATCATAGAGTCTATTTAAATATCTTATTTTCATGGAAAACAGTGTAAATAGATAAACTAAGCTTTATAAATGGAAGCAAATATTGTATTGTACCCTATACTATGAGCTGGTGGAGAAAAACATTTTTCAAGTCTCTTGCAGTAATATGTGAGTGAACTTATCAAAACTGATGACATACGCACTCCACTCATGAAGTATATCACTCTTTCAGGGATATGATTAAATTCCACCTCCTGGGTCACTGGGAAGGTCAGGGCATGAATCTTTCAGTAGCATACAAGTGGACGATCTTTTATTCAGTGGCATACAAGTGGATGATCTTTTATTCAGTGGTGTGTAAGTGGACAAACTTTTATTCAGTAGCATATAAGTGGACGAGCTTTTATTTCCAATCTCCTTCCTCTTCCAGTTACGATTTGGCACAGGAATCATAGAATTTGTGTCTCTTTTATTGCATGTTTACTTACTTCTGGGACAAAACAAAGCTGTGCTCTTATATTATCACATATAAAATCCAACCTTAGCAAAATTAGGAGTTTAAGTGTAAAGTTATGGAGCTATTAAACTCTGACTTTTCATTTCTAACACAGTTTTTGACCAAATCAGCAGATATATAGGGATATATCTGGAGTGCAATGTAAACTCCAGGGTGGTGATACTCGCACATCATTAAGGTTTGAGGATGACCGTCAGATATTCCAGTCCCCACAGACAGCTCCAGTAGATGCAAAGAGCAGTGCACAGGGCAGTGAAGACACATGTGTAAGAAAGATATATTTTAAAAGATATTCAAGAACTTTACTCATTTGAAAAAGAGCCCCTAAATTTGTTCTCCTACCTGCATATGTATGCCTTTTTATGAAACATATTTCAGTAAAATATAGATATTTTTTTCCTTTCGGAGAAATAGCACATTAAAAATAAACCATCATACCTGAAAAAAACAGTACAGACCTTGAAATTAGTTTTCCAGTGATAATGTTAATCCTGTTTAATCTGAAGCCTAAATGATTGGAAGGCAAAGAGTAGCTCAGAAATGCTTCTTTACGGAGTCAGGCTATTGCTCTTAAATACTTTGAATTATTTTCAATAGTATTACTTTAGAATATTTAGACATATCTGAAAAACCAAGGCCCAGTCATTTTTAGAGAGAATTACTTTTTCACTTGCTTTTCTGGCAATGATTATGGAGAAACTTAAAATGAATAATTTTTTCACTTCTTTTATATTTGACAAATGTGTTTGCTTTTAGATTTTTTGGTAATTCAATTGAAACTGGAATTGTCACAAGCTATTTTTGAAACCCACTCTTGAAAAGAATCTCAGTTCTCAATTTTAAAGCATATGGATTTTTGAATTGATTGATTACATCATAATTTATACTGTTATCCATTCTGGCAAGTAGTGGGTCACTAAAAAAATGCTATGTCTTTTAGACCCAAGAATGTTTATCATTGACATTATTTTAAATGTATTAAGATCCAGTCGAACAGTTTCAATTTGGTATAGGAAAGAACAACATTGGAGATGAGACAAACACGAAAGATCATTTGTCATAAAATATAACAATATTTGTATTCTAATGCTGAGAAAAGTGAAATCAACTACCCATTTCAAGTTGATATTTATTTGACACTTCAAAACTTATAAAATTAAAAATGTTTCAATAGAAGTTGATATATCCCTTTGGGAGATAAACTACTGGATCCTTCGACCCAGATACTCTTCTTATTGGCAGTCATGTCATTTGTACTTGAGAGTACAGATATTTCGGAAGGGGGAGAAGGGGCAGTGGTGGTTACTATGGGGATAAGATGTTATAGTGTGCCCTGATGGAAAGAAAGATGTCAGGTGGGGTGCTCTTAGTTTTACACCCCATGAGTTCTCTGCAGGATTTCTTTAGTGAGCAAGTCCTCATTTTTTCACAAGACCAACCCTGCTTTTGTCATTCCTTCCTCAGTCACTGCGATGTAACAACACACTAAGGAAGGAGGGAGAACAAGAGAAGAGACTGATCATCTTGTTTGTGTCCCAAACAGGGCTTTAATAGCTGCACTTAGTTGTGAAGATTGACCTGTCACAAGGCTGACAGTCTCTACGTGTTCAGAAATAAAGACGTCTGAAATGGAAAGGAAAGTAGCAGAGCAGGAGTGAGGAAATGGTGGGTGCTTTTTATTCAACATGGGATCTGACACTATCAGAGGGTTCCTAGAGGTCATAGCCCAATATTTTGGCCCCGATACATCTTCTACTTCTGACCTCTGTCAAGTCCCTTTCCATTCCTGGGTTTCTTCTCCCTTTCCTCCTCTTGACTGTCCTGATCTCTGCAGAACAGTCAGTGGTGGGTGCGTCCAGAAACCAAGGCAAATTTTAATTTTGAAATAAATGTGTTAGTAGTGGTTTCATTTTTTTTTTAAATGAGAGAATAATTTTTCAACAAAAATCTTCTATAATATTTCTGGATCCAAAGAAGCTTTGCTCTTAAAATCACCAAAATATAAAACTAGGATAATGCAGAAGTTGCTTTAAATCAACCAAATATGTCTTAATAAGGCAATTGGTTCAATTGTTTGACATTTGCACTTTCTTTCTTTCTTTTTTTTTTTTTTTTGATTCATAGCTTTCCTTTTACCACTGTGATCCAATGATGAAGTTGCTCAGGCATTCTGAAAGATTCTGATATCCTGATAAACATCAGACTAACACATTTAATTGTTTGAAAAGGCTCTTCATATTGATTGACCTATATTTTTGTGTAAGGTGATTACTACATATTAAGGATGGCATGTAAAAATATCAATAACCCAACTATGAGGTGCATTTTAATGACTGCAGTTAAGAAGTAAGGGGTTTACAATGTTGCTCCCAGCACGTTCGTAATACACTGTGGGTTCTTGGCTAAGATTGTAAATCTCTTTTTTCTGGTTGTCTACCGGCTGTCACCCACCCAGTTTTGAAAAATAAAGAGGCTAATCCTCACAAGATGTTGTGATGTTACTCATGTAATGTCACTACATCATCTCTTCCCCTGACCTGCACTTAAGTGAACACCGTAGGAATCAGAGTTAACAAAACATGTACACCTTGGCACTTAGTCAACGAGGGCATATGAAGTTTCTGGGAAGATGTCAAGAGGATGAATTAGTGAGAAAAGTTTTGGAAAATAGAGAATAAAATGATTGGCTTTAGGGATCCCTATCCTTTACATTTCCTCAACTGTGATCATACATTATGGGGCTCCCACTTGTGAGAGCACCTATCCTCTCCCCAAAACTCACAACTGTCACTCTAGCTTGTTGAGGTCAGCACGTTTCAAATGCATTTCGAACATGCCTGAGCGGTGTGCCCAGCAGTTAGCTCCATCAGAAGTGAGTCTGTACGTGGACTGAAGCTTCAGGGGAAGAGAAGGTCTGAAGCATGATTATGAAACTGTATCAGGACCTTCCTTGTCTCAGGGATGGGTAATTGTGCATACATCATGACGTGTGTCACTCAGATCTGATTTTCAACTGAGCCATCACTGCAGTCATACGTCAGTCCAGTGAAGAATGAGGGAGACTCAAAGAAAGAAGGACAGTCATGTAAAGAACCATCTTTTCTGTGGCTCTACTCCCTGCTTGTCAGCCCCTCCCTCCATGGCCCCAACTTCCACAAGATGGTCTCCTTAAGATTGTTCTAGCTTTTGGGTTCTGGATACTCTCCTTCTTCCCATTACTCTATCAGCTCTGGGAATGATAGCAGCTCTCAAGTATTTATCAACACCTGGGTTGCCTTTCATTTGGCTTCTCACTTTCCCATCTGATGTATAACAAATCCCTGCATTGAATTTCCTTGTTTGAAATTTCTGGAGTGGTTTCTGTTTTCTTGTCTGGACCCTGACAGACACAGAGAAAGTCTACTGGGACTCACTTAGGTAAATTAAGTGGCAAGAGAATTGGGCTAATCACTCTGAATAACGTTGAAGCTAGAAAACTTCAAAGTACAAATTGAAAAACTTAGTGGCTGAAAACATTGATGTGCTCAAAATTCTGCAATTTGGCTAGGGCTCAGTGGGGACAACTCAACTCTGCTCCACATGGCAGCAGCTGGGTGGCCCAACCAGGGTAAGAAGTTCCATTTCCAAAATGGCCTCACTCTGATGACTCACTCCTGGCTGTTGGCTAGGAGTCCAACTGAGGTTGTGGGTCAGGCCCTTGATTCTGCCCCACATGGTGTCCTCATATGGCTATGTTGGTCTTCTCCTAATAAGACCATCTTCGTTTAGTCAAATTCTTACATAATGGCTAACTTCCCCTAGAGTACAAAAGCAGAAGCCTCCAGGGCCATTTAATGCCTGAGCTCAGAAGTCTCAGAATATGATTTACACCATTGTCTATTGTCTATTATTCAAAGTAATCACAGAGTAACCAGTTCGAGGGGAGGGGAATTTGGCTTCATCTCTACATGAGAGGTGGCAAGATGATATTACAAATGAGCATGGGGGATTGGAGATATTTTTCTGCCATCTTTGTTTTTTTAATTAATTTTTATTGGAGTATAGTCACTTTACAATGTTTTGTTTGTTCCTGCTGTACGGCAAAATGAATCAGTTATACGTATACATATATCCCCTCTTTTTATCTTTGGAAACGTGATCTACTACACCTGATTAGTTGGATTTCATGCATTTATTTGTCCTAGTTTCCTTACTATAGGGCAACACAGCATCAAATTCAGCTCAGCCAGGATACAGAAACTTATTCTCCAACTGTGTCCAGATTCCTTCTAATTCTTTCTTCCTTAATGCATGTGGACATTTTTCTAACATGCCTTTCTTATATCCTTTTCTCTTTCCAGCCACCACTTGTGTTTAGTAGTAATTGTCTTTTCTATCCATACATTGAAACGTCTTCTTTTCTAACTTAACATGCAACTGTAATATTGTGTCCCCTCTCAGTTGTAGAGACTTCTCTTTCCTCATCCTTCTTGATTCTTTCTTCCCATACCTTTTTTCTGAGGTTAACAAAACTTCTCCCTTCCTGATTCATGTCTCAATTATATCCCTTTTAAAGGAAGATTCCTTCTTTATACTATATAAATACCGTATTGAATCCAAAGTCAAATATTGTGTTGTTTTGGGTGTAGGGGAAGTTATGAGCCAAGGTTTCTATTATATCATATTATAGCATTATTTAATGAAGCTAAAAGAAGTCATCAATTAGAATGTTTTGCAAACACCATCAAAATGTCCTCAGGCTGAATCATAATCCCAAGACTGCAACCAGGTTCATCAACTCATCTTGATAAAGAGAATCATGGTATCTACTTATATCCAAGCTCCCTCATATATTTCCCACAAAAAACATGTGTTCATTATTGTATAACAACCATAATTGGAAAGAAAATATATACACACAGTGATTCCTTACTCTGTGTTAGGAATGGCTTTGTCTGTTGGCACTCAGACAGAGGTTCAAATTCCTTTGGTTCATAGTAAACTGTAGTACCTCAGTTATTTGTTCACGCGACTCCTAGACCAAAATAAATGCCTACAATTCAGTTAATTCTGTAGCTAAATCCAAACAACTTTGTTACTTAGCATTGAGAAAAAAATATATATATAAAGGCTTCGTTGAAACCTGAGAAGGAATGACCAAATGTCAAGAAAACAAAATGGAAGAGAATAAACTAGATCTGTTAAAATTTTGGAGTGGCAGATCAGGAATGCTTAACAAATTATGGCAAGGAAAGGAGGAAGAAAAGTACCCAGACAGATCTGTGCTTGGCCCTAGGGAGAGCATATGTCAGGTAGGATGCGGAATACTTGCGTCACGTCTCATAGGCCACCACATAGAGTTTGTATGTGATGTGGCAGAGACAGATGTATGAGTAAATAACCACAGTATATGTTGTCCATGGCCTCAGAGAGACCTTCACTGGTACCATTATGAGACGCAAAAGATGAAGAGACTAGGAGCCTTGGGAGAGATTTCACAGAGGAGATGAAATTCACTCTGGGTCTTTAGGAGTTCTTCGGGTGATGTAAGGGAAAATGGTAGTGGTTATCTGGACAATTGCAATAGCACGTGCAAAGCAAGGGGTGGCAAGAGCATCGCTTGGTTAAGAAGTGGTGGAAATTTTGTGTGCTGAGAGTGTGGGGTGGATAGACTGGAGAGGTGGTAACAGAGATTGAGGCTTGCACATCTGATGGTCTTGAATGAGAAGTATCCCCCCCGGGCACCCTGGTAAAGAAAAATATGAGATCAACAAAGTTTAAGTCAGGGATCAGTCACCAACAGTCCAGCTTGGACAGAGATTGGAGGGAAATGGGGTGACGGACTGAGTTGACATGACATGCCCCCAGGTTCCAATGAGTGCAGCAACACGATGATGAGAGATGTTCTGGGTCTGACTCCTCAGATGCTTCACTCAGAGATAACTAGACACTTTAGGGGCACTTGATACTGACACAAAAATCATATGGAGACACTCCCCTCAAACCCCTAATGCCTGGAGAGAGATGGGGCAGGGGAAACAGAGGGAAAAGCAAACCAAGTAAGAGGCAAAGGATGCTTGTGCTTGTGCTTTCAAGGTACAGAACAACTATAGGTGTGCCTAATCCATGGAATATGCTTGCTCATCTCAAAAGTAATTTTTCCCTTTTGAAGAATTATTTTAAACTGCTCAGGTATCTGAACATCATAAATAAATTCCAACCAATATTCCTTTTCAGACTGATTGCTCTGAATGAGTTGCATATTTTTGTAGGGAAACAAATCTAATGATTTGTAAACTTCCTCCAGGCTGCTGGGCCCTGTACTGCTTCTGCTGGAAACTGTCACAATTTTATTTACTTGGGCTGGTGAGTACTTTCCCTCCCAAAGAATGAAGCTATCAGTTCATGATTCTGGGCTGAATGGAGCCTAATTTCTAATGTAAATATGAACTTGGCAGAAAGATGGCAGTTGCTCCCCAGGTGCCACTGCTGGAGTTGGTCCTCAAGCACCTGAAATGGGAATTCCCTGGTGGTGTAGTGGTTAGGACTCCGCATTCTCATGGTCGAGGGCCCGGGTTCAATCCCTGGTTGGGGAACTAAAATCCCACAATCCGCGTGGCGTGGCAAAAAATTTTCAAAACACCCTGAAAGTCAAGCACCTGAAATTGATGAGTAGTCCCTCCTCTGTCTATGGGAAAAAATACTGAGGAAAACTTTCTCAAACACCACTTTGTCCCTAATTCCCTCCTGCCTACAGGAGCTTACTAACATGAACCCAGGCACCTGTGATTCTTAGAACTTGGTATCATTGGCTTTTCACCTACGAAGGACTGTGCCAGTGGTTGGGCAGCTGTGAAGGCCCCCAGCTGGGCTGCCCCAGTCCAGTGCTAACTGAGACTGGTTGGCTAAATTCTGGAATTCAGTGAATAGTCTCCTTTGCCTCTCAAACTAACTGACACCTCCAATTTCACAGTTATTTGTAATAAAGCTCATGCAGTTTGTTTTATTTTTCAATTTGTTGAGGACCTCAGTGGGGTTGTAGAGTGCTATTTTAGGTACTCATTGGATATCCTGACTTAGTGGTTTTGGATAATGTAAGATTGAATCATCTGATCCATCTATCACTGAGCATTTTTAATGTCTCTTTTAGAGCAAGGTTATTTTGGCCTCCAAGTGCTTAGGTTTTTTCAGGATCAAGGGTGTGGGAACTATAATTTACATATATCAGAAAACTCTCTGGGCTGCTTTTAAGGCTAATTCACCTTTAGAGTGAACCGTAAGGTAGCAATTCTTTCTGGAAGAATCAATTCTGAAAGATATGTGCAACCCTGTCTTGATGTCTCTGGGTCATCCCTGCTTTCAGGTTTCTCACAGATGTACCCCCAAGGACCAGCTAAATGGATTGGTCATTGTTGGGTTCAGATGTGTGTGGGGTCCCATATGCCACTCCCAACAGGATCCCCCTCTGTGTGATTGTAAACAGTGCATTCTGTTCATTCCAGTATTTCAGAATTAATCCCTGCCTCATTGAAATGCAAAACAGGTGATAACAGTACATGTGGGACAAAGGGAGAAATATTAATGATCCTAAGAAAGGGAGGTCACAGCATAACCTGTTTTAAAAAAATTTTTTGGAGCATAGTTGATTTGCAATGTTGTGTAAGTTTCAGGTGTACAGCAAAGTGAATCAGTTTTGTGTGTATATATATATATATATATATATATATATATATATATATATATCCATTCTTTGTCAGATTATTTTCCCATATACACCATTACAGAGTATTGAGTAGAATTCCCTGTGCTATATACTAGGCCCTTATTAATTATCTATTTTGTAGTGTGTATGTTAACCCCAATCTCCTAATTTATCACTTCCCCCCCACATTTCCCATTTGGTAATCGTAAGTTTAATTTCAATATCTGTGAGTCTGTTTCTGTTTTGTAAATAAGTTCATTTGTATCATTTTTTATTAGATTCCACATATGAGGATATCATATGATATTTGTCTTTGTCTGACTTACTTCACTTAGTATGAGAATCTCTGGGTCCATTCATGTAGCTGCAAATGGCATTCTTTTGTATTTTTTATGGCCAAGTAATATTCCATTGCATATATGTGCCATGTCTTTTTTATCCATTCCTCTGCTGATGGACATTTAGGTTGCTTCCATGTCCTGGCTATTGTAAATAGTGCTGCCATGAACATTGGGGTGCATGTATGTTTTCGAATTATGGTTTTCTCTGGATATATACCCAGGAGTGGGATTACTAGACCATATGGTAGTTCTATTTTTAGTTTTTTAAGGAACCTCCATACTGTTCTCCACAGTGGCTGTATCAATTTACATTCCCACCAACAGTGCAAGAGGGTTCCCTTTTCTCCACACCCTCTCCAGCATTTATTGTTTGTAGATTGTTTGGGTGATGGCCATTCTGACCAGTGTGAGGTGGTACCTCATTGTAGTTTTGATTTGCATTTCTCTAATAATTAGTGATCTTGAGCATCTTCTCATGTGCTTTTTGGTCATCTGTATGTCTTCTTTGGAGAAATATCTATTGAGATCTTCCACCCATATTTTGGATTGTGTTGTTTGTTTTTTGATATTTAGCTGCATGAGCTGTTTGTATATTTTGGAGATTAATCCCTTGTTGGTCACATCATTTGATGAAGAAAAAGTCAGTGTTAGCCATGATGGCATGACGATGATTTATTTGTTGATGCGTTGTTAACACCATTTTAACTCCAAAAATATAGACTAATGAATAACTTCACATAGATGGGGCTTTCAAAGGTGCTCCCAGAATTTGGGGGCTTCTAGGTGAGATAAAGTTCACCTTGGAAACTGAAATAAGTAGAAATCTACACTCAATAAGGGCTGCCAACCAATGGTAGAAAGGACTTGCCCTGAGAATTGGTTTTCATTGTGCTCGCAACCAGGCTAGAGTGTTTGTAATGAGAAAGACAAGATGATTTTGAAAAAATCTATAATATTCTTAATGACATGATATATTGCAATAATTATTTTCTTGTCCAAAAGTGAGAATGGGAAAAGTTTGAATAGATTCTAGGGCATAAGAAAGACAGTGTTGAAGAATTTGTCAATTTACCCAGTCCTCTCCAGGGAAAGTGTGCTTTAAATCTAGAGCATTCCTACCCATTTTCTGGACAGATAACCATCTGTAGTGTTTTTATGGATTGAGGGAAATCTTCCTTATAAAACATTCAGATCCCACCATTCTAACTAGTTCTGCTCACTCAGCAACCTTCTAGGTTGCATTGTGGTCCCTTGTGTGAACTTACATAACTGAAGTGGGTGCTCTAAGAAAATTCATGGTACTGGTAATAGCACCACTGTTAACCCCATTACAAGTGACTCAATTGTCACTCTAGTTTCTCTCTACACCTTGAAAATATATTAGGTTGAGATACTTTCTAGCGGAACTGCAGTTTTCTGGAGACCCCACAAGTCCTTGGCATCAGACAGCTTTGCCTGATTTGGCCGGTGGGCTTCCTTCGTTAGCACCTCTCGACCTGCAGACCTTCCTTTGTGCATTAACATAGTCTTTTTGGGTTTTCCTATCAACATCATATGCCTTTTTCATGGTAGCAGTTTTCAACACTCTTTTGGTGATGGAAGCCTGTCCCAGCAGAGCAGTTTGTCTAGAAGCAGCCACCTGGGAAGAAGAAAGCCTTGGGCCTGCATTGGGAATTAAGGGAAAACCAGCACTCACAGCCCTATCGTTAAGAGTTTTTCCCCTGCCCTGCAGTCCAGGCCCTTTAGGAACAGTCTGCACCCACACGGGAGACACGTGACAGGTCAGATTTGATGAAGCAGCCAGTTTTCCTCTTCTGCCTTGTTGGCTATGGCACGTGGTGGCTGGTCCATGTCTGGGGCTCACCTACAGCCAGCTTCCAGTGCACAGAGTCATGGCCTCTGTGATCCTCTAAGGCTGGTCCCGACTCACTGGTCAGGACTTGGTTCCAGCCTTTTTGATCAGAAGTTCTGGGTTCTGCCACACACTTCTCCACCTCCAGCTCCTTTTTGGTCTTAGATTTCCAAGTCACAAAAGTAAATCATTTTGATGCAAATTTACCGACTGCATTTTAGCTTAGCCTGCTTTCAGGTAGCCACTTCATAGGCTGTGAAACTTCATATTCTTTCAATCCCTGTGAGTTCCTCTCCCAGGCAAGTGCTCAGGGTGGGACAAGCTCTCTGAGCCTAGCCATGTGGGTTAGTGGACTGTCTTTCTGCTTTCCCCAGTTCTTCAGGCCACTCCTTGACTCTGTCACCTAGTTTTCTCCCTGAGCTCTCTTTAATTTTCATGCTAACTGAACTGTATGCCCCCTTTTTCCCATAAAAAGAAACATGAGTCCAGCCAGAAGGGAAAGTTTTGAAGTATTATTATTTCAGAGAATGTTATGATATTAAAGCTGTTTGGACTGTCATGAAGGTGTTCATTGAGTTTTGGACTTTGTGTATGTTCCCTAGATATGAAATTAAAAGTTCAATTATTCTTCCACTTAACATACTTGGGACCTAACGCCTCTCTAAATAGACATGAATGCTTATATTTGTGTCTTTTTACAATTAAAAAAATTAATACTTTTTTCTTATTGCAAGGTGAAGGAAACTGTCCAAGTCAGAACATCAGGAAATAATTTCTATAATGCATGGATTTTCTAAGACTATAAAGGCAAAAAGAAAAACCTTAATAGGACAAAATATCTAACTCTAATAATGTAATACTATAGATTTCAATGAAAATAACTGCTTAAGGGTCAAGAGGGGAACATAGGTAGGGCAATATTTTAAAGAGTGACAGCCAGAAAAGATTATTTTCTTATTTCGTTAAATAATGTGGCAAACACATTACATTAGGCCTCAACAGTAACTTGGAAAGTTCTCCACCTGCATTCACTTGCATTTAAATGAAAACTATATGAAACAAAACTGGAAAAGCCAACTTCAAGAACCAGCTACCCTAGAATACTCACCTCTGGACCGGCCCCCAAAACTGTTGGCACAAGTGAAGGAAACTTCCTGGAAAATTCTATTCTCTACTCCTACTATGCATGAATTCTCTTCTCAGTTTTTGGATGTCTGATGAAACACTAATCCTGAGTCTGTAGACCCCCATTAGGTTGTGTGAGCGTATAGTTTTAATGTAGTCTCGGATTGCTTTGCAGGAGAATGGAAATGTGTCTATTGAGGGATTTTTTCATGTCTTTGGGGCCTGATAGTTTAAATATTCTTTGGAGTGGAAGGTTTTGTGATTGCTTTTGGACAGTCCTTGGGCAGGAGAGTCCACAATCAATAATGTGCTATGGAGGTAGGAGTGTCAACCTGGGACAGACAGCAAAGCTTAGTACATGGATTAGAGAGTGCAGCTTCTGCCAGAAGCTCCTCTGGTGATTTTTCTTTTCAGCCTTCATTCCTTGACAATTAATTAATCAACTAACATGCATTTATTAAGCTCCTGTTATTAAATATCTATTATATTTCTATCTGTGTGTGAGGTTCCATAGAGAACAGAAGATACATTGATGAAAGATATAATGATGATTACAAAATAATCACTGCCTCTTTTTACTAATTACCTCCCATGTGCTATGAAGGGTTCCGGTGCTTCACACATGTCATTTGTGGTTCTCATGGAGACCCTACACAGTGGTAATGCCAGCCCCATTTTAAACATGAAGACGTCAAGTCTCCAAGTCGTTAAACTTACCCAAAGCCTTTAAATAAATAGTGAGTGAATGAAACAATATCGCTATGATATTAGTTATGATGATGTTGTTATAGTCATCCCTCCACATCCATGGGAGATTGGTTCCAGGACCCCTGTGGATATTAAAATCTGAGGATGCTCAAGTCCCTTATGTAAAAATGGTGTAGTATTTGCATATAGCCTACACATATCCTCCTGTATACTTTAAATCATCTCTAGGTTACTCATAATACCTAACACAATATAAATGCTATGTAAATACAGTTGACCCTTGAACAACATAGATTTGAACTGTGCAGGTCCACTTACATGTGAATTTTTTTCACTGAATACATACTACAGTACTATACAATCTGCAGTTAGTTGAATCTGTGGATGTAGAACCCTGCATACAGAGGGCTCACTGTAAAGTTATACTGGGATTTTTGACTGTGCAGCGGTTGGGGTCCCTAAACCCCTTAAATTCCTCGTTGTTCAAGGGTCAATGGTAGTTGTAAATACAGTGTAAATGTCATGTAAATAGTTGCCAGTGAGTAGCAAATTCAAGTTTTGCCTTTTGGAAATTTCTGGAATTTAAAAAAAATTGTCGATCTGCAATTGGTTGAATCTGAAGATGCGGAACATGTGGACATGGAGGGCTGACTGTAATTATCATCAGGTAGGTAGTAAGGGCCTTTCATATGCAAGACAGACCTTATCCTATTAAGAGCTTAGAAAAATTAAAGTGTAAGATTCAATCTTTGTCCTCCAGGGAACCAAAATTATCATCAGTTGGGGTTATAAAATATGCATATTCTCAGGCCCCATCCTCAATTTAATACTGATACCACCAATCTTTGCCCCAACTCGAGGGGCCCATGATAATATAAAGAGACAGGGATGGCCCTAAAAGGATAACTACGTGGGGAATCACATGGAATGGTTAAAAGAGCTTTGCCCAAGCACACAGCCTTCTGCTCCAGACTCTGTTCTTGAATATGGGACCGAAGGTGGGTTCTTAGGTAAGGACTTTCATTTCTATGAGCCTCAGTTTCCCTGCCTGTAAATGGGAGAGGTGCAGGCCTACCTGCCTCCAAAATTTGAAAGACTCAATGATATAAGATATGTTCTAAGGCTGTAGATGATAGACCTGCTGTGTACACTGTTGACAGAAGTTCTAGGACCATCTGATGTTCAAATGTGTCGTTTAGAGGAAAGCCAACTGGGTTGCCCTTCTGGTTTTTCAGCTCTCTCTCTTGCTGGTGCCCAAGGACATCAGGCTGTGAAGGACTAACTCATGCCCATTAAACAAACATCCTCAGTGGACAGCAGAGTGCCTACTCATGACTGTCAGTATCACACAAGCCCTGTGCAGATTGGAAATTGTATCGTCATCGTCTTTCAGCATGTTTTCTCTCTTGTCAGCCTGCATGAAAATCAATATCATACTCAAAAGCTATTCACTGATACAGTATAAGGTCAAAATATTCAAAGTTCATTACAGTTTAAGACTTATTTGAGAATAAGTGTGTCAATTGAGTTGAAATTAGAATAAAGAGACTTAATTGTCTTGAGTGGTTCAATTTTCCAGGCCAGAATGGAATGGTTTTACCATTGGAACCTAAATTTAGAAATTTTTTTCTACATGAGGAATGGTCTTGGTAGTGACATTAGATCCTCAAAAGTCTGATGGCTGTTTTTCTCCTAAACTGAATAAGAATGTCCAGTTTTTAGCTCTGGAATTCTGCCTTTTTTTCCTGTGTTATTATGACAGTTCTACTTTTCTGAGTTATTGATTTAAAAAAAAAAAAACACTTTAGACAGCACTCTGTTTTATGACACTTACCAGAAGTATAAACTCTGGCAAGATATTTATCCTCTTAAACTCAATCTCCCCACTTGTAGAAAGGGGGGAAAATGTCTAATTTATATCATTGTTATGAAAATAAATGAGATAATATATGAAAATCATTAAATACCACTTTCAGAACATAGACAATGCAATAATCAGTAGATATTAGCTTTGGATGGGAAAATTAGTTTTCAGTTAATTGCCATCAGATGCACCCTTTACTGTACATAACAGTTTCTGAATTCTTTCTCTTGTAGAGAATTGGCTCTATCTTAATTCTACCAATTTCAACAAGGCTAGCTATATTATGTAGTCACTTTTTTAAAAATCCTAATCTACTTCTAGTGACCCTAAACTATTTAGAAAGTTCCTGAGTTATAAGCTATTCCTGGTTTTGAAGATTTTTTTTTTTAGACTAACTAATGGAATGCTATTCACCCTTAGGAGTTCTTGGCAAATAAATATGCCACACACATAGCTAAAACATGAAAAACGACATGAGATTTTTCATGAGGTTTAAGTCTCCAAACAAAATTTAAACCATCTCTAAACTTGACTTTCAAACATGTTCTTTTCATATTGGAAATAGTTGTCAACCCCTTTAGGGAAAAAATTAAATGAAGTCTTTGAGTTCCATCATCTCTTTCTATATCTACCTTGAGGATGAAAGTGACAAAAACCCTAATCAATACTTTGTATCTTGGCTATAGCTTGGGAATAGAAATTATGAATACTGACAGTAAGACAGCCTTCAGTCAAAGTTCTCTCTCATATGTTTAGTCAGGCACAAGGTCCCACTTGAATAGAATTAGATTCAGAGAGTAACTGGACTTTCAGTGCTATTTGGGAATAAAATCCAAGTTGATGGTACAATGGTACAAATGTGCATGATTACACAGATGCAAACCATTTTACAAATGACTTTTCAATGACACCTCTTTTGTCTAAAATTTCTATACACTCCAGAGTAATTTGCTTGAGCTATGTGACTCGTTTGTTATGTTGAAAAAGCTTTTAAAATTCTTTGAAATATTCTGTAACTATTCCAGTGAAGCCAGGGAGTTATCCCCTTTCACTCAGTACCCCTGTTCCACCCAGAAATGGAATCCTCTTGTTTCTGTTGGTAATGACAGTGCAATTCCATGCCGAATGGGGAATATCAATGGGATGTCTTTTCGCTATTTGTCATGTGAAGTAAAGAATGTTAACTAAATAATTAACTTGATAAATAAATAAAAGTTGCTCGCTCCAGTCTTTGCCCTCCAGAGGCTCAAACTACCTCTATCAGCACCATCTGGAGTGATGAGAAAATCTTCTTATTCTCCAGTCCCATCCTGGCTCTAATAATGGAAAGGTGTACCTGACGGTTTAGGTTGGTTACTTAGAAGAAAGCTACCCAAGCTGACCCTCTCCTTTGCAAGCCCTTGGCTTCTCCCTTTCCAGTGCTCAAGGAGCTCAGACTCTGAGAAACTGACTCAACCTCATTAAATATACACAAGAGCAGGTGGACAGTAATCTGAACACTCTTGCTTCAATGGATTTAGCATTTATTTATTTTTATTCTTTGCTAACACTCTTTTTTTTATTTTGCAATAAACTCTTCTGATATCAACTCGCTTAAAAATTGAAAGTACATGCCCAATAAGAAATTCAATATTGAATATCGATATCTCAAGAAAACTGATAATAAACATAATTTGCACAAAACATTTTCTCATCCACCATGGGAGCTTGTGATATTCCTGACCATATGAAACCCAGAAGATGCAAATCTGCTGAAGATGCAGCAGCATCTACTCTACTGTCCATAAGTGTTTTAAGAAAGTTGTGTCCAAAGAAACATGAGTGTGACAGGCACGGCTGGATTGGTTGGGTTTATACACGGGTCTTCAGATTATAACTTTGTTTTAGGTCACATGAGTTATTCTTTAAACTAGTCCTTTTGATTTTGATCTCAAATTTCCTTTTACATGAAAAAAAGTAAAACACGGTAGTTGATGTTGGCTCCGATAGTAGAAGAACATTCCAAAGCATTGATGATGTCGGTTTAATATCAGTGTTATCAGAGATTTCAAATAAAAAATCAGATACTTCTAATAATGAAGAACTGTTTTCATCTAATGCATTAATTCAGAGTAAAATTTGCTAGATTGAGCACAAAGTAACTCCTGACTCTATGAATCAACCCTTCCCAACTGCACCTCCTCAAGTTAACCAGTTAGTGGTTAGATTTGGTACGGGTTTCTTTAAGAATATTAGTTACAGAAATGTAAACACCCTTTCAAATTCCCTGTATTTTCTTAATGCAACTAGGCAATGTAATAAAAACAGATTTTAGTGATTTGGTTACACTCTGATATTCTCTATTTAGAGAATGAAATATTAATGGAATCTCCTAAAGATAAATAAAGGAAAACTTCATATAAGGAGTTCTTTTTAGTTACTTACCAAAGTTCTTCCAGATAATCGCTTGGGGAAGGTTGGTAAAGAACTTTAGGCTACAAGAGCAAACGTATGGACACCAAAGGGGGAAATTGGGGAGGGGGGGAGGGGGGGTATGAAGTGGGAGATTGGGATTGACATACATACACTAATATGTATAAAATAGAACCTGCTGTATAAAAAAATACATAAATAAAATAAAATTTAAAAAAAAGAACCTTAGATAAGAACAGATAAGAATCAGAGAAAACAGGGATTGATACTCTTGTGCAAAGGGAAGATATAATGCAATCATTTCTGATATAACTGAGGTTTATCTATTTTCTTATTTATTTTTAAGTCATGATAACATACTAAGCATATACTAAAATCCAAAATTTCCCCTTTCATTGATGTTCCTAGAATTATTTTCTTCTGAGCAAACCATTATTTTAGGGTCGATGTGTGCTGTCCAGATGCACATTTATGCAGTTAACATACATATAAAGCAAGCATACACATATATAGATATATAGTTTGCTTGTTCATAACATTAATGGAATCATGGTATACATTTTTTTCTTGCCATGCATTTATTACTGAAAATATCTTGGGATTATTTTTATATCACAACATATATATTTATTCTTTTTTTCTTTCTAACCACTGCAGGTCATGTGTTGATGGGCAGTTAGGTTGTTTCCAATTATTCTGCTGTTTCCAGTGAAGCTTCCACACCCATTCTTACCATGTTCTTTTTGCATACAAGTGACCATTTCTGTAGGAGGGATGTGCATTTTAGATTTAACAGATAGAGATAGATAACCTTGTTCAAAAATCTATACCAACCTGGACTTGCACAAGTGAAACACAAACCCACCACGTGCACCACTCCCTCAGCGGCACTTTGGATCTTAGCAATCTCTGCCAATCTGAAGGGAGTTATGTGCTATTTGTTTAATTTGCATTTTCTTAATTTTTTAATATTAACCACTGAATATGTTTTGCATACTTTTCTATTGTTATCCTTTCTTATTTATTTGTAAGAACTTATTGTATATGAGTTCATCACTTGTCTTTTGATTCTTTTGTTGTATATTTTGGCATATAGAGGATTTTATGGGAGGTCACACTGGTCAATAAATTTTGTTTGGCTTCTAAGTTTTGTGTAGTAAGCAGAACCTTCCTAAACTAAATTAGGCAGTCCATTATTTCCAGCTATTCATTATATATGTATTTACATATACATGTACATATTATATATTTTACATATATATGTATATATTATATATATATGTATTATTTTATTTACATGTCAATACACTTTGAATTTATTTTTACTGTTAGGTTTTGTGTCTTAAAGAAACAATTCTAACCTTGACTAGAAAATGAACTTCTATATTATCTTCCAATACATTTATTATTTTTATTTATATTTTTAATTCATATAAATTCATTATGGGTCCTGATGTGTACCTTGTTGTTTATCAATTTGGTAGTTTTTCTTTTCTTTTAATATCTTTATTGGAGTATAATTGCATTACAGTAATGTGTTAGTTTCTGCTTTACAACAAATTAGTCAGTGATACATATACATATATCCCCATATCTGCTCCCTCTTGTGTCTCCCTCACACCCTCCCTAACCCATTCCTCTAGGTGGTCACAAAGCACCGAGCTGATCTCCCTGTGCTATGCAACTGCTTCCCACTAGCTATCTATTTTACATTTGGTAGTGTATATATGTCCATGCCACTCTCTCACTTCGTACCAGCTTACCCTTCCCCGACCCCGTGTCCTCAACTCCATTCTCTACATTTGCATCTTTATTCCTGTCCTGCCCCTAGGATCTTCAGAACCATTTCTTTTAGATTCCATATATCTGTGTTAACATAAGGTATTTGGTTTTTTTTTCTGACTTACTTCACTCTCTATGATAGACTCTAAGTCCATCCACCTCACTACATATAACTCAATTTCGTTTCTTTTCATGGCTGAGCAGTGTAGCATTGTATATATGTGCCACATCTTCTTTATGCATTCATCCGTCAATGGACACTTAGGTTGCTTCCATGTCCTGGCTATTGTAAATAGAGCTGCAATGAACATTGTGGCACGTGATTCTTTTTGAATTATGGTTTTCTCAGGGTATGTGCCCAGCAGTGGGATTGCGGGGTTGTATGATAGTTCTATTTTTAGTTTTTAAAGAAACCTCCATAATGTTCTCCATAGTGGCTGTATTAATTTACATTCCCACCAACAATGCAAGAGGGTTCCCTTTTCTCCACACCCTCTCCAGCATTTACTGTTTGTAGATTTTTTGATGATGGCCATTCTGACCAGTGTGAGATGATGCCTCATTGTAGTTTTGATTTGCATTTCTCTAATGATTAGTGATGTTGAGCATCCTTTCATGTGTTTGATGGCAATCTGTATATCTTCTTTAGAGAAATGTCTATTTAGGTCTTCTGCCCATTTTTGGATTGGGCTGCTTGTAAATTTTGGAGATTAATCCTTTGTCAGTTGCTTCATTTGCAAACACTTTCTCTCATTCTGAGGGTTGTGTTTTCATCTTGTTTATGTTTTCCTTTCTGTGCAAAAGCTTTTAAGTTTTGTGAGGTCCCATTTGTTTATTTTTGTTTTTATTCCCATTTCTCTAGGAGGTGGGTCAAAAAGGATCTTGCTGTGATTTATGTCATAGAGTGTTCTGCCTATGTTTTCCTCTAAGAGTTTTACAGTGTCTGGCCTTACATTTAGGTCTTTAATCCACTTTGAGTTTATTTTTGCATAGGGTGTTAGGGAATATTCTAATTTCATTCTTTTACATGTAGCTGTCCAGTTTTCCCAGCACCACTTATTGAAGACACTGTCTTTTCTCCATTGTATATTCTTGCCTCCTTTATCAAAAATAAGGTGACCATATGTGTGTGGGTTTATCTCTGGGGTTTCTATCCTGTTCCATTGATCTATATTTCTGTTTTTGTGCCAGTAGCATACCATCTTGATTAATGTAGCTTTGTAGTATAGTCTGAAGTCCAGGACCCTAATTCCTCTAGCTCTGTTTTTCTTTCTCAAGATTGCTTTGGCTATTCGGGGTCTTTTGTGTTTCCATACAAACTGTGAAATATTTTTTCTAGTTCTGTGGAAAATGCCATGGGGAGTTTGATAGGGATTGCATTGAATCTGTAGATTGCTTTCGGTAGTATAGTCACTTTAACAGTGTTGATTCTTCCAATCCAAGAACTTCCAATCCAATGGTATAGCTCTCCATCTGTTTGTATCATCTTTAATTTCTTTCATCAGTGTCTTAAAGTTTTCTGCATACAGGTCTTTTGTCTCCTTAAATAGGTTTATTCCTATGCATTTTATTCTTTTCATTGCAGTGGTAAATGGGAGTGTTTCCTTAATTTCTCTTTCAGATTTTTCATCATTAGTGTTAGGAATGCAAGAGATTTTTGTGCATTAATTTTGCCTCCTGGTACTTTACCAAATTCCTTGATTGGTTCTCATAGTTTTCTGGTAGCATTTTTAGGATACTCTATGTATGGTATCATGTCATCTGCAAACAGTGACAGCTTTACTTCTTCTTTTCTAGTTTAATTTCCTTTTATTTCTTTATCTTCTCTGATCGCTGTGGCTAAAACTTCCAAAACTATGTTGAATAATAGTGTTGAGAATGGACAACCTTGTCTTGTTCCTGATCTTAGAAGAAATGGTTTCAGTTTTTCACCATTGAGAACAACGCTGGCTGTGGGTTTCTCATATATGGCCTTAATTATGCTGCGGTAAGTTCCCTCTATACCTATTTTCTGGAGGGTTTTTATCATAAATGGGTGTTTAATCTTGTTGAAAGGTTTTTCTGCTCCTATTGAGATGATCGTATGGCTTTCCTCCTTCAATTTGTAAATATGGTGTATCATATTGATTTATTTGCATATATTGAAGAATTCTTGCATTCCTGGGATAAACCCCACTTGATCATGATGTATGATACTTTTAATGTGCTGTTGGATTCTGTTTGCTAGTATTTTGTTGAGGATTTTTGCATCTATGTTCATCAGTGATATTGGCCTGTAGTTTTCTTTTTTTGTAACATCTGTGTCTGGTTATGGTATCAGGGTGATGGTGGCCTCGTAGAATGAGTTTGGGAGTGTTCCTCCCTCTGGTATATTTTGGAAGAGTTTGAGAAGGATAGGTGTTAACTCTTCTCTAAATGCTTGATATAATTCTCCTGTGAAGCCATCTGGTCCTGGGCTTTTGTTTATTGGAAGATTTTTAATCACAGTCTCAATTTCAGTGCTTTTGATTGGTCAGTTTATATTTTCTATTTCTTCCTGGTTCAGTCTCAGAAGGTTGTGTTTTTCTAAGAATTTGTCCATTTCTTCCAGGTTGTCCATTTTACTGGCATATAGTTGCTTGTAGTAATCTCTCACAATCCTTTGTATTTCTTCAGTGTCAGCTGTTACTTCTCCTTTTTCATTTCTACTTCTATTGATTTGAGTCTTCTCCCTTTGTTTCTTGTTGAGTCTGGCTGATGGTTTATCAATTTTGTTTATCTTCTCAAAGAACCACTTTTTAGTTTTATTGATCTTTGCTATCCTTTCCTTCATTTCTTTTTCATTTATTTCTGATCTGATCTTTATGATTTTCTCCCTTCTGCTAACTTTTGGGGGTTTTTGTTCTTCTTTCTCTGATTGCTTTAGGTGTAAGGGTAGGTTGTTTATTTGAGATGTTTCTTGTTTCTTGAGGTAGTATTGTATTGCTATAAACTTACCTCTTAGAACTGCTTTTGTTGCAACCCATAGGTTTTGGGTAGTCGTGTTTTCACTGTAATTTTTTTCTAGGTAGTTTTTTATTTCCTCTTTGATTTCTTCAGTGATCTCTTGGTTATTAAGTAGTGTATTGTTTAGCCTCCATGTGTTTGTATTTTTTACAGAATTTTTCCTGTAATTGGTATCTGGTCTCATAGCGTTGTGATCATACGAGGCACTTGATATGATTTAAATTTTCTTAAATATACCAAGGCTTGATTTGTGACCCAAGATATGATCTATCCTGGAGAATTTTGCTTGAGCACTTGAGAAGAAAGCGTATTCTGTTGTTTTGGGATGGAATGTCCTATAAATATCAGTTAAGTCCATCTTGTTTAATGTGTCATTTAAAGCTTGTGTTTCCTTATTTATTTTCATTTTGGATGATCTGTCCATTGGTGAAACTGGGGTTTTAAAGTCCCATACTCTTATTGTGTTACTGTCGATTTCCTCTTTTATGGATGCTGGCATTTGCCTTATATATTGAGGTGCTCCTATGTTGGGTACATAAATATTTATAATTTTTATATCTTCTTCTTGGATTGATCCCTTGATCATTATGTAGTGTCCTTCTTTGTGTCTTGTAATAGTCTTTATTTGAAAGTCTATTTTGTCTGATATGTGAATTGCTACTCCAGCTCTCTTTTGGTTTACATTTGCATGGAATATCTTTTTCCATCCCCTCACTTTCAGTTTGTATTTGTCCCTAGGTCTGCAGTTGGTCTCCTGTAGACAGCATATATACGGGTCTTGTTTTGTATCCATTCATCCAGTCTATGTCTTTTGGTTGGAGCATTTAATCCATTTACATTAAAGGTAGTTATCAATATGTATGTTCCTATTACCATTTTCTTAATTGTTTTGGGTTTGTCATTGTAGGTCTTTTCCTTCTCTTGGGTTTCCTGCCTAGAGAAGTTCCTTTAGCATTTGTTGTAAAGCTGGTTTGGTGGTGCTGAATTCTCTTAGCTTTTGCTTATCTGTAAAGGTTTTAATTTCTCCATTGAATCTGAATGAGATCCTTGCTGGGTAGAGTACTCTTGGTTTTAGGGTTTTCCCTTTCATCACTTTAAATATGTCCTGCCACTCCCTGCTGGCTTTCAGAGTTTCTGCTGAAAGATCAGCTGTTAGCTTTATGTGTATTCCCTTGTATGTTATTTGTTGTTTTTCCCTTGCTGCTTTTAATATTTTCCTGTGTATTTAATTTTTGATAGTTTGATTTTCATGTGTCTTGGCATGTTTCTCCTTGGATTGATCATGTATGGGACTCTCCGAGCTTCCTGGACTTGATTGACTATTTCCTTTCCCATATTAGGGAAGTTTTCAACTATAGTCTTTTCAAATATTTTCTCAGTCCCTTTCTTTTTCTCTTCCTTTTCTGAGACCTCTATAATTCAAATGCTACTGCATGTAATGTTGTCCCAAAGGTCTCTAAGTCTGTCCTCAATTCTTTTCATTCTCTTTTCTTTATTCTGCTCTGCTGTAGTTATTTCCACTATTTTATCTTTGAGGTCCTTATCCGTTCTTCTGCCTCAGTTATTCTGCTATTGATTACTTCTAGAAATTTTTAAATTTCATTTATTGTGTTGTTCATCATTGTTTGTTTGCTCTTTAGTTCTTCTAGGTCCTTGTTAAACATTTCTTGCATTTTCTCCATTCTATTTCCAGGATTTTGGATCATGTTTACTATAATTACTCTGAATTATTTTTCAGGTAGACTCCCTATTTCCTCTTCATTTGTTTGGTCTGGTGGGTATTTACCTTGCTCCTTCATCTGCTGTGTGTTTTTCTGTCTTCTCATTTTGCTTAACTTTTGTGTTTGGGGTGTCCTTTTTGCAAGCTGCAGATTCATAGTTCCCGTTGTTTTTGTTGTCTGCCCCTAGTGGGTAAAGTTGGTTCAGTGGGTTGTGTAGGCTTCCTGGTGGAGGGGACTTGTGCCTGTGTTCTGGTGGATAAGGCTGCATCTTCTCTTTATGTTGGGCAGGACCACTTCTGGTGGTGTTTTGTGTGGTGTCTGTGATCTTATGATTTTAGGCAGCCTCTCTGCTAATGGTTGGGTTGTGTTCCTCTCTTTCTAGTTGTTTGGCATAGTGTGTCTAGCACTGTATATTGCTGGTTTGAGTGGAGCTGGGTCTTAATGTTGAGGTGGAGTTCTCTGGGAAAGCTTTTGCCATTTGTTATTATGTGGAGCCTGTAGGTCTCTGGTGGACCAGTGTCCTGAACCCAGCTCTCCCACCTCAGAGGCACAGGTCTGACACCCAGCCAGAGCATCAACTTGGAAGGTTTTTCATAACAACATTCATGCTTTCATTACTGATTAGAAATGCTGTCCTAATTTTGAACATTTTTTGTGGCTCTAATGCTGAAGTCTCTTCTGTTTCGTTGTTTCACTCCTTTTTTCTGAGTTAATGCAATTACAGTTATTGTCATTTTACAGTGTGTTTTGGTATTTTATAGGATATAGTCTCTCTTTGTTCTCTTTCAAAAAACAAAAACAAAACCAGAAACCTTGGCAAGTACCAAGCATTTTTTCCTTCCCACATTTGATCTAAAATGTCTCTGTTTTCTTTAATTATGGAGGTTGGTTAATTCTCATGCCTTTTGTCCCTACACATATAAAGACTGAGAGTTGTTGGGGAAGAAAGGAAATATTTAGTCCATGACCTCAGAATGCTAAATGTTCATAAATAGTACACAATAATTTGGATGATGGTTTTGCAAAATTTTCCCAAGAACAAATCTCTCTCTTATAATAGGTATACTATAACTGAAAACCTAATTCTGCAAGAACATTTGCATTCATGTGAATATAAGCTTTAGATGAAGGAGAGGCAGGCTTCTCCAGAATACCTGTTCCAGGTGAGTGCTGGGGCTCATAACAAAAAACTGGATAAGGCTTTTGTACTGCTGATGGTAGGGTGGGAGACAGGAGGCTATAGCTTCCATCATACTTTGAAATAAGCAAGGAGGGAACAGAGACTAAGAAGGAGCCACTTAAACCAAGAGGGAGGTAAGGTCAGATATCTGTATTGTACAGTCCCATGTGACTATGAAGACACCAGTAGCTTTATTCATTTCACTAGTTCGAGAACCAGAATCTGCAATTATCAATAGAGAGGACATCCCCACTGGTACTCCTGTTCCCATGTAGATGCAGTAGCAACATGATTCTGTTCCAAGTCTCACTGTGTAAAAGGCAGTAAGAGAGGGTAATTGTCCTAAAGTGTAATGAAATATTTAACCAAAATAAATATAAAATGTAATACCTGGAGCAGATATAGGATAAAGCAAATGTTTATGAGAGGGTACTAAGATACTGTTGATTAACAACTTTCTTCTCTCTGATGTCTAAAACAAGTGGAGAATGGAGATAAGATGAGGCTGATTTCAAAAGGGAAAAGTTGGTAACAATTATTTGAATAAATCCTGTTCTGTGTTTGTCCCTCAGGGCCAGAACATTCAGACTTGCCCTATACAATTCCTTCATCTCACAAATCCAATACAGCATCTAGTCCTATTGATTTTACTTCCTGTATATTTTGTGGATGTGTTAATTCATTTCAGACCTCCATCAGCTGATTCAGATCACTATCAGCTCTCACCTAGGTTAATGTCATTGTCTCCTAACTGTCTCCCCACCTTCCTCCTTGTTCCTCTGCACATATTCTTTGCAAGCAACCAAAATAGCATCATAAAGGAAAAAAAAAATCTAACCAATTATTATTAGTCTCACATTCTTGGTGACAGACACCATAGAGTCCGATCCACCCTGTTAACCTGGTATCCATACTTCAGCTTCATCTTTCACTGCCCACATCTGGGCTCATGAATCCCCATTTACCTTTTTATTCTATTCTTTAAAATTCCCAGCCCTTCTTCCCATCACCTAGGAGCTCCTTGACAACTGCCTTCTACCTGTACCATTCCTCTGCCGTACTTCACCTGGCTAGCACCTACTCATCCTTCCTGTCTCAACCAAATGTCAATCCCTTGATTTACCCACAATTTAATTCTCCCATGATCTCATGAAGTCCCATGACACCTCATATTTTTCCTTTGTAAAATCTGTGTGATTATGTGTTTTTCTATCTTGCCTTCTAGAATGTAAGTTCCAGAGTTATGACAGGAGAACCAGCCAGACATGATCACATGTAGCTTCCTTCTTGTCTGCTGTTTTCGTCATTTCTGATGTCATTTGTTCTCAAATATTAGTATGTATCCCAAACTCCAGGAAAGCTTGTTAAGACACAGGCTTTGGGGACCACGCCCCCAGAGTTTCCTATTCATTAGGTGTAGGGCAGACACCCCTGAATTAGCATTTCTGACTAGTTCTTAGGTGACATTGGTGATGCTACCCTATTTGAGAATAATTACAGTAAGGTAACTTTGCATCCCCACTGACTGACCGAAGCTTATACACTCACTAGTCATGAGTTCCCTGTGGACCAAGCACAGAACTACATTCCAGGACACAGAAACTGTATTCACAGTTTTGTCATTGATTTTCTCTGTGTCCTGTGCAAATCACTAAGTATTTATATACACAACTTCATCTTTGAGCAAAATGCTGACCTGTTTTGGGATATAAACTATTACAATCCATTTTGGGCCTTCAAAATTGCATTGAGGTGCTCAGCAATTACCGCCTTATGATGTAATATCGATCACAATCCAACTATCTTATTGACTCAACACATATTAATTATTGATGAAAATTGTCTGCCTGAGATTCTAATTCAGTTAAACACTGTTGTCATCACCCTCCGGGTAAAGCTATATTAATCATCAGGGCTGTTTACTGCTAGACGGTTTGAACGTCCCACCCAGTGTTGCTCTGTGAGTGGGTTGCTTTGTAGCTTAAAAACAAGCCAGAGGATGATGAACGTGATGTTCATTAGGAATTGAATCATGTCTCCATAATGCTTCGTTAGTTTTGTGCTGTTGACTCAAAGTTCTAGATCCTAGATTGGGACATAGCTAAATGGTTTATGTATTAAAGTGACTTTTCCCAAGAAAAACCCTCAGTGAACATAGGTCTGTTTTGTTGAGTTTATACAGGCAGATATTGCTTCTGCCTGAAAGAGTAAGTGTCACTTAACACACTGAACTGATTCTATTTGTGCCCAACATTGGTAACAGAAACAAGTGTCAGAAAACCATTGTTATAATAAAGTAAGCCCAGTGATTTCTGAGAACACACTTAGATTTCTATGTAAAGAAATATACTTGTGTCGATGAACTTCTCCCATGCTCCATCCCATACAGAATCAAACTGTCTGTGCCTATGTATGTATAAGGCACATCCACCCAGTGAGATACTACACACTCTTCATGGAAGTTTTTAAGGTGACTGGCCAGTGGATTTAAGCTAATGAAGAAAGATAAATCATTGGCAGAAGTGATCATTAAGAAAAATTCTCACCCTATTGGACAGATACTGCTTCTCCAAATGGATTCCTGATTTGGGGGTGATGGACCAGGATTCCACGTGGGCAACACGTGGAGAAATGCCTTAGAATGAGTTGTCCCTTCTTATAGACTCCAAACCAGTACCTCATCAGAGGACTCGTGTTTGCTCCACCAGGTCTTGGAGCAAGAGACCTTACCCAACCCTCCTGCAAGCTTCCCACTGCTTAGATCCCTAGGATCAATAGTGTGTTCAACTGGTGCTTTGAATCATAACGAATGTTTCTCCCAGGAACATGGCTTCCTCTGGTGAACTGGGGATCCACGGTAAACTTGAAGGAAGGTGCCCAAATGAGATTCTCATCATGTCCTTATGAAATCAAGGGTCACCATAGAAGAGTATGAAGTCTACACAAAGCCACTGAAGAGAATGTTTTGACTGGATTTTATACAAATAACAAAATGCCTATATCCATGAAGCACATTAGGATATCCACTTTTTCAGGACCCTATATCCTTTTGGACACCAGAGCAGAGCCCTCCATTAGAGGATTCCCACGTCTGTATTCCAGCCTTTCCAGAGTCAAGGTTGGCATCTTGCTTGGCAGATCCCAAGTTATTTAATAGGTGCATGTATGTGTAGGGGTATGTGTGGCTAAATGTAGGCATTTGTGTGAGTGTGTGTGATATGTGATATGGGAAGGTTGCTTCCTTTCAGGTCATGTCAGGCAAAACAAATATTTAAGGGAAAAGAGAGTTTGAAGGCATATCCTAAATAATTATCTATAAATCCAGAAGAGAGGGACTGCCCTGGTGGTCTAGTGGTTAAGACTCCAGGCTTCCAGTGCAGGGGGCATGAGTTTGATCCCTGGTTGGGGAACTAAGATCCCATGAGCTGCACAGCATGGCCAGAAAAAAAAAAAAAAATTGAAAGCCAGAAGAGGGAAAGTGAAATGTCTGTATGTGGATGTGCAGAAATTTAAATTTTTCTAGATTAAATCCTTGACAGTGTCTTGGCAACAGGAAACCATTTTCCTGTTGGCTTTACTTAGTTTTCTCTTTAACGTTTAAATTTACTCAAGTCTCAATTCATATTAGTGTTTCCTTGTCTTAATCAATCTTTCTTCAAACCCTTAAGCCCCAGGATTAACAAAGTTATAACAGATCAACTGTGATAATTAAGTAAACACTAAGCATACATAAACACACCTATCCCCACACACATACAAATACAAAACCACACATATATACTGTACCAGGTATATAGTAGGCACCTATCTATTGTTGAATGAATGACCAAACAATGTAATTAAAATATTATAACCGAAATACTGATTTTTGATTGGGGGCATCCCATAGTCTTGCTTCATCAATAATCACATATGGACCTTTAAGTGATCCATCCTGTACGTGAGTGTCTTCAGTCCTTGTTCTCTTTGTGGACTTTCACCTCCGTCCCACTGCAGCCTGGCTCCTTATTTCAGTGGTCTCCTGAAGCCACCATATTACCCAGGATCCCTTCCTTGGAGAACCAGGTGCAAAGGGGTAGGATGGTTGTCAGATATAAGTCAGATGTCAGTGTAGGTCCAGAGCTTACTGATTTTTGGAGCCCTCTAAAAAAAATACTACACAATGAAGAATTCAAAATTAGAAACAAAAATAAATATTTACATGGAATGATAAAAGAAATTACAAATATTAAAATACTAACGAATACCAAAGCCACCGTAAGATCTACAACAATATCAACAACCTAACGTTTTATTTATACTCACCTAGCATACCTTCACAATATTTTTCTTGTAACCTTTGGCTGTATGCTCTTTAATCACCTCTTCACATGACAATTTTGTAACATTTTCTCTAGAGAGTTTGGAAAAATAATTCAGTCTTTTCTCTAGTGTGGATATTCAAATTTGGTTTCATGTTATTGATAGCTTAAACATTTATTTTATCTTCGCATCTTATTATTGGTAATGTTAGGTCAATTTTGTGGTTTTGTCAAACTTGGAAAAATCTCTACCAAGCTTTTTTGCATATAGTAGCTGTTAAAGACATATTAACTGTTTGCATAAAACCATATACTTTTGTGCTATATACAAACACAGAGATTTTGATAAACTCTATTTTGTGCAATTCCTATTATAAAGGGAAATATTTATAGTGTATTCACTATTCTATATGTTGTGTCATTGGAATTAATTCCTGAGAAGAAAGAACTTCCCCTTTGAATAGACATGAGTAAGACCCACATCATCTCCTTAAAATATTTTACATCTGGTAGTTGGAAGATTGTCCCTCGGCCTGGCTTCTGGCTCTGGATAACTCAAGCCTTCTTTCCTTCTCAACACTCACATACATTTGGATCTTGGAGCCATTGGGCAGGTTCTTGTCATCATATGGCCTCTGACCCTGCATTTTCATATCATGACTCCGGGTAAACATATTCCTTGGTGCTCTTTCTACACAGCCATGGGTACCAATAACTGTACACAGACATGACCGAGAATCACACAAACGTACCTCCACACAACCGGACTAAATGTAACCCCTATTCAACACTCAACTTCCTTGAAGCTGATTCCATAAATGTCTATGATAAATAGGCAGGTGGAGACGTGTGATAGGAAGACAGTAAAAAGTGTCTGCTCTTTTAACCAATTGGAATAGTAATATCTTTAGCTATGAATTTCACTTAAACATGTTAGTGCATGAACACATTGCTTGGAAGTAGCAGTGTGTGTGAGGGAGCCTTAAGCTAAAGCTTCATGATAAATTGAACTGTGTCAGGTCTCCTGGAGACTGGAGTGGGGTGCAGAAGTCATTCATCTTTTTCTCTCTGGGGCCACCTGGTCTTTTGCCTCTGCTGATCCATAGCTCTTACTTCCCATCACTTTTCCTTGATCATCCCTTGGTGACTGTAGCCCTAAGACAATACTATATAACCTGTTTCAGCTCCACCTGTCACCAACTAACTATGATCTGTGACTCTTGGTCAACCTTGGGAAGGGAATATAATTAGGGTCCAACTAATAGTCAATGGGCTGGCCTGTGCCTGGTGAGGTTATGGTCATGTCACATGCTGCCCATCCTGCAGGGTTTGTGGAAAGATCTGAATTCTCACAGCTGCATTTGAAGTTACTAAAATGCATCCAGTGGGCTTTTAAACTCTGTTATTGTTTAGCCACACTTGCCTATATTTCCAGTTCTCCCACTCCCCTTCTCTCACCAGTTTATTTCTAAACTCATTGAAATATCCAAGCCCCTGTCTCTTTACTTTCTCTCTTGTTTCCTCCTGTCTCTACTTGTCTCCCAACACATTTCACCCTACTGACTACTCCTGTCACTATATCAACTCTCTGACCTCCATGGGTTTTCAACGCCTCCCCAGCAAGAAACCCCAACTCTCAGATCTTCAACCTGTAGTCTCAGGTCTGTGAGTATCTCTGGAGAGTGTCATATATACCTGCAGATTAGGGTTCCTAAAAATTCATGGTCTCCAACCAGTTTCCTCATTGCACTTAGCAATCCCACTGTGTGTCCTGGTGGCCAGTCGCTATGATTTCCCATTAAGCTGGTTCCACAATTGTATCCCTACCCTGTGATTCCTCGCTCTTTTTTTATTGAAGTGTACCTGACTTACAGTATTGTATTAGTGTCAGGTATTTAGCATTGTGAATCAGTATTTTTACAGATTGTACTCAATTAAAAGTTATTACAAGATAATAGATATAATTTCTTGCGTTATATAATATATCCCTTTTGCTTATGTGTTTTATAATGATATTGATAGTTTGTATCTCTAAATCCCATACCCCTAATTCGCTCCCCTCCTTCCCTCTCCCCTTTGGTAACCACTAGTTTGTTTTCTGTATCTGAGTCTGTTTCTGTTTTGCATATACATTCATTTGTATTATTTTTTAGATTCCACATGTAAGTGATATCATACAGTACTTGGCTTTATCTGACTTAGTTCACTAAGCATAATATTCTCTAGGTCCATTCACATTGCTACAAATGGCAGAATTTCATTCTTTTTATGGCTATAACATTGCGTTGTATAAATATACCACAGCTTCTTTATCTATTCCTCCCTCTAAACTCTACCGACATCCAGTTCAGAAAGTTTCCTCACCTACAATTTCACAACGAAAATAAAAGAATTAGTAAGAGCTTCCAATTCCTGGCTCTCCCTTCCTCCAGCCCCGCCCCCCCCATCAATTCCACACGTACTGGCACCCGCTCTCTTTATTCCTTTCCTCTTGCTCAGGGGAGCAGTCTCTCCTCCAGCGCAGGGACTGACCTCTCACTCTGCATGCATCTCCAGCCTCTGCTCTCTACTTACTGATCTGCTTCAGCCCATCCATAGTCCTTGTGAGCTCCTATATCTCAGGGACGTTTCCCTTCGATCCTACTTGTCTCTCCCGCCTGTGGCCCAAAGCATTTGCTTCATTTTTCAGATGCTGTGACCTATACGTGTGTCAGCCTCCCCACCCTCATGCTTAGCAGGATCTCCATGAATCTGTTCCCAGATCACCAGTGACCCCTGGGTTGTCAAATGCCCCTGGATTTCACTCTTGTTCCACATGAATCCACAGCAGGATTTGACAATAATGACCTCCCCTCCTTCTCAAATACTTTTGTCCTTTGCCACCCCCCTTTCTTGGTCTTCCTTTTTTTTTCTGACTTCTCTTCCCAGTCCCCTTTGAGAGCTCCTATTCCTTCACCTTTAATACTGCAGTTCCTGACAGTTTCATCCTAGATTCCTTTCCCTTCTCACTCTCATACTTTTAATAACTCATCTCACAACCCCTCCTTAAAACTACCACCCTCCTGGCTTCAGATTGAAACATCTTCCCCATTATGTCATAGTTTCTACATGGATATCCTACAGGAGGCCGACACTGGACATGTCTGAAACTATGCTCACATCCCCTTTCATGCATCCTTCACCCCCAACCCCTGTCCTACACCCATATAATGACCCCTTCCATTCTTCATGACCCACACGTGGTGACCCCTTCTCTGCACTGCCCATCTAAGTATATGGCTCCATCCAGTCACCAGCCTAGGGACCTGCCCATCATGGCAGTCGCCTCCACTTCCTTCACATCCCAAATCAGATCGGTCTCTAATTCCTGATGATTATACTGCCTATATGTTGCCCAAAGCTCCCTCTTCCTCCCTATTTTCACCATCACAGCCTTGCTTCTGCCCCTTACCGTATTTTGTATTTACAATAAAAGCTCTTTTACTGGCCTCACTGTCTTCTTTTGTGGCCTTGTTATCCATCTCTATTGACTCTTTGACAGTGTACATAAAATCCTGCTTTTTAAAAAAATTATGAATATTAACATAGCACAACCCTCTTCTCTCTCCATTCTGCTTCTTTAAACCCTCACTTTCAGTTATAGCAAAGCTGGAAGCTTCCCCAGGAGTCCAGACTTTCTCTTTCTGTGGCCTTGGCACACATTGTGGTTCTGCTTTTCACCTTAATCCCTATGTTCTCCTTTTCTAATGCATCTGATATCACTTCCTAAAGGAAACCTCTCTAACACTGCCAGAGCCTGTCTGTATATTATAGTTGCTAGTTTATGTGGTCAGGCAGGGATGCTGCCACCCTGCAGCATATACCCAGCGATATATACACAGTATGTAGCTAAATTCTCAGCACAGACTAGACACTCAATAGATGTTGAATGAATGAATGAATTATTGGAATGTTCACCAATAATATATCATCATATTGACATGGGTCCATTGTGTCAACAATCTCCAAATGTGTTTGCAAACACATTTTTAATTGTGGCCATTTGTGCAAGAAAACAACGAAAACAAACAAAAAAAAGGCTATATGTGCAATATCAATAAAAGGGGAGGTTGACCAGAGAGTCCGTAAATAGATTTTTTGCTGCTAACAGGCAAAACTGATTGACTGCATGAACTCCAAAAGTTTTAGTGTGTGTGTGTGTGTGTGTGTGTATGTGTGTGTGTGTATGTGTGTGTGTGTGTTGGTTAATCTGCAAATGATGTACATAATACTCCCACAGAAATGGCCATTTTTTAATCTGATATTTTATTGATGTCCTGGGCCAGAGATTCATACATAATTTGTTTCAAAAGTGGCTGCAGGATAAGCTTAATCAAGATTTTCTTTAACTTGATATATTTGGAGACATACACCTTGTGGGATTTTTGATGTTCTGATCTACTGAACCAAGAATAGAGCATGTGGGGTGGGGTGTGGTGAGGTGGTGTGGTAACAGTGAGCGGTCTGTTTCCCTTCCGTCTATATGTAGCACAAGACTGGAGTCAAAGTCATACTGATGCTTCATAATTTGTTTTCCATTTTAACCCTGGTAAACTCCCGTTTCCTTTCACAAAGTATTTCTTATGACATGACTTCTTCTAGTTGACAGATTGCTTTTTATTATTCCCAAGTATAATTTATCAGCTTACTTTTCTTCATTCTGGTTTATTTTTATAGCTCTGATAGTCAGATTTTAGAACAACTAGTCTTAAATAGTTACTCCTCCTGAGAAAACAAGTATGAAAACAGTGTAAAATATTATAAAGATAAACCTTTATGTCCCACCTACACATCATCAGAATTGGCTAATGGCAGTTTCATTTCTTGAGAGATATCTCCTAAAGATACATAAGGGCTCATATTTTAATAGTCTTCATGTTTTTCCCCTTTTTACTATCTCTTTATAGAATTTGGAGACATTTATTTCTCATCATGTTCTCTCCAGGGTTATTGCAAATTTTGACAGTATCATTAAAGCTACTTTGAACCTTCCATTTTTTTATGTAATTATTTATTTCACGGAGTTTAGCATTCTTAGAACTAAATTTTTTCACTATTTTCTCAATCTTTTTTAATCGATATAAAGAATTTAAAGCTACTGACTCATCATACTGCTTTTTCACTCAGAATTGTGTTAAGGTTATCCTAACAAATAGCTGACAAAGACATTACATTTCTTAATGATCAAGGTAGGGAACAGAGGACAAGAGTCAGTCTTCACAACAGTAAGAAGAGAAAGTGAAACGTTAAGTATTGGGATGGCACCACAGGAAGCCCAAGTATTTTTATCATGCTTATTTCAATTAATCCAAGTGGAAATATTGTGCAAAGAAGAATTTTTCACACTACCTCATATATCTTGAAATGAAATACATGCATTTTATTTTAAAATATGAGAACTTTAATGGCTTTTTTCCCACCAAATTCTATATTTGTCTGTCCTTACTCTTAAAGGGTATTGGCTCATTTATTGGTTTATATTAACTCGAGGTGATGCATTCACATACATACATACGCAGATGTACACATACAGTGAAAACTCCCTTTTTATAGTTCATGGTATTCTATCACATGTTAAGTTTCCTTAACTAATTCTTTGTTGATAAACTCTTAGGGTCTTTCAACTATTTTGCCATTGAAAACCATGCTGCAGGGGTAACACTGCACATATGTCTTTTCTCATGTGTGTAAGAATCTCTGCAAAATGTTCTCAGAACTGAAGTTATGTGATCAAAAGCTATATGCATTTGTAATTTTTATATATACTTCCAAATACCCTCCATAGAAGTAGAATATAGATAGATAGATGATAGATAGATACAGATAGAGAGATATAGAGAGATATATACATCCTGTATCTCCATTTGATCTTCCATGCCAAGAGTTTCCATCATTCCTCCCTTACAGGGGCCACCTCCGTACTCTATGGTCTTCAGAGAAAAGTCAGTGAGAGGAGAAAAGAGTGAGGTCCCATGTGCAAAACAGAGTTACAAAGTTTGATATATTTTTCATTGCATAGCAGTGCTCCTGACTACGTTTAACTTGATGTGTTGAGTTTGGTCTGTATAAATTGCATGCACTAAAGTAATACTGAGCATTTTTCAATGGGATTTATATTTCAATTAAGCATTTTATTTTAAAACAGTTTTAGATTTACAGAAAAATTTCAATGTCACAAAAATTGCACAGATGGTACAGAGAGCTCCCATATGTTCTACATCCAGTTCCCCTATTATTAACATCTTACATTAATGTGTACACTTGTTAAAATTTAAATTTGTTAAAATTCTATGAACCAATACTCTGACATTATTGTTAACTCAAGACCATACATTCTAAAGATTTCTTTATTTTTACCTTTCATCCTTTTTTCTGTTCCAGGGTCTCCATACATGATACCATATTCCTCTCCACCTTGGTATTTCTTCTTCTTCTTTTTTTTTTTTTTGCGGTTCGCGGGCCTCTCACTGTTGTGGCCTGTTCTGTTGCGGAGCAGGCTCAGCGGCCATGGCTCATGAGTCCAGCCACTCTGTGGCATGTGGGATCTTCCTGGACCGGGCCACAAACCTGTGTCCCCTGCATCGGCAGGCAGACCCCCAACCACTGCACCACCAGGGAAGCCCCGGTATTTCTTCCTAAAGTAATATGTCAACCTCTGGGTTCCTAACCCTGAAATCTTATTGTTCACTGAGAACCTACTTCTCAAATGGAAAATCCTATGGTCTGAATGTTTGTGTCAGCCCCAAATTCATATGTTGAAAACTTAATGCTCAAGGTGATAGGATTAGGAGGGTGGGGCTTTCAAGAGGTGATTAGGTCATGAAGGTGGAGCTCTCTTGAATGGGATCCGTGTCCTTATAAAAGAGGTCCCAGAGAGCTAGCTAATCCCTCTATAATGTGAGGACACAATAAGAAATGAGGACCTCGCCCAACCATGCTGGTACCCTGATCTTAGACCTCCAGCACACAGAACTGTGAGAAATGCATTTATGTTGTTTAAAAGCTACCCAGTCTGTGGTATTTTATTATTAACAACCTAAACAGACTAAGACAGAGGATTATTTTTCCCTCACACCCATTATACCTGAGGGTCAGCATAAGGGATTAGGTCCTCCTTGTTTCCCTGTGATGCCTTCAGATCATCACTTCATCTCCAACTCTCAAAACCCTTGCTCGCATGAGACTAGCACTATCAAAATCTATCCTACTTCCTCTTCATTGCTGCCAGGACGTCCTCCTGGTCACTCCTTTCTTTCACTGAAAATTTTAACCTCTGGATCACTGGTTTCTTCCATACTTCTTCATCGACATTCTACCTACATTCCTGCCAATTATTGGATTCCAACACCCACACAAATGTACCATCCATGATCATTGTGGATGTAGCATCCACATCTTGACCTTAAATCTCTATGCATCCTCCCATTCGGTGACCTTCCCTTCTGTGGCCACTTTCTCCCAGGGTCCTACCTCAGAAACATGCCACCTCTCAGATATCAAATTCTGACATTCCACTCACCAACCACAAGTTTCTATCCACCAAGACATTTGGTCAAGACCCTTGCAAAAATTCTGATTCACAATGTCATTTTTAGCTCATTGATTTTTTTCATTTCCTCACAATCCCTTTGACCTTCCTTTCCTTTGTGGTACAGTTTAGAGTCATCATTAAAATTCTTCACTTTCAATCAATTTCCTTCCCTCTCTTTTCCTGCTTGGTACTTGGATGGCAACCCTCCAGGCTGAATGCACTTTTCCGTCTGCTGTCTCTAGCCTTCACTGAAGCAGCTGGACATTGCTCGGAAAAAATCACATGTCCTGTCAGTTAGGCATTCCTTTGATATCTTTATCTCAAATTTCACATGGGCATGATTATCCTATAAATCTTTTTTCATCTATTCTCCTTGGTTTTCTCTTCTGCCCGATGGCAATCTCATAAATTTCCCTTACTCATACCCTTATTGGATAACCTTGCCTCATAATTCATAGAAAGAATAGAAGGCACCAGATAGGAAACCTCTTATTGCTTCCTCCCAATCCATAAATCTGCTCACATCTGGATTCCTCTTCTCCTTTCCCCCTGTTACAACTGATTCAATGCTTCTTTTTCATCACACCCAGTCCCTCTAAAGATGCTGTAGGTCCCATCTCTTCTTGACATTACAGGGCTCCCTCTGCTGTCCTCTCATTCCTGTAACATCAATCTCCACATTTTCCTTGATTATGCCTGACAGCCTACAGAGATCAAGATCACCAGCTGTCTTCGTGACGCTGCACAACGATCAATTTTTGGTTTTAATCTCACTGCGATTGACCTTGCAAACAACATCCTTTTCTCTTGGTCTTTGTGACGTCAACTCCCCTTGGTTCTTTCTTGGCTTCTCTACCCTCCAGGCTTCTCTTCATCTACTCTACCTATGATGGTGAATTTGAAGGACCAAGTCCTGGAATGTCTACTATTCTCCCTTGAAATTCTATTCCTAGAAGAGAGCCTCTGTTTATGAGGCTTTAAATCATATCTATATGATTCTGACTGAAGTTTTTCCCAATAAGTCTTTTGCATGTCTAATTCCATCTTGAAGACTGCTTCTTGGAGATGTGAGGCTATTTATTTGATATTAACAAAGATAAGCCTACTCAAGTCTTAAGAAAATACCACCAGAATCTTAGCAACAGAATGAATTTTAAGTGGAAGGGTGAGCATTCCACTTGGTGGGAGTTGCAGGGGCCAGGCAGGCTGCTATCGCTTGACTGAAGTGACAGGGACAATGTTATTCCCATTACATTCACAAGCTCATGCACGCAGGGACCACAACAGACTTGATGGACCACACAGACTTTAGTGAGCAGGTGTAATCACGGTAAGAGTGCAATTAGAGGGAAGAAATAATGCTTACATGTTTTAAGGCATTGGTGGGAAGAATATATGTGCCTTTAAAAGTGCAAAGCAGCTCGATTCTGGGTGCAACAGGGAGCACAGGCAGTCAGTGAGGTTCTAGGGTTAAAATGTCGATGCCAAACTTGGATAGCCAGTGGCAGTGGGAAATGGAAACAAATATTCTTAATGGGAAAGGCATACATCAACTAAGACCTAGCAATTCAGGCTGCCACCATAGCAAATTCCTAAACAAAGGCAGCAAAATCCCTGGATATCAGACTGAGTAGAATAAGAAATGAGAATTTAATTCCGTTTGACTTGTAACAAGGAAGAGATAAATACTTGACACTTAATCTAAAGAAATTAACATTCAAGGGGATTTAATTATTGAACTCTAATGTCTCTGTGAAAATTATCGTAATGGGAGGGCTTAATATTCACAGTTGGAATTGATCTTGAAACTGTCTTTATACATTTTATTATTGTAGGTTTTTAATGTTGTACTTGGATCTCTTTGCAGAATCACTAATGGAATATTTTGAACAACATGACATTTGGAATGGGAAGTCAAACAAGAAGTGATTTTTGTTTTGGATCAGAATAGCCATGGAAGTTATTCTAATTAGTGTACTCTTTTTTTTTTAAATTATCTTTTACCTTTTAAAAGCTGCTGAGCATGCCACTGTTTGACTACATAGCACGGGCTCTAGGTGCGTGGGCTTCAATTGTTGCGGCACATGGGCTCAGTAGTTGTGGCTCACGGGCTCTAGAGCGCAGGCTCAGTAGTTGTGGCACATGGGCTTAGTTGCTCCTTGGCATGTGGGATCTTCCGGGACCAGGGCTTGAACCTGTGTCCCCTGCATTGGCAGGCAGATTCTTAACCACTGTGCCACCGGGGAAGCTCCTAATTAATGTACTCTTCACTCGCATTTCAGGGCCTTCTGGGGGACAAATCTGTGCTGTCCCTCAGTGTTTCCAGCAGAATGCCTAAAGGAGTTACTTTAAGCAGCAGAGTTGATATTAAGGAAATGGGCTTATGAAGGTAGAAGTAGGATTGCCTTGGTGGACGGTTCATCCCCTCACCCAAGATAGAGAACGTTTGGTGAGTCACCAAAGGCTTTTATATTAACCTCAGTAAGTTGAGAGAAGAGGAGGCTGGAGAAGGTTAAGGGGGGTTATGCACAGGAGGGGTGAACATTTATTATCCACCCTTTGTGTTTGCTTTCATGTGAAGGTAGATTTTGGAGTAAGGCTCCTGGCTTCTCTCCACCACCTTCATCAACTTCTCTCCACAGCGAGTAGAAGTAACCTTTGGGATAAGTGAGTAGAAAACCCAGTCAGACCCGCCTTCCCCGCGTTCTCTGGGAACTGCCCACCTGCAGAGAGCATCTGTTCTCTGCCACCCCTTACCCAAATCTCCCTCACCCTCACAGCTCTGTCCGCGCCAGGGCAGAAGTTCTCCCTAAGCCAGGGGTCCGCTCTCAGCCATCCCATTGTGCTACCATATCTGGGGTCATTCTCCAGCCCCACTCCATGCTTCCCTCAGCGAGCTGCCTCAGGGAAGTGTGAGTTCACAATTCTCTTCCTTCATGTGGTAACAGGGCACACTTCCTGCCCTCTCTGGTGGGAAGGGCTGCAGAATCGGGGGGTGTAATCATGAAGTCACAGAACTTTGTTTGCTCAGTAGAGGTTCAAACTGTCTAACTCCTAAGCATGTTGCACATATTATGAAGGACAGTTAAACTAAAACGAGCCCCACTTTGAGATCTGATAGAATTACTAACAGTAACTGAGTGAATTATTCAAAGGAGCTTTATGGCTTCATGTAGGAGGGAATTGAAACTAATGTCATTATGTAGGAAAACAGGAGAGTTCCGACAAATAGGGCCATGCCTCCTTGATACATTTTATCTAAAGAGCAGTGACTTGCAGGACCTCAGAGAGCACCTGACAGAAGAAGCGAAAGGGATTTATGGTGGTGGTTCAAAACAAGGCTTCACGTTTTAGGTTGTTTTATTTCCTTAACGTACAAGAAAGGATCAAGTCATGTTTTGGGAGAATTACTGTGGAATTTGGTAATAAAAGGGTTTTGTTTCACTGAACTGCTGGAAGCTATTTTGAGATAATTTTTGCTGTAGTAGTATCAGAAGTCACCTGCAATTCGACTAAGAAGATGAAGGTTCTGGAGCTCTGTCTGACAGCAGGTCATGGTACCTACCACCTGAAAGCTAGTCACGTCTCTGCACAATTGCTTTGGTTTAAGGGTCCGTAAGGATATAGATTAGTGTGGCTAAATTTGCCTCAGAATGCAGAGACACGATCACTTCAATAAACTGTCACCAATTGCCCCCTTGCGCAGGTTCTCTTGGCCATATTAGCAATAGCAATATAATATTCTTAACCTCTTGGCTTTAAAAATCAACCAGTATGTAGCGACTACTCCACCTGTTGGTATCCATGGTTATAATTCCAGAGTTGCAAGCATGATGCACCACCCATAATGTCACCAATTTGTTTTCTAATCTCCAGAAGGATTGAAATTTAAATAATTCCAAATAAAGCCAGTGTAAAACCTCCCAGCTTCTCTCCTAAACTGACCCTCCAGAATCCCACTGGTGATGGGAATCCTTTCTTTAGCAAGCACTACACAGGACCACTCCGGGGTGTTTGGGAAAGCCTTAAACCTCATGTTAATTGAAGCCACCCTGGATCTCAGAGGCACCATGTCTCCGGGCACAGAGAGATTGACCTCATGTGGTACCCAAGCTGCATGAAGACATCTGTGCTCCAGGGATGGCTCAGGACCCTTAGGAGTTTAATTCCAGTGATATTTCTAGATCACGAGAGATTTTCTTTAAATGAAGACTGCCTCTCCCATCATTCTTCAGATGATGCATCCTTTAACCAATGCTTTAGCATAAACTAAAATAGGTCATATCTTTCTTCAAGAGCCACACACTTTGTATGAATGAGGATGGATTTGACATCCTGCAGGTTACAGGTTTATGGCTTCTGCTTGTGAAAAACATTTTCAAAGAAGGAAGTTGCTAAGCAGAATTTCAGGTTTCTGATGTGCATTATCATAGGAGAAAAAAAGAAAAAACTCTGCACAGATTTTATTTCCTTTAATTTAAAAACAACATATAGTTTGAAATAAGAGAATTTCAAAGGATTTTTATTAGGTTTTGCAAATTAACAAAACGAAATAGACCATTTTTAATGTACATCCCATTTAGTGGTGGCCCCTCATGCCAAGGTCTCCCCCCACCATCAAGTGCCATACACTGTGCTCAGCTTGTGCTCAGGCTAAGGGTCAATCACGTTGTAGATTCAGTCTCATTCCTGTTCATATAGAAATATTCCTAAAGAAGCTTGTATACGTCTACTAGTTTCAGATCAACCCTGAATTGTGTAAGGACTGACTAGAAATATTACAAAATGGGTAAAAAGAAAACTGCAAGCACTTTCCTTAGCAGGTTTCGGTCTATTTTTATGCTATCTGAGCATGGCCAGTTAGCTCAGGAAGTCAGAGTCCAGAGCAAGAAGGCTCTGAAGTTTGGATCCCACCTGGGTCACAATTTCTCAGAGATGCAAATGCTGTTGCATATCCCAGAAGGACCAGGGAGTCCTTCCCAGAAATGCCTCTGCAGAGCTGCTGAGTTGGAGAAAACTAATCCACCACCATCTCCTTAATAAGAAGCCAAGATATAATCTTGTGACTCGATTTGTTAGTAGCATCATATTTTTCTTCTGTTGAAATTTACTTGGCTCTTTCACGATGGAAACATGTCCGTGAGATACGTGAGCATAGCAACCAAATTTCTCATTCTCTCTAATTCTGGGTTCCAGTAAGATCCTGGGAAAAGGCTGTGTTCCACCTGGGATCTCTCAGGGTTTTCTTCTAAGCTAGATATAAGAATTCTGGCTATTTGGGGAAAAGGCTTTTTTTTTTAAGTGGCACAAAAAGCCTTGCCTTATTCTTGTGGAATGGAACAAATATGAGTATGTCAAAGATGTCACCTTCTCTGTGATCTGAAGGTGCCCTCCTGAAAATAAGAAATGTCACAGGGTGAAAAAGTCCATCTAAGGCCCAGACCTCAGTTCCACAACCTTGTCATCTCTGAGTATTGCTGGGACTTCACTTCCCTCCCTCACTCCCGTGACCAGATTCTGTCCTGCAGGATCTAGTGACCAGGGTGAAAGGGATGCTTCCTCTGCTCCTGAGGCATGGACAGAATCTGAGCACAGCCCCTCTCCTGACAGCTCGCTTGGTCCATTATTACCCACACACTCATGTTTCTCCTGCATTAGAATCTTAGGTCCTTTGGCCCTTTACCTTAAAATAATAACAATTATTTTATGTTGACTACACTTCAGATTCTGCCCTAATGCTTTTCCTTATTTTATCTAATTTATATCAAAGCTATATTTTTGTCTTCATTTTACAGAGGAGGAGCTCTAAGTCCAAGATTATGCAGCCAATAAGTGGCAGATTAGAGGCTTGAACCTCCTCAGGTAGGGGGTATATAGACACAGATGGGTAAAATGTCTCCATATTTTCCATAACTTGTTATTATCAGTTAATTAAGAATCTATTTGTTTCACAAATAAATACAGCAAACTTAATAGTAGCATTGATTTTTGAAAGTAGTTGTTAGTTTACACCTTTGTTCTGCTGTCAACATTCATAGGACATGCCTTATGGGTTGAATTATAATTCACAGTTAGATTTTTGTGAATGGTGTAGTCACTCAACAAACGTCTTCTCTTTAGGAAAAGAGAAGCAAATCGGTGTCTAAAAGTAGCAAGCCGATGCTGATAATAAAAGACCGGGATGCCCTGTTGTGAACTCTCAGCGCCGCTCCCTGCAGACGGCGCCCCCTTCAGGCAACATCGGGCATCTCACGTTCGCTGAAACCAGCAGAGGCTCTGCTACTGGCGGCTCCCCGGCGGGTGTAGTCACAGGCCTCCAGCTCTGAGCATAAGCCTCAGGTTTCCTTATTGGTTTGAAACACACTGGGCCCTAACTGGGCAGATAAGAGAGCGGATACCTACGAAGCTGTGTTAAGTTTTCCTAAGTAGCATGATGTGCGCGCGTTTGGAGAGTCTGACGTTAAGGATCTCAGCTTCTTCGGCTTCTTTACGTGCGCCAGGTGTGCCCTTTGCGGACGGCCGGTCTCTCTCTGACCTGGCTGGGCTGCAGGCCCCCGCCTCGCCGACGTGGCCCCCGAGATGGAGCGTGGAAAGTGAATCTGTGAGGCTCTCAGGTGCAGGAACGACGGTCCTGGGCCAGTTCCTGCATTTCCCTCCAAGAAAGCTGTGCCTGAGGGTCCAAGGCATCTCTCTCTTTTTTATTTTATTTTTATTTTTTTACAAATTTATTTATTTATTTATTTATTTTGGCTGCGTTGGACGAGGCGTCTCTTGACTCCCACGGGGCCGAGCCTCCCTGGGGCCCAGGCGCCCGCGGCCAGTTCCCTCGACGGAGCCCGGGCCCCTCCGGACAAGATCTGGGAAGGTCAGGAGCTTGGCCAGACCAGCCGATCCTCGGTCCCTCGAGGGCTGTGTCTCTGCTGAGTCGCTTCAGTCAAAAAGCACCCATGTCACCCAATTTATTGTCAATGCTACAACCTTACCGACTGCCATTTTGATACAGGATTTTAGCCGAGTCCCCCTTTACAGGTCATAACTTTGCCAGATAAAGTTGACTCATTCTTTTTCTATAAAGTTCAGTTGTCAAATTCCATTGCAGCTTCGAGTTATCAAAGTACACTTTTTTTTTTTTTTGGAAGGCCTCGAAGTTGTTTTTTCCTCCTATCCTTTGGAAATTTGCCCTGCATGGAACTGAAATGTCCCAGAGGAATGACCCTGATCACAGCCAGATCTGCTGTGTGAGATGCTTGTACAGGGCGGGTCCCAATCCCCGGGCTGCTGGGTTGAATGACACACGAGTGGGATGTGCTACTTGAGCACAGATCACCGGCACTTGTAAATCGTCTGTTAGAAATTACAGGCGATGTGACGGTTCCTAGTGGTGTTTGTTACCGTAACTGTACAAAGTGGGAAACCCAACAGTACCAACCAGCATAGGCTTATTCAAACCTAATATATTGAAAGACTTTGAATTTAGAAATAATGGCATTTATGAAATCATTCCCTAAATGTTTATTGAACACTTGTTATGTGCAGTTACACACCTTCTGGGTAGAAACAAGACCTCCTCTTCTTTCCCTTTTTCTGTATTTTTCCATGTCCACAGCTTCACAGGTTCCAGCAGGTTCCCGACCCCAGCAGGGGCCAGCTCAGTCCTGGGGGCCTGATGAGCAGGTACACACTCTCCCCTTCTTCACCTCACGTGACTGAGGCTGAGCCCAGCTCCTCCCACCAGCTCCGTCTGGTCTGTCAATCACATTATCATTTCCTCAGGTCAGGAGTTTGCGCGTTACCAGGGTTTGCCTTCACCAGGGTCACTTTGGATTCAGCATTTCCTTGCACACCTATCCACACGTCCAGAGAATTCTTCACATTCTCTTTCCCTTCTGTAATTTCTGCTCCTTCCACCACCACCTGACACTCACCTGACACTCCTCCTGTTACCTGGATCATTGCAAGTGTTCCTTGACTAACCCTGACTTCATTATTGTTCCTCCAGCTTCCCTCCCAGCCTCCTCCTACCTTTCCCTAATACACGTCTATCCAACCTGCTGCCGCCAGTTCAGAACTCCACTGGGATCACCACATGTCCCCCAGGTTCACAAAATGCTAAGGACTCTTTATTTACTCATGAAAAGCCTAACATTCACCATCAATGAATTAGGACTTTTTATAATATTATTTCCACCTTTCTTTCTAACTCCTGGATTGAAGAGTGGTGTTACGTTTGCCCGTGTTTCTGAACCGATGTGGAGTTTTGATTATACTATGTGAATCTGAATGTCAATCTTTAATGTGTCAGAAATCAGAATTGTCCTTTTTCATATATTTTCTATGTGAAATTATCACTGTCTAGAACACATAAAGATAAATAGGGATATTAGAAAGTAGTGCTATTTAGGCTGAGGACACAGTGATTTCTAGTTTCTGGGGAAATATTGAAATTTAACTTAAAAATTTTATATTGAATGCTTAAGAATATAAACAATTTACAACTTAAATACATCAACGAGTAACTGGTCCCATATTCTATGCAAAGGCAAGATAAGCTCATCAGTATAAAGGAAACATCTTTGTCTTTCAGGAGTTTTTCATCACCTTAGGAACAAGAGTTCAATAGCCTTAAACAGTAAAGTTACTTTTCTCTTGTTTCTGAGCCTATGTGGAATTTTTAAAATTACAGTATATTTATTTGAAAATTAATCACTAAAATTAATTATGAGGGCCATAATAACCCTCATACATTTTTAATGTTGATGATAACTGTCTAAACCATTTAGAGATGAGAAACCAGAACTTCACAAGGTAGTGATGCTTTGTTCTCTACTGCTGGGTCTGTTTGCTCAGCTATAAGCTGCGGGTTGTAATACATTCCTCCCAAGGTGGTTGTGATTCATTAAAAGCATAACATATACAAAGGCACCCAGTGCTATGCTGAGTACTGACCAGCCCTTTGTTTCCTCCTTCTACAATTTTTTCTTTCCTTTTTCTTCTTTTTTCCTTCCTTCCTTCCTCTTCGGTGAAATGGCAGGTCCTGAAATAGAGCACAGTGCACACTGCGTGACGTTTTCTAAATGAACACAGCACAGGACAGCAGCATCTGCTTTCTGCTCCGTTGTCCTGCCTCTGCTCTTTCTACCAGCTCACAGCTACTCCGCCTGTGCTTGTCGGCTTCCATACTCCTCTGGTCAAAGCAGGAGAATAGGTTTTGCAGTGTGTGTGTGATTCCAGTTTAACTCCTGCAGCTGCTGTCTCTGAGCACAGCAGGATGAACATCTAGAGGCCACCTGCCCGCTCACCCCTCAGCATCCTACCAGCCAGTCCATTGGGGGCTCAGAGGACCAGACCTGCCACCATTTGAGCCAGCAGGAGCATGTTTCGAGTAGAAGAAGCTGAGAAATGCTTGAGAGGGGAGGCTCGTGTGGGAAGTTGCTTGCTGAGCTCTGAGAGCTCTGACAGGATGCTAGTTCTTTCCACAAAAGTCAAGGGTTTTCCAGGTTCATCGTGTGTTAAAAGCAAAAGGCAGTTTGCAAAATAAGTGATGAACATAATGGAACATGGACATTTACCAGTCATATTTCAATAGAGGTCTTTGCCTAATTGATGAATAAGATGGAAACATGATTTAGGAAGTACAGCCAGTGTTGCACTTTTTCCATTTGGATGTACACTTCTTTGTTAGGCATTTTTCGAGCTATGGCACCATTAAAACCAAGGATCAAAATAAGCTGAACCAGGGGCTTCCCTGGTGGCGCAGTGGTTGAGAGTCCGCCTGCCGATGCAGGGGACACAGGTTCGTGCCCCGATCCGGGAAGATCCCACATGCCGCGGAGCGGCTGGGCACGTGAGCCATGGCCGCTGAGCCTGCGCGTCCAGAGCCTGCATGTCCGGAGCCTGTGCTCCACAACAGGAGAGGCCACAACAGTGAGAGGCCCGCAAACCCCAAAAAAAAAAAAAAAAAAAAAAAAAGCTGAATCAGAACCAAGACTTGAAAAATAAGGAAGCATTTCAATCATACTACTAGTAATAAAAATATCAGTATACTTGTAATCACTTATACAGTAATCATATAATAATGTTTTTGATGAAAGCAATAATTAATTAATATAAATCTAAAGTACCTTTTTTAAAAAGGCAGGAAGAAAGAGATTGAGAGAGAAAGATAAAGAGAGCTTTAGAAGCTTTTGCACAGCAAAGGAAACCATAAACCAAAAGACAACCCTCAGAATGGGAGAAAATATTTGCAAATGAAGCAACTGACAAAGGATTAATCTCCAAAATTTATAAGCAGCTCATGCAGTTTAATAACAAAAAAACAAACAACCCAATCCAAAAATGGGCAGAAGACCTAAATAGACATTTCTCCAAAGAAGACATACAGATTGCCAACAAACACATGAAAGGATGCTCAACATCACTAATCATTAGAGAAATGCAAATCAAAACTACAATGAGGTATCACCTGACACCAGTCAGAATGGCCATCACCAAAACATCTACAAACAATAAATGCTGGAGAGGGTGTGGAGAAAAGGGAACCCTCTTACACTGTTGGTGGGAATGTAAATTGATACAGCCACTGTGGAAAACAGTATGGAGGCTCCTTAAAAAACTAAAAATAGAACTACCATATGACCCAGCAATCCCCCTACTGGGCATATACCCTGAGAAAACCATAATTCAAAAAGAATCATGTACCAAAATGTTCATTGCAGCTCTATTTACAATAGCCCAGAGATGGAAACAACCTAAGTGTCCATCATCGGATGAATGGATAAAGAAGATGTGGTACATATATACAATGGAATATTACTCAGCCATAAAAAGAAACGAAATTGAGCTATTTGTAATGAGGTGGATAGACCTAGAGTCTGTCATACAGAGTGAAGTAAGTCAGAAAGAGAGAGACAAATACCGTATGCTAACACATATATATGGAATCTAAGAAAAAAAAATGTCATGAAGAACCTAGGGGTAAAACAGGAATAAAGACACAGACTTACTAGAGAATGGACTTAAGGATATGGGGAGCGGGAAAGGTAAACTGTGACAAAACGAGAGAGAGGCATGGACATATATACACTAACAAATGTACGGTAGATAGCTAGTGGGAAGCAGCCGCATAGCATAGGGAGATCAGCTCGGTGCTTTGTGACCGCCTGGAGGGGTGGGATAGGGAGGGTGGGAGGGAGGGAGATGCAAGCGGGAAGAGATATGGGAACATATGTATATATATAACTGATTCATTTTGTTGTGAAGCAGAAACTAACACACCATTGTAAAGCAATTATACTCCAATAAAGATGTTAAAAAAAATAATGACATATAGAAATGGACGCAACTTTAATTAGTTTAGGTGGAAAGGAAAAGTCATCGATGCACAACTGCTTTATTTTCAAAGGAATATTAAACTACCTCCCTGACCAGTTGCTACGATTGATGTTAATGTATATGAAATATAGAGGTTGATGAATCGTGTGCCCTAACTGTGTTCCTTTCTGCTGATCCCTATGAGGAGATAGGCAGAGAGTACAACTTCCTCGTGTCCCCCCAAGTTGTGCCATTTAAAACCTGTTGGTGAAAAGAGGACCCATGTAAACAATAAAAGTATACCTTTGGATCCAAAAAAAAAAAAAAAAAGAGAGAAAGAGAGCTTTAGAAAGAAGAAGGAAGGATTTCCAGTTTCTATGACATAAGACGATCTCCTTCTTCCCTTGTGTACAAGGGTGGCTGCTCCCTTTACCTGGCGATACCCCTCCCATCACCTGGACAACCTCTCCTCACCCTTAAGATACATCAAGACAGAACTCAGAGAGCTGCCCCTGACCATGGCAGGCTTAGATGGGGCCGCTCGTGTTTCACCACAGCACAATCTGTGTGACTATCATCACGTGGTCCCAGTGACGTGAAAACCTATTTACCAGTCTGTCCCCCACAGTTGTGCTGAGTACTGACCAGCCCTGTTTCCCACCCCGCAGTTGGTGGTGGTCACCTCCACCAAAGAAACCTTGCTTTATTTACCTTTGAAATTGTGTAGACTCACTCTATCACAGACCCTCATTCAGTGTTTGACCAGTGAATCAGTGAGGATAAAATATAGAAAAAAGACAGAAATAAAGAAAAGGTGTGGTAACAAAATGAGCTTCCAGATTAGGAATCATTGAGGGTTGATGCCTGAGAACACTCCAGTGGGAATCTTCAAGTCCCTTCTTCTCTGGCAGCAATAATAGCCCCTTCAGTTAGGAAAAAATAACATGGAAAACACCAGATGGAGCAGAAGAACCCAAGCCATTTCTTGGACGAGGGAGTGGCCAATTTCACAGGCTACTCTGGGTTAGAAAACCCTTGCTGGCTCTTTCTATGACAAGAATGTTGTGGTCTAAGGGAAGTCTACCTTTATTTGGTTTTAACCAATTCTCTTACAGGTAGTCACATGTGTTTGGTTTAAATGAAGACATTTATAAAAGTTCTTATTATCTGTGCCCTAAACTGTAGTTGAATAGTCCATTTGGCTATAATAGAATTGATTGCAGATAACTGGCCTCAAACTGACCGGCCCCTGTAACCAACTGAGCAAGACATTTCCGCCCATTCAGGGAGCAATTACACCTCATCACACCCTCCTGCTCCATTTCTGGGTGTCTGGTGGCCATGGAGGAGGTGGGCAGGTAACTTACACTTACAAATCTTCTCTTGGCTTCTGCCTGCTTCCTGCCTATTTTCAACATCTCAGCTCTTATTTTGTCTCTTCAGTTTGCCACTCTGGACTCCTCGTCTGTCTCCCATCTCCAACTTCCTCAGCCTGGCTCTTCCTTTCCCATGTCCACTCACAGTTAAAATTCATCTGATAATGACTAATTCTAGGAAAATGGACACACGAGCTCCCTTTTTGGGATGGGAAACCTGAGACATTAAACATGAGACATTGGAAGTGGCTTTCCTAAGATCACATAACTACTTAGTGACAAACCTGGGAACTTTATTTTTATCTCCTGACTCCTGGGTGCAGTCTGCCTCCAGATCAATCAGGGTCTCTCCACCAAGTCCGTGAATGCAAAGCTTCCCAGAATGGAGCCCCCGTTTGAACGTAGAATAGTTGATAGAGAGTCACCAACTCTTCAAAGTCAAGGAAGCACAATTCACTGCCCTGGAATATCCAGAACCAGCTCTATACATAAAATAATATTCAACTTCTGGTAGTATAATATGAAGAACAACTAACAAAGGATTACATGGGAATATTAAACAGCACCAAATGCCTTCACGGCAAGTGTCTAACACTGAAAGGATCCCCCTGTCTCTTCTCCAGCTTTTTTTCTGTCTTTAAAGTCTATTGAATTGAATGCTTAGTTTGGTTTGCGTCGTATCCCTTAATATGTTGTTTGGCCAAATTCAGTTACTTCCTTGGCAAGTATTTTATTCATTCAGTAACCAATTTGCTATAAAATTTTGACCAGGGCCAGATTTAAGCAGCCAGGTGGTTTGAGCTCTGTGTGTTTGAGGATATGGACCAAGATTGTATTCACTGCAAAGACCAAAGAATCAGGGAATAAAACTTAAAATTTACCTAATACACAAGGCAAGACTTGTGTCCTCGTGCCTTAACATTACATAACATGGCAACATGGCCTTGGCTGCCTTCGTCTGGGACCCTTTTACTCTGCTGTGTCCCTTTGTATTCCCTTTGAGGAATAATCATAATTATTCTCTCCTTCCCTTCTTGCCCTCTTTACGTCACTTCTTAATATGCTTTACATTAGAAAAGACTCTAACCTAATGGCTGCCCATGGGAAATATCTCTCCAGATATATGCATTTATTGATAGAGCAGGTCAACTGGAAATTAATATATATTTAAATGGAAATAATAAGAATAGAGATTTTTATTTCTGTATATCACTGGGATTGTATTCCAGCCAAGCTCATTTATTTTGAGACTGCTTCTACAGCACATTAAAAAAAAGTGAATATTAGATAAAATTGAATCAGCATGTGCTCATATGCTGCTTCATTCTAACCTACTACATAGCCGTTGCAATTATATAATGGAATTATATGGTGTGATTTGGATTGCCTGGATCTATTTTTCTTTGCCCCCAAGAGGCTATCTGACAAATGCTGAGTATAACTTGCCAGAGAGAAAATACACTTCCTTTCTCAGCACAGGACATTTTGTAATTTAAATTCATTATCAAGGAATGTAAGATCACATTAAATATGTGTAAAAATAATCTTCCTGTTTAGGAGCAGCTGAATTTTCACTATTAAATTATGTCAAATCTCTACCATGTAAGTGTTTCTTTACCGTGGGACATAGATGAACATTAGTATTTCTACCAAAGTGCACTGCTGTATTTATTAGATTGTAATATTAATCCTGTTTTAGTCTAAATAACTTTTAAACCAGTAATTCAGTACCTATGTTTTCCTCTTTACACTTCATGGGACCAACCAGTCAGCCTCTCCCTCTTCTCACCCTGTTGTATGGACACCAACATACCAGAGATGACTTTATACTCTGACTTTAAAATAGTTGATTTTCTAGGTGACCAGAGTTCCATTTATGACCTAGGCCTTAGAATCTATAATTCTACAGTGGAAAGAGACCTGTGAAATCCATCTACTCCTATATTTATCAGAAAAGAAAGCTGAAACTAAAGATAGCCAATGAGTTTCTCCCATGCAGAAATACAGTAGCCTTAAATTTTTAGTATGAATTCTTTCCCTGAATTTCTTCTTTATGGCCATTCTCTCTGTTAAGTAGATAACCAGCTCAGACCTCTTTCTCCTGAGGGCAGCCCACCCTTGGGGAGACCTCTGGAACCTCAGAGAGCTGTGGCCAATGGCCCCAGGGTGGTTCTCGGCAGCAGCTGGGCTTGGGGCTGGCTTTCTCCATGATGCTGCAGACTCAGCTCATTGCATCGTGTCCCCATTGGGGGCACTCCCCATGCCTCACCCACAGCTGACTCATCACCAATCCCAGTGACGTTTCCAGTAGGAAGCTCAGCGTCTTGCTGAGCCCCATACTGACAAGTGTAGAATCACATCCGTCTTCTGAAAATCAAGTCTCCTTGAAGGAACTCATTCAAAACTCTCCTAAACTGAACACATGAGAGAGAGAGAGAGAGAGGCACAACAGGCTCTCATCACTACCTTTCTTCTTTCTGGAAACGTTTACAGAGCAACACAGCAGTGAGGGGAGGGAGCAAGTCACAAACAAGAAAACAAATAGCAAACAGTGTATTTGCAAATGTGGTAAGTTTTCTGAAGGAAATAGACAAAGAGAAAGAGTGACTGAGGAAGTCCTAATTACATCTTGGCTCTCAGGAGGAGGTATTAAAGCTGGTCTGAAAGGTAAAGTCAGCAATGTGAAAAGTTGAGGGAAAAACCTTCTAGTTCAGGAACAGAAAATGCAAATGTTGAATATCGTGTCTCACTGCAGCCAGACCTATCCCAAGGGATTAAAACAATGGCAACACATTTCTAAGAGTCCAACTCACTCCAAAACGTGACCTTCAAGGGTTTAGAAAGGGCTTCCAAGGCCCTGGATACATTCAGTGATAATTCCAGGGTGATTATCAACACTTGAAATACTTTGATGCCAACAGCAAAAGAACCATGGTTTACTTGATGTTTTAATCAGATAGAAAGCTTTGAACCTTTGAAAATACCAGTGCAGCAAAGTAATAATCAGGAAGTGTAAAAAGAGCCCAGGACTTGGAGTCATAAAGGGCATTCTCAGCTGGGCTCTGGCACTAGGAAACCTGGTGACACTGAGAACACAGAGGAGGGTCCTTGTCCTTCCTAGATCTTGATGGATAAATGGAGGGACTGCACCTCTGATCACCAAGGTCTACTCCTGAGCTAACACTGTGCTTCTCAAGCATCCAGAGACTCCACTATATGAGCTCAGTGATGAGGGCTAACCACCATATAGGCTGAAAGAGCTGGTCCCATGAAGCCAATCAAGACAGGCGTGATATGTTTCCACCCCAGGGAATTAAACTCTGTTCCTCCTCTTCCCAGTTCCTAGAAACCCACAGCCAGGAAGCCTGGCTGAGCGTGCACACGCGCCATTAGACTACCTGGCTCCCTGGTCACCATGAAGTACTTGCCCTGTTGATACCACTTCCCCACCATGTGGCTCAACTGCAAAATGGTTTGACCTCATGTGAAATCTTGTAATACCCTTTGCTCTAAACAAATACATTTTGTGACAACGTGAAGCACTGCGCATTTGTGGTCTTTTTGGCTGTTATCATAAGCCAGACTAGTCTTGATATTCAAGGTGATGGCTTATATCTTTGCAAACTATCCTTGTTATAACCCCTCCTCCACTCCCACAACTACTCAGGGAAACTAATCTCAGTACCTTATAGCTACTTCTCTACATAAAGACTTTTTTTGATGTCAATAACACCAGCCTTAAAAACCAGTTCATCTCTGAGAAGCCACCATTAGAAATGCTAATATGCCTTTCAGGCCACCATGCTCCGTAAGACTGGGTATACACAACTGACAGAACAGCTCCGTAACAACCAAGTGATGAAAGTGTTTATTCCAATTTATTTTTTATATGTTTGATATATCTGATTTTATATGTTCTGGAACTGCTGACTTCTTAGTACAATATCATTTAAGGAGGCACTTAATATCCATTTGTCCCCAAAGTGGGGAAGGTAAGGTTTTTATTTTTTCCTTTAGACTTTAGTTTTTTAGGGCAGTTTTAGGTTTGCAGCAAAATCGAAGGGAAAGTACAGGGATTTCGCATACACTCTCTGTCTCCACACATGCATGACCTCCCTCTTTATCGTCCCCCACCAGAGTGGTACCTTTGTTGTAACTGATGAACCTACAGGGACACATCATGATTACCCGAAGTTCATAGTTTACATTATGGTTCACTCTTGGTGTTGTACCGTCTCTGGGTTTGGACAAACGCATAGTGTCTTGTGTCTATAATTATTGTATCACACAGGGTATTTTCACTGCCCTAAGAATCCTTTGTGCTCTGCCTGTTCATCCCTCCCCCTTTTCCAAAACTCTGCCAACCACTGATCCTTTTACTCTCTCCATGATTTTTCCTTTTCCAGAATGTCATATGGGTGGAATCATAAAATATTTAGCCTTTTCAGATTGGTTTTTTCACTAAGTAATATGCATTTAAAATTTCCCCATGTCTTTTCATGACTTAACAGCTCATTTCTACTGTCTGGATGTACCAGAGTTTATTTATCCCTTCATCTACTGAAGGACATATTGGTTGCTTCCAAAGGTTAAATTTTAATAACTTTGTTTTGCCAGCCAAAATTCTCCACTGTAGAATCATAATTTTCCCTTTGTAGATAATTCATGGGTAGATGATTTGAGGGTATAAAACTGCCCTGCTTTTTATCAGGCTTTCATCTACTTAACAATTTTAGCATCCATTGATGATTTTCTAACTCTATCATTCTATATTTTACTAATTGTCCTCATACTGTAAGAGAGAGCTTTCCATCCTCCTATTTATGTGTTTGTTTTTATCATGGTAGACTTATGTATTTTTATTTTATACAATGGGTTACACTGTATTCATTGTACATTGATAATCACTCTGGAGTTATCACTGAATGTGCCCAGGGCCTTGGAGGGCCTTTCCAAACTTTCAAAGGTCAGGTTTTGGAATGAGTTTGGCTCCTAGGAATGCGTTACCATTGTTTTAATCCCTTGGGATAGGATTGGCTGCAATGCAATATGATATTCAGTATGCATTGCCTATTACAGTAGATGTCTCTTTTGATGCTCAAATTTTCACAGATTGGACCCAAGACAGCTCTTCCAGCTGGTTCCTGGCTGCCTTTGATATGTTCCTATGACTCTTTAAAGACTTATTTATTTTCTGGTACAATAAGGTGTTCCAGACTCACCTTGTGCTTTTCCTGGCCCAACTCTGGAATCAGCCATCTTTCCAAGGAGTCCTGGCTCCTTTCAACAGAGATTATTTTTTAGTAACCAATATTTTGGCGCTAGGCTGTATGCGTTTTAGATTTTTCACTAAGTTCATAGAAAAGAGCAGGAGCTCACTCTAATCACTCTTTGAAAATATATAGGGTGGTTAAGAAGAGTGAAAATTGAAATTTGGCATATCAGAACAGCTGGGTTGTGGTATTGTATCCATATAATACCTCCTTAAGCATTTCTGTGCAAACTGAATGGGCTTGCCTTTTGTCTTTGAAATTGCTTGGTTTTAATGCCAGTGACTTATGCTGCTTCATCATTTGTTCCAAACTTGGAGGGAGTAGGAGGACTGAATAAACTGAGCAAAGTAATATCTGTGAACTATTGAAAAATCATATCACATGATGTCTTCCACAGTCCTTCTTTAAAGTTACACATAATCCATTTCACATAATTACGCTTTATTGTTCTATTCCTATGACTACTTGAAAGAAAATTATTTCTGTAGAAACTGTGCTTTTTATTCTTTGCATAACTTTTCTATGAGATTAAAAATGCACTGAGATGCTTGCAGAATTCGCTGTCCCAAAAAGTAAAAGCCTAAATAGAGTCACAGGTATTTTCAAGTAAGGCTTTCAGGCTTTACTTTACACTATTTGAAAATGTAGATAACATATTTTCTCTTCTTTAGGTGCAATATCATTATCAGTTCTGAGATTAGTTATTAGTGGTCACAGCATCAAATGGAATTTCTAATAAAAATCCCTTATTTTATAGTAGGCATCTTTCGAATGTTGTCTGGTAGAAATTTCACTCCAACCTCTACTAATAATTTTGGTTGTATCTACCACTTAGTGTCTTGTTTGTGCCAAGTTCTTTATATAGTCTATCTCCTTTACTAAATTATGTTTTACTCTCTCCATTTCAGTGTCTGGGAAAGGCAGCTGGAGCTCCAGTATCTCTCAAGGTCTTAGTTTAGAACTGGACCAGACTCCCATGCTGGTCCTTCCTGACCACAGTCCACAGAGGCTTCATTTTATAGTATTGTTCAGTATTCATGCTGGGTAAACATTGTCTCCTTGCATTAAACTAGATAATGTGTTTAAAGCACCTACTCTGTGCCTGTATGTGAATTCCAATTTTGTGTTGCTTCTCTTCCTTAATGTGATAGATGTGTTTCAGAATATGCCATCTACCAGGATAATTTGCATTTGCCAGTGCTTCCAAAACTCTGGGATTCTCCTCTTTGACACTGTATCAGATAATCAATAATTTTTCAGCCAAAACATATATTTCCTGAGGAAGTTCATTTGTTTAAAGGCACATTCTGCAAATTCCTTATTTAGTTCACCACTTGGGAGAGGCCTCTATACATTGAGCTTACTGATGTAGATGCATTTCTCTAATAATTGGCATGGGTAGGTGTTGATTATTAGATGAAAAGTGCAAATCCAAGTAAAAATCCCGTTTGAAATAATGTGAGTGTAACTACATAGAAAAAGTATTATCTCTAGGAGATTGAATTGGCGTAATTCTTACTTTTCTATTTATGACACTCTGAAATGAAGAAAGTATGCCAAATCTACCATATGAGGAACTTAGCCATCAGAAGTTCTAAATGTAAAGTACACTGAAGTGTAGCCCTGGAAAAGAAGAATCCATGAGCAATTTCCATCATAGAGAACAGAGGTAAACACACAAATTTAAACAAATGCTGTTAGTAAAAATTTAAGGATACAAACCATCTATAAATTGGATATTAAAACAGCCTTGTACAGATCAATTGTTTTTTTAAGGAACCACTTGTGTAAAAGCTATTAACTAGATGAATTATATTAATGAGTTTTTCCAATTGTGAAATATCTCTGCATCATAAACATATTATTCTCATTCATTTTATTATCCTCTCAAGTTAGATCTGCCAGGATTTTATTTATGAATTGGGAATCTACATTCACAAGTGATATTGATAACCCCTCTATGAATCAGCCACAAATAGTGAACAAATGATGACATTTTGTCAAAAAGTCTTGGAACCCTCTCCCAGGTTTCTCCCTGCCTCGTCCTCCCCTGAGAGGCAGTAGGTATCATTGACCTGGTGTATAGTGTCCCTGGGAAAGGAAGAAAGAGATGCAGCCTGCAGAGCAAGGTGGCAATGATGGGTCCTGAGCGATGTCCACAACCTGGCAGAGGAGTGGGCTCCAAGGTGGCCACTTTGTTCACTGGAATCCCCTCCTTTGTCTGTTGTTCTCTGAGGACAGACAAAAAAAAGTGTCCCTTGAAAATTAACTTATACTTCTTCTACTCTGAGGAGGTGGTTTGGGAATAGATGAGCTAGAACTTTCTATTTTAGGCTTAAGAGAATTTACTCACTTTTTCTTTAAGTAGGGCCTGGTTTTTGTTTCTTTGTTTGTTTGGCTGGTTGGTTGGTTTGGTTTGTTCTGTTTTTGGTTAGCTTAACCCTGATGCTTCAGAATTGCTGAGAAATAGATCTTTATAATTTATGATAACATATTCTGAATTCAAAAGCCATACCCATCTCAAATTTTCAGGAGATGTTCCAACTTATTCTTTCATTTTCTGAGTCAACAAAATGAAACAGATATTACAATGATCAGCATTATAAACAGATCCCATGGGCATCCTCTTGTATCTGGAAATGGCACAATGCTGATTTGTTGTATAACTGTCCCACTTTTGTTTTGGGAAATGTTATGATACTTTACATATGTCATTCCTAATAAACTAAGACAGGATTGGCAAGCTTCTCTCTACCTGAACGCACAAATAGAAAGAGAGTTTGATGAACAGCTGGAATGTGGATGACATATGCTGTTTTCTTTGTGCTTCGATGAACAAAAGTCATAATTTAAGAAAAGTGTACAAATCCAGAAATTGGCCATTACATTTCCTGTGAACCACGTAGGTGTTTGGTACATTGCTGGATGCAAAGACAATACAACAAAAGTATGAAACACATGCTTTATCTTCAAGGACCACCATCACACAGAGATTTGTGGATCATACACCCAGCTCTGTATGAGGTATTGGGTTATTTCTAGGGATGCAAAAGTTAAGTAAATGTGGCTGCTTTTCTGGAGAAACATGTACACTATTTGGGTGTTTTAGCAGAGCTAGATTTGATAGTAGATAGAGCCTCTAAAAGGCAAGGTCTTGCTCGCCTGCCAGAATGGTGTGCTTCAAAATAATGTTTGAATTGTAAATCTCTTCTGAGGGCCAAAGAGTATTTCATAAAGATGTAGGTTTCTAATGATGAAAGCTAGTAGAAGATTGTTATGCAAATTTAAGTTTTCAGCTCTTATATTCATGCAAGAACCATTTCTATGGGCTAGCAGATTAAGGATGGAAATCCTAATTCATATTTCTGTATATATTACTTTGAAATCTCCTGTAGTCCCCAAAGCCAGAAGTCTTCTGTGTGCTTTACTGCTGTCTGTCTGGTCTGAAGTCTGTATTTCTTGAAATCAGTTCTTCTCCCCCTCCTCCTCCTCCTCCTCCTCCTTCTTCTTCTTCTTCCCCTTCTCCTTCTCCTTCTTCTTCTTTCTTCTTCTTCTTCTTTTGATGAGAATGCTTAAGATCTAGTCTCAGCAACTTTAAAGTACATACATAATATTGATATTGTGTTCTTAACCAAGGCACAATGCTGTATTTTAGATCCTCAGAACTTATTCTTATAACTGAAAATGTGTAAGCTTTGACCTACATCACTTCATTTTCCCCTCCTCCCAGCCCCTGGTATCCACCATTCTATTATTCTTTTCTCTGTTTCTGTAATCAGCTTTTTTTAAAGATTTCATATATAAATGATACCATATAATATTTTTCTTTCTCTGCCTGCCTTATTTCACTTAGCATAATGCCATCCAGGTTCATCCGTGTCATCACAAACAGCAGGATTTCCTCCTTTTTCTGGCTTGAATAATATTCCATTGTGTGTATTTTCTTTATGCCTTCATCCATTGAAGGACATTTAAGTTGTTTCCATGCCTCAGGTACTGTGAATAATGCTGCAGTGGACATGGGAGTATAGATATTTCTTCAAGATACTGATTTTGACTATTTTGGATATGTACCCAGATGTGGAATTGCTGGATCATAAAGTAGTTCTATTTTTAATTATTTGAGAAAACTTCATACTGTTCTCCATAGTGACTACACCAATTTACATTCCCATCAACATGTTATAAGGATTCCCTTTTCTCCACACCCTCTCCAAAATATTTTATCTCTTTTCGCTTTGATAATAGATTGATGGTGAGTCTTATACAAGAACTTTGTGGAATTACTCTCTTTCTTTCAAATAAATGAGTATTTGATCTTAGAAAATCTTCAGTTGCCACTGGTAAATCTGAGATGTCTACACTTTCAATTATGTTAAAAGCAAATGTACCGCCTACCCTCCAAGGCTTTTATTAATTCCAAGTGTCAGTATGTATAATTGGAAAGAGATTTTAAAGATAAATCAAATAGTGTGAGAATTAAGAGATTCTGACACCTTTAGGGATTGTTTTAAAATCATTGCACGGATTCTTTTATTTATTTCTTTTTTTCTGCTGGGGGTTGGGACTGGTAGACCACCAATGAATCTGTCATTCTCTCATATACTCTCATTATTTATTATTATCATCTGCCCTGGGAGCTTGTAGATTAATAAAAAATTCCCTTAAGGTATGCTACAAGTAAAGGGAAATTAGCCAGCTTTCCCACCTCATTTTATGCTAATATATTAAATTATGAGCTCTGAAGAAATTAGCAAGGACATGAAATCAACTACCGTGTCTTCCTTTGAGCAAATTAAAATGTAATAAGTACAGATATTCTGTAACCATCAGGTATTAAACTCCTTTCCTCTTTTTCTTTTTTTTTCCTTTTAACATAACCAAGGCTGTAAATATACCATATATACATACATATAGGCATACATATATGTGTGTACACATGTATATATATAAAACATATACATATGTGTGTGTGTAAACTGAGAGTTATCATTCCTTCCTAAATAATCCTATATTTATTTGGTGTGACACAAGATAAAAAGTATAATGAAATCTGGAAGGTGATGTACAGTTTCCTAAAGACTAAGAGGAGAAAAGTTATAAGATTTCTATGACCAAAAAATAATATTTTCATGCCTCTAATTAAATGCACACTTTAAAAAGTGAATAGTAATTAACAATAAATAAATAATATCAAATTTGTGGTGCCAGTACTCTTAATAACCAATCAAGATTTACACAAAATCCTAATGAGTTTATAGACAGCTGATCAATCCAAACTTCTGACATGGGAGTTACGGCAGGTGTCAAGCTGCACTTGCCAATCAGGGTGATAACCCCACCCCCATGGTTCCATTGCAAAGCACCATCTGCCCCAAGCACATGGACTGTCAAATTCTGGCTTGTGCCCTTTGGCATTTGGTGACGGTGACACTCAGGGCCAGTGACATGCGAGGAGGCATTTAAATTCTCACTTCTTTAAACCCTGACTAGGTCACGATATCAATTTGTCAACAGATGCCTTTGGAATATGCAAAACTCAACATATTTTGTTTGCCTGGTGCCAACTCTGAACATGACTTTAGTTTTTATGCCAGTAACAGTTTAAAATATCTGTAAAGAGCACCTGTGATTATGTCACAAAAAATATTGTAATTCATGCATTTCCATGTGACACAAAAAGACATAAAGACTTAGTGGTATTAGACATTTATTAAAGTTCTCATTGGGAAAGGAATGGCATTGGGGCCATCTGACGTTCACCTGAAGGCACATTATTACATTATTATAACATAGGGTGTTGCAGGGGTTTTTGAAACGTTGTCTTGACCCAGTTTTGAGACACTGGCAAAAAGCCTGTCAGCTCTTCTACTCAAGCAATTGGTAAAGTCCATGCCCTCTAGCTACTTCCCTTGTGGGACTCTGACACTCCAGGGTACTATGAAGCCACCCGAACTGCCCTGGGACAGGTATCAATCAATTATGGTCAGCTCTGTGTCCCAGGGCCCAAGGATTTATTCAAGTTAGCCAGTTCACAGAAAGCTATAAAGCCTGGCTAAGCCCACCCTGCCTGCCATAGCAAGCTGTGGCTCTGGCTCCAGCTTTCTGGTACCCTATCCCCAGGTGTGGCCCTGGTGGAAGCCTTCTCTCCTTTGGAGCCAGAAGTAATGAGAGCTCTACCTTTCATCTATCTGAGTATCTTTGTGTCGTGTCCTACCATCCAATATATAATCCTATGAAATATTTTCTAACTACAAAACAATTGTGCTGATTTGAGTGATTGCTATCCCATTTCTCCAGGTTCCCTTGTTAGGCAGAAGTCTTTTTAAAGCACAGAAACTTACACACAAATGTTACTCAATACGTATTGGTTGTTTGGTTTAAAAATCACTGGGCAGAATGCATAGCCAGTCAAGTTATCAAGAAAATGCCAGGTGTGTTTCATGTTGATTTTTGTTTATGGAGTTCTCAGACCATGGTGTAGAGAACTCAGTCCTCTTCCACTGAGAATCACCTCTAGGTTCTTGGCAAATAGTACATATTAATTCACTGCATGGGGTCTTATCCTAAGTGATAGATTCACAAACTTCCCTCACAAACATTTGCTGGGCACAGAGAGATGAAAGACAAAAGTTGTTTAAGACAAAGGGGATGAGCCCCACTAAACTAGAGTCCATCTCAAACAAATGGAGCCTCCTTAGGGTAAAAAAGTTAACAGAACAACATCTAAGTGTAACCACCATCCCAACACTATGAGTGACTAGCTGCCATTGGGGATAATCACTTTAACAGTGAACAGTAAAGTTATTCTTCCTTTATTTTCTTTCAGTACAAGATAAAAGTCAACATACTGATTGTGCTAGAAATTTGATTTCATATAAAATTAAAATTCTACTGGCTGAATTGCTTTCCTAGTAGATCAGTTTGTCTTTTAAAACTTGAAATGCAAGGTTTGTAATTAATTAGAGAGCTATGAGAAAACTATTTCCTCAATAGGAACTGTGACAAAAACACTTGTGAATATTTGGAAGCCAGTATGTCACAACCATTTTGTTAAATACAACTGTTCTTTGATTAAGCACTGATCATAATGACTGCACTTGAAAGCACCTTTCTCCTCCAGATCCCTGGGATCCCTTTGAGATAGGGTTTCTAGCAGAGCGGTCGCAGGGCAGAGCTGGGCTCCAGGAATCCTGCCCATTCCTCCCCACTGGGAAGTGAGTTCAAGTTCCAGCCTCGTCTTTCAGCTGCTGGGAAAACTGTGACCTTGGAGAAGGTTGCCCTGGAGGCCAGCACTGCTCCTTGGAAGGGCCACTGAATGTCTTCATCAGATGTCTCACACTCAGTAGACAGAGCATGGCTCCAGTTCTGCAGAAATGTGTGTAGTGGGGCTCAGAAGTTAAAGACACCTGTCTCTTAGGTTGCTTACCACCTTGTATGGATAACAAAGGCAAGTATATTCCATGACCAAGAGAAGGAAGGTATCTCAGTAAAGGAACCTCCCTTTGTTCTGCAGAACATCTTGGTGTGTTGAAACCAGCATGGTTGTGAAAAAAAGATGAAGCAAGATTAACTGTTCAGGGAATCATGTTGATAAAAGGGGAATGAGTGAGAGGTTCCCCAACAACATGAAAAGGAAGGAGAATTCCCTCTGGTTGAGGGGAGATTGGATTGTTATGTGGGGGAAGGTGAGAGGGAATCACCTGTGCTATGAGGACACTTAGGAAAAGGAAAGGCCTCATGTTGAATTTGCAGTTTCTTTGCATCTCTGCCCAGTAAGCATCTGCTCTTTCCTCACTCTCTCCACCCCTATGGCTGCACCTCACTCTATCTTCATCCCCAGTACAGAAAATACGAATGGGTGACTGAGATGGACTGTTTGCCCATTATTTTGCTTGTTTTGTGGGAATTAAACACTCTGATGGTTGAGAAACTAAATAAAAATTATTTTGCAAACCTAACCGTCAAGTACTAGAGGATGGTTAGAGAAAACGGGAATAAATATTTGATGTTGTGTAGAGCAGTGCTCGAGAGGCCGACAGCCCAGTCCCCACTGACCAGTGATGTCACTTGTATTGCTTACCATCACCCATTGTTTTGTTTTGTTTTGTTTTTAATTGGAGTATAGATGCATTACAATGTTGTGTTAGTTTCTGCTGTACAACGAAGTGAATCAGCTATATGTATACATATATCCTCTCCCTCTTGGACCTCCCTCCCACTCCCTTCCCATCCCACCCATCTAGGTCACCACAGAGCACCAAGCTGATCTCCCTGTGCTATACAGCAGGTTCCCACTAGCTATCTATTTTACACATGGTAGTGTATATATGTCAATTCTAATCACCCATGGTTGACTGCAAGTTTGCAAAGCCCCAACACTCATTAAAAAATTGAAATGCTAGTCCAAGGAAATGTACAGAATGGGCATGGTTCATCCAGGTGCAAAAGAAGCTGGGACTCTGTAGCACATTGGGAATCTAGGAAAATTGGCTCTGTTTCCAGACAAACAGAAGTTTTGGTTTAATCTTAGTTGAGATGTGCTTGAGTGTGATTTGGGTGCAGATGAAGAGAGTTTGATTCAGTAGACATACTTAAATTCTCTAAAACAAACACATTTCTGAGACTGGTTCAAGATGGCAGAGTAGAAGGACGTGCTCTCACTCCCTCTTTCAAGAGCACCGGGATCACAACTAACTGCTGAACAATCATTGACAGGAAGACACTGGAACTCACCAAAAAAGATACCCCACATCCAAAGACAAAAGAGAAGCCACAATGAGATGGTAGGAGGGGCACTATCACAATAAAATCTAATCCCATAACTGCTAGGTGGGTGACTCACAAACTGGACAACACTTATACCACAGAAGTCCACTCACTGGACTGAAGGTTCTAAGCCCCATGTCAGGCTTCCCAACCAGGGGGTCTGGCAATGAGAGGAGGAATTTCTAGAGAATCAGACTTTGAAGACTGGTAGGGTTTGATTGCAGTACTTCAGCAGGACTGCAGGAAACAGAGACTCCACTCTTGGAGGGCACACACAAAGTAGTGTGCACATCGGAACCCAGGGGAAGGAGCAGTGACCACATAGGAGATTGAACCAGACCTACCTGCTAGTGTTGGAGGGTCACCTGCAGAGGTGGGGGGCAGCTGAGGGTCACCTGCAGAGGTGGGGGGCAGCTGTGGCTCACCGAGGGACGAGGATCCTGGCAGCAGAAGCTCTGGGAGGTACTCCTGGCGTGAGCCCTCACAGAGTCCACCATTAGCCACAGCAAAGAGCCCAGGTAGGCTCCAGTGTTGGGTCGCCTTAGGCCAAAAAACCAACAGGGAGAGAACCCAGCCCCATCCATCAGCAGACAAGTGGGTTAAAGTTTTACTGAGCTCTGCCCACCAGAGCAACACACAGCTCTACCAACCACCAGTCCTTCCCAACAGGAAACTTGCAGAAGCCTCTTTGATAGCCTCATCCACCAGAGAGCAGACAGCAGAAGCAAGAAGAACTACAATCCTGCAGCCAATAGAACAAAAACTACATTCACAGAAAGATAGACAAGATGAAGAAGCAGAGGGCTATGTACCAGGTGAAGGAACAAGATAACCCCCCAGAAAAACAACTAAATGGAGTGGAGATAGGGAACCTTCCAAAAGATAATTTGGAATAATGATAGTGAAGATGATCCTGGAGCTCGGAAAAAGAATGGGGGCAAAGATCGAGAAGATGCAAAAAATGTTTAACAAAGACCTAGAAGAATTAAAGAACAAACAAACAGAGATGAACAATACAATAACTGAAAAGAAAAATACACTAGAAGGAATCAATAGCAGAATAACTGAGGCAAAAGAACGGATAAGTGACCTGGAAAACAGAATGGTGGAATTCACTACCGTGGAACAGAATAAAGAAAAGAGAATGAAAAGAAATGAAGACAGCCTAAGAGACCTCTAGGACATTAAACACAACAACATTCACATTATAGAGGTCCCAGAAGGAGAAGAGAGAGAAAGGCCCTGAGGAAATATTTGAAGAGATTATAGTTGAAAACTTCCCTAACATGGAAAAGGAAATAGCCCCCCAAGTCCAGGAAGTGCAGAGTCCCAGGCAGGATAAACCCAAGGAGAAACATGCCAAGACACATAGTAATCAAACTGACAAAAATCAAAGAAAACTTATTGAAAGCAGCAAGGGAAAAATGACAAATAACATACAAGGGAACTCCCATAAGGTTAACCGCTGATTTCTCAGCAAAAACTCTACAAGCCAGAAGGGATGGCATGATATATTTAAAGTGATGAAGGGAAGAACCTACAACAAAGATTACTCTACCCAGCAAGGATCTCATTCAGATTTGATGGAGAAATCAAAAGCTTTACAGACAAGCAAAAGTTAAGAGAATCCAGCACCACCTAACCAGCTCTACAACAAATGCTAAAGGACCTTCTCTAAGTGGGAAACACAAGAGAAGAAAAGAACCTACAAAAACAAACCCAAAACAATTAATAAAATGGTCATAGGAACATACATATTGATAATTACCTTAAACGTGAATGGATTAAACACTCCAACCAAAAGATTCAGACTTGCTGAATGGATACAAACAGAAGACCCATATATATGCTGTCTACAGGAGACCCGCTTCAGACCTAAGGACACATACAGACTGAAAGTGAGGGGATGGAAAAAGATATTCCATGCAAATGGAAATCAAAAGAAAGCTGTAGTAGCAAGACTCATATCAGATAAAATAGACTTTAAAATAGAGAATGTTACAAGAGACAAGGCAGGACACTACATAATGATCAAGCGATCAAACCAAGAAGAAGCTATAACAATTATAAATATATATGCACCCAACATAGGAGCACCACAATACATAAGGCAACTGCTAACAGCTATAAAAGAGGAAATCCACAGTAACACAATAATAGTGTGGGACTTTAACACCTCACTTACACCAATGGACAGATCGTCCAAAATGAAAATAAGTAAGGAAACAGAAACTTTAAATGACACAATAGACCACAGAGATTTAACTGATATTTATAGGACATTCCATCCAAAAACAGCAGATTACACTTTCTTCTCAAGTGTACATGCAGCATTCTCCAGGATAGATCACATCTTGAGTCAAAAATCAAGCATCAGTAAATTTAAGAAGATTGAAATCATAACAACCATCTTTTCTGACAACAACACTATGATATTAGAAATCAATTATGGGAAAAAACGCAAAAAACACAAACATATGGAGGCTAAACAATACCTTGCTAAAAAACCAAGAGATCACCTAAGAAATCAAAGAGGAGATCAAAAAAATGCCTAGAGACAAATGACAATGAAAACACGATGATCCAAAACCTATGGGATGAATCAAAAGCAGTCCTAAGAGGGAAGTTTATAGCTATACAAGCCTACCTCAAGAAACATCTCAAGTAAACAATCTAACGTTACACCTAAAGGAAATAGAGAAAGAAGAACAAAGAAAACCCAAAGTTAGCAGAAGGAAAAAAATAATAAAGATCAGAGCTGAAATAAATGACATAGAAACAAAGAAAACAAAGCAAAGATCAATAAAACTAAAAGCTGGTTCTTTGAGGAGATAAAGAAAATTGATAAACCATTAGTCAGACTCATCAAGAAAAAGAGGGAGAGGACTCAAATCAATAAAATTAGAAATGAAAAAGAAGAAGTTACAACTGACACCACAGAAATACAAAGCATCCTAACAGACTACTACAAGGAACTATATGCCAATAAAATGGACAACCTGGAAGAAATGGACAAATTCTTAGAAAGGTATAACCTTCCAAGACAGAACCAGGAAGAAATAGAAAATGTGAACAGACCAATCACAAGTAATGAAATGGAAACTGTGATTAAAAATCTTCCAACAAACAAAAGCCGAGGACCAGATGGCTTCATAGGTGAATTCTATCAAACATTTAGAGATGAGGTAACGTCCATTCTTCTCAAACTCTTCCAAAAAATTGCAGAGGAAGGAGCACTCCCAAACTCATTCTATGAGGCCACCATCACCCTGATACCAAAACCAGAGAAAGACACTAAAATAAAAGAAAATGACAGACCAATATCACTGATGAATATACATGAAAAATCCTCAACAAAATACTAGCAAACAGAATCCAAGAGCACATTAAAAGATCATACACCATGATCAAATGGGATTTATTGCAGGGATGCAAGGATTCTTCAATATATGCAAACCAATCAATGTGATACACCATATTAACAAATTGAAGAATAAAAACCATATAATCATCTCCACAGATACAGAAAAAGCTTTTGACAAAAGTCAACACCCATTTATGATAAAAACACTCCAGAAAGTTGGCATAGAGGGAACCTACCTCAATATAAGAAAGGCCATATATGACAAACCCACAGCAAACATCATTCTCAGTGATGAAAAACTGAAAGCATTTCCTCTGAGATCAGGAACAAGACACGGATATCCACTCTCACCACTATTATTCAACATAGTTTTGGAAGTCCTAGCCATGGCAATCAGAGAAGAAAAAGAAATAAAAGGAATGAAAATTGGAAAAAAAGAAGTAAAACTGTCACTGCTTGCAGATGACATGATACTATACATAGAGAATCCTAAAGATACCACCAGAAAACTACTAGAGCTAATCAATGAATTTGGTAAACTTGAAGGATACAAAATTAATGCACAGAAATCTCTTGCATTCCTATACACTAATGATGAAATATCTGAAAGAGAAATTATGCAAACACTCCCATTTACTATTGCAACAAAGAGAATAAAATACCTAGGAATAAACCTACCTAGGTAGACAAAAGACCTGTATGCAGAAAACCATATGACACTGATGAAAGAAATTAAAGATGATACCAAGAGATGGACAGATATACCGTGTTCTTGGATTTGAAGAATCAAAACTGTGAAAATGGCTATACTACCCAAAGCAATCTACAGATTCAATGCAATCCCTATCAAATTACCAGTGGCATTTTTTACAGAACTAGAAAAAAAAATCTTAAAACTTGTATGGAGACACAAAAGACCCCAAATAGCCAAAGCAGTCTTGAGGGAAAAAAACGGAGCTGGAGGAGCCAGATTCCCTGACTTCAGACTATACTATAAAGCTACAGTAATCAAGACAATATGGTACTGGCACAAAAAAAGAAGCATAGATCAATGCAAAAAGATAGAAAGCCCAGAGATAAACCCATGCACCTATGGTCAACTAATCTATGGCCAAGGAGGCAAGGATATACAATGGAAAAAAGACGGCCTTTTTAATAAGTGGTACTGTGAAGACTGGACAGCTACATGTAAATGAATGAAATTAGAACACTCCCTAACACCATTCAAAAAAATAAACTCAAAATGGATTAGAGACCTAAATGCAAGACCGGACACTATAAAACTCTTAGAGGAAAACATAGGAAGAACACTCTTTGACAAAAATCATAGCAAGATCTTTTATTGTTCCACCTCCTACAGTAATGGAAATAAAAACAAAAATAAACAAATGTGGCCTAATGAAACTTAAAAGCTTTTACAAAGCAAAGGAAACTACAAACAAGATGAAAAGACAACCCTCAGAAAGGGAGAAAATATTTGCAAATGAATCATCAGACAAAGGATTAATCTCAAAATATATAAACAGCTCATGCAGCTCCGTATTAAAAAGACAAAAACCCAATCCAAAAATGGGCAGAAGACCTAAATAGACATTTCTCCAAAGAATACATACAGATGGCCAAGAAGCAAATGAAAAACTGCTCAACATCACTAATTATTAGAGAAATGCAAATCAAAGCTACAATGATGTATCACCTCACACCAGTTAGAATGGGCATCATCAGAAAATCTACAAAGAACAAATGCTGGAGAGGGTGTGGAGAAAAGGAAAACCTCTTGCACTGTTGATGGGAATGTAAATTGATACAGCCACCATGGAGAACAATATGCAGGTTCCTTAAAAAACTAAAAATAGAATTACCATATGACCCAGCAATCCCACTACTGGGCATATACCCAGAGAAAACCGTAATTCAAAAAGACACATGCACCCCAATGTTCATTGCAGCACTATTTACAATAGCCAGGTCATGGAAGCAACCTAAATGCCCGACAGATGAATGGATAAAGATGATGTGGTACATATATACAATGCAATATTACTCAGCCATAAATAGGAACAAAATTGTGTCATTTGTAGAGACGTGGATGCATCTAGATACTGTCATACAGAGTAAAGTAAGTCAGAGAGAGAAAAACAAATATTGTATATTAGTGCATTTATGTGGAACCTAGAAAAAGGCTACAGATGAACCCGGTTTGCAGAGCAGAAATTGAGACACAGAAGTAGAGAAAAATGTAGGAACACCAAGTGGGGAAAGCGGCAAGCGGTGGGGTTTGTGGTGGGATGAATTGGGAGATTGGGATTGACATGTATACACTGATGTGTATAAAATGGATGACTAATAAGAAAAAAAAATTTTTTTAATAAATAAGTAAAACACACATTTCCATTACTGTATTTTATTGTGAATAATAATTCTATTATTATTCATCCCATGTGTGAAATGTCATCTCTGATAGTGAGAGTCCTCCAGGTCAGTCTGAGCCCCCAGCAAGGGGGTTCCTCAACTGTGAGCTTTGTACTTGTCTGTCATTTGCTGGGAATCTGGGCTGAGCTGGAGTAATGGCCTCTCCAGTGCTGGGTGGGCACAAGTGGAGAAAGTCCCCATACCTGGTGCTGTCTGTCACAACAGGTTGTCACAACAAGCCAGGCAAAGCCAGCCAAAGGAGCCTCTCCTGTAGCTTCTGAATGCACAGCTTCCTCAAATACTTGAAACCACAGAGCAAAGAAGGAGACATGAGCACTTGCTGAGGGCAGGGGATGTGAACCTCATGGGGAACATATCTCCACAGGCTCCCAAAGCAAAGTGCTGCCTCTGCTCTAAGTCCATCCATGTGGCTACAAATGGCATAAATTCATTCTTTTTACAGCCAAGTAATATTCCATTGTATAAATATACCACATCCTCTTTATTCATTCTTTGCTATTGTAAATAGTGCTGCAATGAGTATTGGGGTACATGTATCTTTTCAAATTATGGTTTCGTCTGAGTATATGCCCAGGAATGTGATTGCAGGATCATATGGTAGCTCTCTTTTTAGTTTTTTAAGGAACCTCCATACTGTTCTCCATAGTGGCTGCACCAATTTACATTCCCACCAACAGTGTAAAAGGGTTCTCTTCCCCACACCCTCTCCAGCATTTATTGTTTGTAGACTTTTTGATTTCTATAAGATTACCAAAAGTTTCTGCAAAAACAAAGCACCAGTTTCCCTGCCAATGATTATGTCCCTTGGGACAAAATGTCTCTTGGGTGATGGCTGGTGGGCCATTACAACCTTAGTTGTAATACCTCCTTTGTGTCAGCTTAGATGTGTCACCTAGAGGACAGGGAATAAAAACCATGAGTAAGGTCTGTTTCATCTTGTGAAGATGGAACCAAAGTTCCAGTCTCCTTGTGAGGGAGGTATCTCCCCATGTTCGGATACCTCCATCTCCATCTGTCCCTCTGGCCCACTGTCCTTCTGTGACCTGCTCTGGGGAGTGGTGATGGGAACTCCTGGGATACGTGTGATAGTACACGCCCTTCAGGATCTTGGCATCCAAAGGCAGAGCAAAACTCTTAACAAGTGCCCTGAGTTAAGGCAGCACTGAGACACTGAGACACAAACCTCTTGATGTGGAGACTTGAAAGAAGATAAAGAAACCCAACTAGACAACTATAGTCACCATTAGCTCTTTGCACCAATCTAGGTTTTAGTCTTGCATTGTTTTATTGTAATTGCCAAACCAGGATCCCTGGACACCTGCAACATTTGGCATTTTGACATTGGGCTCTGAAATAGAGTTTAGATTAATTTCTGAAGACATCACTTGAAGGATGATATGGAAAGAGGATAAAAATAAATCACTTGCCTTTGCGCACAGTGGGAGTTCTCAGGATGAAGGGAATCTTCGGTGAGTTTTTGCTCTCAGCTCTGAATTTAAACTTAAACTTGTAATTTTGGGGGACCAATAATTAATTTTCAGTGGTTATTGAAAGGGGAAGGTGTTAGTGGCAATCCAGGTGGAAAGGATATATAGACAGGAGTTATGAGGGGCTCATTTTCCTGGCCCAAATCCGCTGCCCAAGTAATCTATCTTGTGTAAAACAACAGAGATTAAATTTTTAAAGCTTTTTAGGCAGCAAGAAGAATGAAAAATAAATCACATTCTGGTGTTTTATGGAGTTCAAGGGGCAAAGACATTTCCATAACCATATAATTATGAATTCATTTTGACATTGTTTTTTAAATTAGTATTGGGCTGTGAAAAATCATCATATTTTGCATTCTTTGTTAGCATTGCATAGCACAAATATTGACATTTGTAACACTTTCACAGAGTATAAAATCCCCCAAAAATATTTAATGCTTTAAGGAAAAGGATATTTAATTATATTCTACTGCACAGTTAACTCCTGTCCTTTTCATTTATAAATATTAATTTCCTTTTCATCTCCACATTTGCTATCACAGGGCTAGAGGATGTAAAATTGGTTTTTGGTAATTAGGGTCCAGATAATGCTACTAGTGGGTGGGTGTGGGGGGGATAGGGAATGGAAGGTAGACGATGCTGTTTCTCTTCAAAGGAAATGTCACTGATCTGAAGTGGGGATGCCTGGGGAAGGGGAAAGGATGCTGATGAGAAGGTGAAAGGCTGCACTGGAGCCCCTACACAGTTGTACTACACATCCAATAGGTATATTTTTCAAATTATCACTAATATTTGTATAATGCCTTGCATCTTATATTCAGTTGCTAGGGCTGCCATGACACAATACCACAGCCTGGGGGCTTATACAACAGAACTTTATTTCTCACAGTTCTAGAGGCTGGAAGTCCAAGATCAGGGTGTTGGCAGGTTGGTTTCTCCTCTGGCCTTTCTCCTTGGTTTGCAGATGCTGCTTCTTTGCTGTGTCTGCACACGGTTTTTCCTCTGTGCATGCATCCCCGGTGCCTCTTTGTTTAGATTTCCTCTTCTTATAAGGAGCTCAGTGAGACTGAATCAGGACCCACTGTAACAGCCTCATTTTAACTTAATCCCTTCTGTGAGCTCCTGTCTACAAATACAGTACTGGGGTTTAGGGCATTAATATATGAAATTTGGGGGACACAATTTTGTCCATAACACATCTCAATTTTTTTTTCCCATTTACCTTGTTTTATTTGACACCAGGGACACATGCAGAGCAGATCTTATTATTCTCCCTGTTTTCAGATGACGAGACATATCAGAATTTAGGATTCTGCCTGAGGGAACTCAGGACCTCTGACTTCCACTCACAAGACCCCTCACCAGACTTGGAAAAGTTTTGTTCTCCTGCTGCTGGAACAAACCCACGATGTAGTAAGCCATTGTCTGACTCCCTCAGGAGAACCTGGTGAGGCCAGCAGGGCTGGAACCCAATGGTCTTTCCACAGGCAAGGAGTTCCCACATCAGGCCTCCTGGGACCAGGGAAAAGGGACGGTAATTCTAAAAGATTTTGTTTTAAGTAAAATTCACTCACAATGAATTCACACCCTTGTTTTTCACTGAGAAATTTTCCTTTTGCTTCTTTTCCTTAACCTTTATGATTTGGTTTGGAAGAATAAAATAAAAGGGAGGTAAGAGGAAGATGGTGAATAAAAGACCACTAACGGCTGCTTATTTCTTTCTCTTCAGTGGAACAAATTGCTCTCAAGGAGACACCAGCTACATTTTATTTTGCCAATAAATATAACAAACGAGCTTTGGTTTTTGCTATTGTTTGGTACTCCTATTTTTCTGGTTAAGGCAACCGAGGTTTTTTTTAATCAAAATAAATCTAATTTTTGAAATTCTTTATCTCCAACATTTTTTCTGCCTTATTGGTGCCTGCCCTGCCATTAGTCATCATCTATACATATTTTACTTTTCCTACAACATGCTATTTATCATTTGACCCTAGCAAATTTTTTTCTGTGCTTGAAGGAAAAAATTGAATGCAAGAGAGAGAGAGAGACCTGAACAAGACCCTGGTAGCATGGGCTCTACTTTTTTGATTCTCAAGATCCTGCTTCCTTCCTTCACTTATTTCTGATTTTCCAGGTTGGGTGCCACTCCAGACAGTTCACCAAAGTTCAGTTACTTCCCTAATCTATTCCTTTCCTGACTTTTTGTGGTGCTGTGTACATACGTCATATGTATAAATACTTATGATAGTCATTGGCCAGTACAATTTTCATGAGAAAATGAGGAAACTAAAGACCCCTGGAAGACATGAGAGTCAGGATTAATCCATTGTTTCTATTCACAATTAGTTGCCACCACGTTTATCACTGGGGGATGACAAGAGCCTGAGTGTGTGGGAAATGAGGGGTTGGGACAGGAAGGAGGACCCCTGACATGAGTCACACCTGTGCAAAGGCTTTAAAATGAAGCTTTTTCTCTTATCTGAAAATAATATACATATATTTATATATACATATATATACATGGAGAGAGATTCTATATGTGTGTCTGACTGTGTAGGTTTGAATTATACTCTTCTTGTAAAGTTATTTGGAAATGTATTCATTTTTAATCACTTGAAAGCCTCAAACATGTAAATCTTACTATATTCTAGTACAAAATATAAATTTACCTAGAAAACTCTATCCAAATCTTCTTTATATGAGTTGATATATTCAAAAATACAATTATAGGATTAAAATCATACAGGCATACCTCATTTTATCTTGCTTTATTTCATTGTCCTTCACAGATATTGCACTTTTTTAAATGAAGGTTTGTGGCAGCTTGGTGTCAACCAAGTCTATTGATGCTATTTTTCCAACATCTTTTGCTCACTTCTTATCTTTGTGTCACATTTTGGTACTTCTCCTGATATTTCAAATTTTAAATTATTATTATACTTGTTATGGTGATCAGTGATCTTTAATGTTACTATTGTAATTGTCTGGGGGGCACCACAAACCACATCCATATAAGACAGTGAACTTAATAAATGTTGTGTGTTCTGACTGCTCCACCAACAGGTCATTTCTCCATCTCTCTCCCTCTCCTTGGTCCTCCCTATGCCCTGAGCTACAGAAACATTGAAATTAGGCAAATTAATAACCCTACAATGGCCTCTAAGTATTCAAGTGAAAGAAGAGTCGCATGTCTCTCACTTTTAATCAAAAGCTAGAAATGGTGAAGCTTAGTGAGGAAGACATGTTGAAATCTGAGACAGGCTTAAAGCTAGGCCTCTTACATAAAGAGTTAACCAAGTTGTGAATGCAAAGGAAAAGTTCTTGAAGAAAATTAGAAGTGCTACTCAGTGAACACATGAAAAATAAGAAAGCAAAACAGCCCTATTGCTGACATGGAAAAAGTTTGAGTGGTCTGGATAGAAAATCAAACCAGCCACGACATTTCCTTAAGCCAAAGCCTAGTCCAGAAAAAGACCAAAATTCTCTTCTATTCTGTCAAGGCTGAGAAAAGTGAGGAAGCTGCAGAAGAAAAGTTTGAAGCTAACAGAGTTTGGTTCATGAGGTTTAAAGAAACACACCATCTCCACAACAACATAAAAGTGCAAGATGAAGCAGCAAATGCTAATGTAGAAGTTACCCAGAAAATTAGCAGCAAGTTACCCAGAAAATCTCACAAAGATAATAACAAAGGTGGCTACACTAAACAACCTATTTTCAATGGAGACAAAAAAATCTTTTTTTGAAGAAGAAGATGCAATCTAGGATTTTCATAGCTAGAGAGGAGAAGTCAATGCCTGGATTCAAAGCTCCAAAGGACAGACTGACTCTCTTGTTAGGTGACTTAAACTTGAAGCCATTGCTCATTTACCATTCTGAAAATCCTGGGACTTTTAAGAATTATGCTAAATCAGAGATTGGTTCAAGATGACAGAGTAGAAGAACGTGTGTTCACTCCCTCTTGCAAGAGCACCAGAATCACAACTAACTGCTGAACAATCATCGACAGGAAGAAACTGGAACTTACCAAAAAAGATACCCCACATCCAAAGACAAAGGAGAAGCCACAATGAGATGGTAGGAGGGGCACTATCACAATAAAATCAAACCCCATAACTGCTGGGTGGGTGACTCACAAACTGGACAACACTTATACCACAGAAGTCCACCCACTGGAGTGAAGGTTCTGAGCCCCATATCAGGCTTACGAACCTGGAGGTCCGGCAATGGGAGGAAGAATTCCTAGAGAATCAGACTTTGAAGGATAGCGGGATTTGATTGCAGGACTTTGACAGGACTGAGGGAAACAGAGACTGTACTCTCAGAGGGCACACACAAAGTAGTGTGTGCATGAAGACGCAGGGGAAGGAGCAGTGACCCCATAGGAGACTGAACCAGACCTACCTGCTACTGTTGAAGGGTCTCCTGCAGAGGCAGGGGTCAGCTGTGTCTCACTGTGAGGACAAGGACACTGGCAGCAGAAGTTCTGGGAAGTACTCCTTGGTGTGAACCCTCGCAGAGTCTGCCATTAGCCCCAACAAAGAGCCAGGTAGTCTCCAGTGTTGGGTTGCCTCAGGCCAAACAACCTACAGGGAAGGAACCCAGCCCCATCCATCAGCAGACAAGTGGGTTAAAGTTTTATTGAGCTCTGCCCACCAGAGCAACACACAGCTCTACCAACCACCAGTCCTTCCCAACAGGAAACTTGCAGAAGCCTCTTTGATAGCCTCATCCACCAGAGAGCAGACAGCAGAAGCAAGAAGAACTACAATCCTGCAGCCAATAGAACAAAAACTACATTCACAGAAAGATAGACAAGATGAAGAGGCAGAGGGCTATGTACCAGGTGAAGGGAAAAGATAAACCCCCAGAAAAACAACTAAATGGAGTGGAGATGGGGAACCTTCCAAAAGATAATTTGGAATAATGATAGCGAAGATGATCCTGGAGCTCGGAAAAAGAATGGGGGCAAAGATCGAGAAGATGCAAAAAATGTTTAACAAAGACCTAGAAGAATTAAAGAACAAACAAACAGAGATGAACAATACAATAACTGAAAAGAAAAATACACTAGAAGGAATCAATAGCAGAATAACTGAGGCAAAAGAACGGATAAGTGACCTGGAAAACAGAATGGTGGAATTCACTACCGTGGAACAGAATAAAGAAAAGAGAATGAAAAGAAATGAAGACAGCCTAAGAGACCTCTAGGACATTAAACACAACAACATTCACATTATAGAGGTCCCAGAAGGAGAAGAGAGAGAGAAAGGCCCTAAGAAAATATTTGAAGAGATTATAGTTGAAAACTTCCCTAACATGGGAAAGGAAATAGCAACCCAAGTCCAGGAAGTGCAGAGTCCCAGACAGGATAAACCCAAGGAGAAACATGCCAAGACACATAGTAATCAAACTGACAAAAATCAAAGAAAACTTATTGAAAGCAGCAAGGGAAAAATGACAAATAACATACAAGGGAACTTCCATAAGGTTAACAGCTGATTTCTCAGCAGAAACTCTACAAGTCAGAAGGGAGTGGCATGATATATTTAAAGTGATGAAAGGGAAGAACCTACAACAAAGATTACTCTACCTGGCAAGGATCTCATTCAGATTTGATGGAGAAATCAAAAGCTTTACAGACAAGCAAAAGCTAAGAGAATTCAGCACCACCAAACCAGCCCTAACAAATGCTAAAGGAATTTCTCTAAGTGGGAAACACAAGAGAAGAAAAGGACCTACAAAAAAGAAACCCAGAATGAACAATTAATAAAATGGTCATAGGAACATACATATCGATAATTACCTTAAATATGAATGCATTAAATGCTCCAACTGAAAGACACAGGCTTGCTGTATGGATACAAAAACAAGACCCGTCTATATGCTGTCTACAAGAGACCCACTTCAGACCTAGGGACACATACAGACTGAAAGTGAGGGGATGGAAAAAGATATTCCATGTAAATGGAAATCAAAAGAAAGCTCTTGTAGCAATACTCATATCAGATAACTTCATCAGATAGACTTTAAAATAAAAAATGTTACAAGACACAAGGAAGGACACTACATAATGATTAACTGATCAGTCCATGAAGAAGATAACAATTATAAATATATATGCACCCAACATAGGAGCACCTCAATACATAAGGCAACTGTTAACAGCTATAAAAGACGAAATCAGCAGTAACACAAAAATAGTGGGGGACTTTTAACACCTCACTTACACCAATAGACAGATCATCCAAAATGAAAATTAATAAGGAAACACAAGCTTTAAATGACACAATAGACCACAGAGATTTAACTGATATTTATAGGACATTCTGTCAAAAAACAGCAGATTACACTTTCTTTTCAAGTGTACATGGAACATTCTCCAGGACAGATCACATCTTGAGTCACAAATCAAGCCTCAGTAAATTTAAGAAAATTGAAATCATATCAAGCATCTTTTCTCACTACAACACTACAAGATTAGAAATCAATTATAGGGAAAAGAACATAAAAAACACAAACACATGGAGGCTAAAAAATATGTTACTAAAAAACCAAGAGATCAATGAAGGAATCAAAGAGGAAATCAAAAAATACCTAGACACAAATGACAATGAAATCACAATGATCCAAAACCTATGGGATGTAGCAAAAGCAGTTCTAAGAGGGAAGTTTATAGCAATACAATCCTACCTCAAGAAACAAGAAACATCTCAAATAAACAACCTAATCTGACACCTAAAGCAATTAGAGACAGAAGAACAGAAAAAAACCCAAAGTTAGCAAAAGGAAAGGAATCATAAAGATCAGATCAGAAATAAATGAAAAAGAAATGAAGGAAACAATAGCAAAGATCAATAAAACTAAAAGCTGGTTCTTTGAGAAGATAAACAAAATTGATAAACTATTAGCCAGACTCATCAAGAAAAATAGGGAGAAGACTCAAATCAATAGAATTAGAAAAAATAAAGAAGTAACAACTGACACTGCAGAGATACAAAGGATCATAAGAGATTACTACAAGCAAGTATATACCAATAAAATGGACAACCTGGAAGAAATGGACACATTCTTAGAAAAGCACAACCTCTGAGACTGAATCAGGAAGAAATAGAAAATATGAACAGACCAATCATAAGCACTGAAATTGAGACTGAGATTAAAAATCTTACAACAAACAAAGGCCCAGGACCAGATGGCTTCACAGGCAAATTCTCTCAAACATTTAGAGAAGAGCTAACACCTATCCTTCTCAAACTCTTCCAAAATATAACAGAGGGAGAAACACTCTCAAACTCATTCTATGAGGCTACCATCACCCTGATAACAAAACCAGACAAAGATGTCACAAGGAAAGAAAGCTAGAGGCCATTATCACTGATGAACATAGATGCAAAAATCCTTAACAAAATACTAGCAAACAGAATCCAACAGCACATTTAAAGGATCATACACCATGATCAAGTGTGTTTTATCCCAGGAATGCAAGAATTCTTCAATATATGCAAATCAATCAGTGTGATAACCCATGTTAACCCATTGAAGGAGAAAAACCATATGATCATATAAATAGATGCAGAAAAAGCTTTTGACAAAATTCAACACCCATTTATGATAAAAACTCTCCAGAAAGTGGGCATAGAGGGAACTTACCTCAACATAATAAAGACCATATACAACAAACCCACAGCAAACATCATTCTCAAGTGAAAAACTGAAATAATTTCCTTTAAGATCAGGAACAGGACAAGGATGTCCATTCTTGCCACTATTATTCAACATAGTTTTAGAAGTCCTACCAAGGCAATCAGAGAAGAAAAAGAAATAAAAGGAATACTAAGTGGAAAAGAAGAAGTAAAACTGTCATGGTTTGCAGATGATATGATACTATATATAGAGAATCCTAAAGATGCCACCAAAAAACTACTAGAGCTAATCAATTAATTTAGTAAAGTTGAAGGATACAAAATTAATGCAAAGAAATCTCTTGCATTCCTATACACTAATGATGAAAAATCTGAAAGAGAAATTAAGGAAGCACACTCATTTACCATTGCAACAAAAAGAATAAAATACCTAGGAATAAACCTATCTTGGGAAACAAAAGGCCTGTATGCAGAAAACTATAAGGCACTGATGAAACAAATTAAAGATGATACCAACAGATAGAGAGATATACCATGTTCTTGGATTGGAAGAATCAATATTGTGAAAATGACTCTACTACTCAAAGTAATCTACAGATTCAATGCAATCCCTATCAAATTACCAATGGCATTTTTTACGGAACTAGAACAAAAATTCTTAAAATTTGTATAGAGACAAAAAGACCCCGAATAGCCAAAGCAATCTTGAGGCAAAAAAATGGAGCTGGAGGAACCAGATTCCCTGACTTCAGACTATACTACAAAGCTACAGTAATCAAGACAATATGGTACTGGCACAAAAGCAGAAAGATAGATCAATGGAACAGGATAGAGAGCCCAGAGTTAATCCCACCCACCTATGGTCAACTAATCTATGACAAAGGAGGCAAGGATATACAATGGAGAAAAGACAGTCTCTTCAGTAAGTGGTGATGGGAAAACTGGACAGCTACATGTAAAATAATGTATTTAGTACACTCTCCAATGCCATACACAAAAATAAATTCAAAATGGATTAGAGACCTAAATATAAGACTGGACACTATAAAAATCTTAGAGGAAAACATAGGCAGAACACTCTATGACATAAATCACAATAAGATCTTTTTTGATTCATCTCCTACAGTAATGGAAATAAAAACAAAAATAAACAAATGTGGCCTAATGAAACTTAAAAGCTTTACAAAGCAAAGGAAACTACAAACAAGATGAAAAGACAACCCTCGGAATGGTAGAAATATTTGCAAACAAATCAGCCAACAAAGGATTAATTCACCAAAATATATAAACAGCTCATGCAGCTCAATATTAAAAACTAAACAACCCAATCCAAAAATGGGCAGAAGATCTAAATGGACATTTCTCCAAAGAAGACATACAGATGGCCAAGAAGCAAATGAAAAGCTGCTCAACATCACTAATTATTAGAGAAATGCAAATCAAAACTACAACGAGGTATCACCTCATACCAGTTAGAATGCGCATCATCAGAAATTCTACAAACAACAAATGCTGGAGAGGGTGTGGAGGAAAGGGAACCCTCTTGCACCATTGGTGGCAATGTAAATTGATACAGCCACTATGCAGAACAGTATGGAAGTTCCTTAAAAAACTACAAATAGAATTACCATATGACCCAGCAACCCCACTACTGGGCATATACCCAGAGAAAACCATAATTCAAAAAGACGCATGCACCGCAATGTTCATTGCAGCACTATTTACAATAGCCAGGTCATGGAAGCAAACAAAACGCCCATTGACAGACGAATGCATAAAGAAGATGTAGTACATATATACAATGGAATATTATTCAGCCATTAAAAGGAACAAAATTGGGTCATTTGTAGAGATGTGGATGGATGTAGAGACTGTCATACAGAGTGAAGTAAGTCAGAAAGAGAAAAACAAATATTGTATATTAATACATATATGTGGAACCCAGAAAAATGGTACAGATGAACCGGTTTGCAGGCATAGCAGAAATAGAGACACAGATGTAGAGAAAAGAACGTATGGACACCAAGGGGGGAAGGTGGCGGGGGGGTGTGTGTTGTGGTGGTGGTGTGATGAATTGGAAGATTGGGATTGACTTACATACACTAATATGTATAAAATGGATAACTAATAAGAACCTGCTGTATAAAAAAGTAAATAAAATTCTTAAATTCAAAAAAAAAGAAAAAAGAATTATGCTAAATCTACTCTTCCTGTGTCCTATGAATGCAGCAACAAATCGTAGTTGATAGTACATCTGTTTATAACATGGTTACTGAATATTTAAAGCCCACTGCTGAGACCTACTGCTCAGAAAAATAAAGATTCCTTTCAAAATATTACTGATCATTGACAATGTACCTGGTCACCAAAGAGCTCTAATGGAGATGTACAATGAGATGAATCTTGCTTTCATGCCTGCCAACACAACATTCATTGGGTAGCCCATGGATCAAAAAGGAATTTTGACATTCAAGTATTAATTAAGAAATACATTCCATAAGGCTGTAGCTGGTGGATATAGTGATTCTTCATTCTGATCTGGGCAAAGTAAGTTGAAAACCTTCTGGAAAGAACTCAACATTGTAGATGCCATTAAGAACGTTCATGATTCACAGGAAAAAGTTCAAGTATCAACATGAACAGGAGTTTGGAAGAAGTTGCTTCCAGTCCTCATGGGTGATTTTGAGGGGTTCAAAACTTCAGTGGGGGAAGTAACTGCAGATGTTGTACAAACAGCAAGAGAACTAAGATTAGAAGTGGAGCCTGAAGATGTGACTGAATTGCTGCAATCTCATGATAAAACTTTAACCAACGAGGAGTCGCTTCTTATGGGGAAGAGCAAAGAAAGTTGCTTCTTGAGATTGAATCTACTCCTGGTAAAGATGCTACTGTATTAAGATGGTTGAATAGACAAAAAGGAGTCAGAATATTATGTAAACTTAGTTGATACAGCAGTAGCAGGGTTTGAGAGGATTAACTTCAATTTTGAAAGAATTTTTACTCTGAGTAAAAGTCTATCAAATAACATTGTGTGCTACAGAGAAATTGTTTATGAAAGGAAGAGCCATTCAATGAGGCAAACTCCGCTGTTGTCTTATTTTAAAATATTCCCACGGCCGCCCCACCTTCAGCAACCACCACCCTGATCAGCCAGCAGCCATCAACATCGAGGCAAAACCCTTGGACAATGGTTAGCATATTTTAGCAATAAAGTAATTTTTAATTAAGGTATGTACATTTTTAGATATAATGCTATTGCACACTCAATAGACTACAGTATAGTGTAAACATAACTTTTTTGCACGGGAAAAACAAAAATTTGTGTTATTCACTTTATTGCAATATTCACTTTATTGAGGTGATCTGGAACAGAACCCACAATATCTCCAAAGTCTGCCTGTATTTCTCATTTGCTTTTGTAGAATAAACTCCATTGTTATTCTGTTTGCAAATTTTGCTTTCAGTAGGTACAATTAATTAAAACCTAAATCTTTTTGGCTCTCCATTTTGTGAATATTGTGTTTAAAGTTTTTCAACTAATTTTGAACAAGAGGCAAAAAAAATTTAGAGCACTTATTTTAAAATCTTACAAACAAGATGTAACCATATTTATTTCATCATGATTAGGAATATGCATTAATTTACGGCTCCTGAAACTGTGTAAATAATTTTTTAAATAGATTCTCCAAAATATACTTAACCAGTCTTAAGTTATACTTGCTCCACGTGTTTTACCAACTCTAAGTGACTGCTTTGGATGAAGGTACATGATAATGGAGAAGAAAGAATCATCAAAAGTAGGAAAACACAAAGCCTGTTTTGGGAGGCAGGAACAGCCCATGTGGTCTCAGGACTAAGCCGCAGTACGTATCCCTAGAGGAGCCCGGTCTTTAAGGTGGGGTGCAGAGAGACTGCGGGGGATTTTCCGTGTGAGGTCCATGAGTTTGTTGTCAATTACAGAACCACTGGACATTTTGATGAATAGAACCTCATTCACTCACTCATTCATTCACTCAACAATCGTTTGCCGGCCGCCTCTCCATCAACATAATGGTGGAGACAAACGGGAGAAAGTCATGGCTCCCGCCCTCGTGAAACTCTGAGTCCCCAAAAGGAGACCAGACAGGTGGGCAAATAATGAAAGTCCCGTGAGTTAAGGATTAATAAGGAACCGGGAACAGGAGCCCAAGGTGGGTGGGATGAGTTCGCCGGAGCTCATCCTTGACCCCTGGGAATAAGCGCCGGGAGCGTTCTGTGGGCCACCCGGTCCCCACAGTTCCAGGCCCGTGGACTCACCCCAGTGACCTCGGCCTCAGATGAGGACGCACAGAGAGGGCGGGAACCTGCCCAGGTGCACACAGCCCATCCGCGGTGTAGGTGGAATCCGTACCGCACGTGAATGCACGTGGTAGACCCCAGAGCCCACTGTGTGCATTCTGATTTTCATTCGATATGAAATTTCAGGTAAACTGCAGACATTTAACTCATGTGTATATAGAGTGTTTAGATTCTGCAGTGTTAGAGAGGAAATGGTAGAGCTCTTTGACCATTCTTTCAGCTACATATCCTAGAGCAGAGGTCAACAATTCTTTGAGGAAGATATTAAAGAAGGAAAAAGATTATCAGAGAATAGTTGTAGAATTTCCCCCCCAATCCTCAATAACTCTTTTGTTTCTACTGTACTGTTTTGAAAGAACTGAAATTCAAAGCTATTGGAATGATGAAAGTAGTTTGGTTTTAACCAAATGTCTTATTATTTCTGTCTGTCTGAGCTATCTACAGTTCCTTAGTGGCACATACATTTATGGTAGAGGAAGGAAGCTTGCAGGTCACGAAGAGGTCATAGCGCTTCCAAAAATGCAAGCAGCTTCACTGCTCCCACCTAAAACTGGATGGGGATGGGTGCTGCATCAGAGGGGCGAACACGGAGCTGAGGGTCCTGGAGGAGACTTTGGGGCTTGCAGAATGCTTGCTCCAGAGTTATCCTGTTTGTTCCTCATGAGAGTCCCATGAGGTACAGGACTGCATCATCTCCATGTGCAGATGTGGACGCAGGGATTCTGAAGGACTGGCCTCCTTGCCCAGGGTAGTGTTGCTCTGTCAGGGGCACGGGGATGGGAGACGGGCTGTGGAGAGGAGCCCCTGAGAAGGACGCAGCCCAGGGATAGTGCTGGGGAGCAGGTCTGCCTCTGACATGGGTGCACCTACACTGCTACTGCTGCTCAAGGCCTGCTGGTTGGAAAAACACCTGTATTTTTAGATACCAATTAGATTCTCTAATTACAAGAGTTTTTAATTGAGAGGGGTTGTTTGTTTGTTTGTTTGTTTTTTCAAAATTACATGTAGCTGGCCCGTACTAAATTACAGCTATAAAGAGTTTCCAGTTTCAGCAACAAATTGGACCCAAGTACAACGCTGAAAGGCCAACCTCTATTTGAATAACTCTGCAAATATAAAGTCTCCATGATAGAGTATCATATAATTGGCTTCAAGGGAAATAGTAGTTTGCAATAACTTTGGGATATGTTCTTTTTAAAATTGCTTTCTATTGTGAATATTTCTATTAACTTGGTCAAGTTTTCACTCCATTCAGGGTATTTCTGCCACCTGCACTATTCCTTGTTAAGCAGATGCAGAATCAAAACAGGCTGAAAAATATTGCAGGTATTTATGAGATAGAACACATTTCTGTACACATTTACCCAGCCTTCAGTCATGTCTCAGGCAGATTTTCTACAGCTGAACATCTACTGCGTAGATTTTGGCAAACAGTGCCTTCCACTGTGGCAGAAAGACACATTTGTGAGCATCCCTTCAGCAGAGTTTGGTAAACTTATTTCAAGGAATCTTTGATAGAAGTGTAGCAATTAATCTTTGAGTTGGGGTAATATTTGGAACATCTTTTGAGTATTGATTATGAAGAATCTTCTTCTGTGCAGATGTCTGAATTTAGATAAAGAAGCAGCAAAGCTCCTGTTTAATTAAATGGAAAGCTGTCATAGATGAAATGTTCATTAAACCTGAGCTTGCACTTCTGCTGGAATGGTGAACAACCAAATGTCACCCCTGGTTTTCTCTACTTTGGGGACATCTTCAGCAGAGACCCAGGAATGTCCTCAGGTTTTTAAACAGCACTGTGAACATCTGGTCACCAGGAGGGGACAGAGGCTCTTCAGTCATCTCCCCTAGAGGAAGGACTGGGTCTAGGGGATCAGTGTGGCAGGATGGCATGTGTTATGGGTTCAATTGTGTCCCCCCAAATATTCATATGTTGTATCCCTAGTACCTCAGAAAGTGATCTTATTTGGAAATAGGAACATTGCAGATGTGATTAGTTAAGATTAAAGACATTAGGGTGTCTCCTAATTCAATATGACTGGTGCCTTATAATAAAGGGGAAATCTGGACACAGAGACAGACACAGTCACAGGGAAACACATGTGAAGAGGAAGGCGGAGATGGGGTGATGCTTCTACATGTCAAGGATCGCCAAGGATTCCCAGTAAAGCCCCAGAAGTCAGGAGAGAGAGTCATGGACCAGATTCTCTCTCATAGCCCTTGGAAGACACACTGCTGACACCTTCATCTTGGGCTTCTGGCTTTGAGAACTGTGAAATTAAATGTTTCTATTATTCAAGTAGCTCCCAGGTGTGCTAGCTCACTGGAAACATAGGGCTGCCTATTATAAAGTGTCCTAACTGTATACAGAGCAGGAGCCTCTGGCATCTTTCAGGGAACTAAGAACTGAATTGTGTTTGGACTAGTTTGAACCAGGCCTGCATGACCCCTGAGAACAGTGAGATATTTGCTGGGATACGGAGAAGGACCACTTCTGCCTCTGTCTGCTCCTCTGGGATCACAGGATTCGCATAGTTGGCACTGGAGGATTTCAACTGCCACGGCATCCTCTTTCCTTCTAGAAGTTTCATCCCAGGCTTATAAAGCATCTGTCATAAGTACTGGTGATTTTCCTTGTGTTTAAATTGGTCTTCCTGAAGGTTTCCTTTAGAGAGCTGAATTCCTGTTCTTCCAACGAATGGAAAGCCACATGTGTACCAGAACATTTTCTATCTTGAGAATCAATATTTCCCATTTCATTCTCAGCCATACTTCCCGACTCAGGACCTGTTCACAGAGCTGCCCCTTTGCCTTAGTAAAGTCTGTGCTTAGTGAAGATGTAGATTTGTCACCCCTTGGGGGCCTTGGTGGGGCAGGCCACATCAGAGATGGCTGGGACATAGCACAGAGACCCGGCTGGTCAGGGCCTGGATGGGCAGCCAGGGAGGTCCTAGGAGCAGGCAGCTCAGAAAGACAGCCCAGGAGCCTGAGAGATGCCCCAGACAAAGGGGAGAATGTGTCCGTCTGACAGCAGAGACAAAGAGAGTGTGGCCGGTGTCCAGGGTCCTTTGACAGCAGTCCAGCAGAAAGGTGGAGAAACATCTACCAAAATGAACTAAGTCTCCAGGTCATAACTCCAACCTCTATGAAGAGAACAGCATGGGTCAAGCAGGACTTCTGCAGAGAGCAACTGACTTTAAGGTAGAAGGCAGAGTGTAAGGGGGGTGGTGATGGGGGGGCTTTGGAGGGGACAGGGAGGGCTGTGATATTCTGTGGCATAGCTGGAGAAACAAATTAGACAGTGGCCTAGTGACCAGACAAGAGAGACCAGCCCCAGCGGCCAGGGCATATGTGGTAACCAGGACCTACAGCAGGACCGCCAAGTCTGAGCCAGTGAGCAGAGCCCTGGGCCCTGATGTCTCCTGGCTTAGGGTACCCTGGTCCACATGCTGGGGTGGCCTCTGTCTCCAGGTGCAAAGAGCTTGGCAGAGCCAAGCAGATCCCTACGCTTCCCCTTCTCACTCCCAGAGATTCAGCATCCCTGCAGCCCTTCCTTAATTGGTCCAGCACTTCACTATTGTTTTCTGTGGGAAATTGCTCAATCAGCCCAAATAGTTCCCAATTCAGGCCACTCATTAGAATCCCTTGGAGAACTTTAAAAAAAAAGGAAATGCTGATTCTCAGACCCCACTCCAGGACAAATAAATCAGAATCTCTGTTGAGATCCACTGAACAAACGCCCTCCTTTGAAATTATTTGAAAATTTTTCTCTATTCACAGAGTTCAGGATCATATTAAAGGAATGGTTACCCTCAACAACTGAAAACACGCCCATTTATTAATGCCGAAGCACCTTGTAAATCCTGTAGGGACACTGCCTCCTGAGACTAGACTTGTATCTTCTCACTTATTTATCCCCACATGCCCAGGATAGAACAGAGGGGCAACAGCTACTTCTGGATGAATGAATAAAGAAACGCACAAAAGGCATATTTTATAAAACACAAGTTTTATGTGTTTATGTGAGTGTATACCCCTTCCATCCTGGTGGAAAGTGAGTGAAACCTCCTCCCCCCAGACCAGGTGAAGGACAAGTGGGGTGACAGGTGTGGGGACATGCTGACCCATGCCATCTGCAGGTGTATGAGACAGAGGGGTTCTCAGCCCAGGATGTGCAGCCATTGCAAACAGTAGCTGTTACTCTGAGTGTCGAGATACTGACCAGGGTTCTTGGCCTTCCCCAAGCCATAGAAATTGACTAGAGGCCAGACAAGAAATTCAGGCAAGGCTTTACTGGGGCTCCTACAGCTGCAGGAAGGAGTGAAAACAAGTAACAGTTTCCCTTGCTCACTTCCTGGGGGGCAGCAGTGGGTGCGAACTTGTTCCTTATATGGGGTGAGGGCAGGGGTGTGTCCAGGGGTCGGGCTGGATGGGTGACTTAGGTGTTTGCCCACCCCTTTGTTGGTGCTGAGTGCTGGGGGCATACACAGTGCCCTGCCATTGCTCCCACAACTTTGCTTGTGCTCCCTGCTTTTCAGAAGTGGTAGTTGTGTGGGTTTTTTTTGGTCTTTTTGTATCTTTTGTCCAGAATTTGCCCCAATTTTGCAGCTCTAGGAGAAGTTTGTCCAGGTGCAACCTCTGTAGCAGGGCAGCAAAGGGTCCCAGGTCCCAGCTTGTCTCAGAGAGAGCTCCAGTCACCACTCCCATAAATGCAAACCCCTGGTTTAGAGAGAAGCCGATGAGACTGTGGAGGGCTCGGAACTAGGACAGCTGCAGGAGTGGCGGCCATGCCAGGAGAGCAGCAGACCAGGGCGCCAGGGCCAGGGAGGCTCCTTCTTGTAAAAAACAAAAACAAAAGAATAACGCATATTCTCTCAGGACAGTGATACTAGTGCACTAGTTTCCCAAAAGTGCTGTGACAAGTGACTACAGACTTAGTGGCTTAAACAACACAAACATTATCTTACAGTTCAGGAGTTCGGGAACTTCACACAGGTCTCATGGGACTGAAATCAAGGTTCTCGGGGCTGCGTTCCACCCTGCTGAGCCAGGTCTGATCCGTTTCATGGTGCAGTTCAGCTTCTAGAGGCTGCCACTCTCCTTGGCTCCTGGCTCCCTCCTCCACCTTCCTCAAGGCCAGCGATGGCTTGTCAAGTCCTTTTCATACCTTCTCACTGTGACCACCTTTTGTGGTCACGGTCTCCCCCACCCTCCTGTCTCCTACTCCCACTGTTATCGACCCTCATGTTGACACTGAGCCCACCCAGATAATCCAGGATAACCTCTCTGTCTTACTTCAGATAACTAGCAACCATAATCACATCTGTGACCTTAATCCCCTTTCTGCAATGTGACATAGTCGCAGGTTCCAGGGATTAGGATTTGGGCATCTTTGGGGGCCGTTGTTCTCCTAGCATAGTCAGCAGGTATATAGGGCAGGGCCCCATGACTAGACGGAGACTCAGAAAAAGAACAGGAGCCCGCTTGCAATAGAGAAGGACAACTCTGACTTCATATGAGATCCATTCCTTTTACTTTAACCTTTGTGCTCTGTTGCCTGTGCTTAGTCATGCTGGTTCTGCATCTTTTGTAAAAGAATGTTGCCAGTAGCCTGAAATATACAGAATAGCTTATTCTCAGTGCTCTGACCTCTAAGAGTCCATTCTTATAGAGATAAAAAGTTGCAGAACAGAGAATCGCATTTGTCTTATTGGAGGTTTACAGGAACATCTTCACCTGACATACGTGGACAGCTGCAGGAACAAAGGATTTCAAGGATTCCAAACTTCTTGACACCAAGAAGTTTGCAGCAACTAACCACACCCCTCCCTCACCTGGCCTTTAAAAGTGCTTTGCTGAAACCCTTTGGAGACTTTGGGGCTTTTGGAGGCATGAGCCACTGGTCTCCTTGGAGGGCCCTGCAATAATCCTTTCTCTGACATTTCAGTATTGTTTGGCCTCACTGTGTGTCTGGCACATGAGCTTGCATTTGGCAACACCCTTAAATGGGCAGAAGCTTATGTGATGACACTGAGTGCAATTTTCTTTCTCTCCCTCAGACCCTATGTTGGGCAGCATCATTAGATTTTTTCCCACCATCCTGGCAATAGAAGCCTTTGTTCTGGAACAGTCTCTCCTACTTTATCAATTACTAACTTCTCTGAGCTCTCAAAGTGCAGTCAAAGACTGAAATGTTTGCAAACATAGAGCTGGGTGAGCACTTATGAATCATGTAGAGAAGAAGGTGGTTCCAAGTTGAGAAAATGGTGGCAAAAACAGCTCAAAATGTCATGTGAATTAGAATTTGTTTCTTGCAATGCAAGTAACATAGACACCACACTGGCATTTTGTTACTCATGAAGTGTGCAAATGTAGCGGTTTGGGGGCATCTTCTATGACAAGCAGGACAGCAAAGAACTACTGATACAACGTGACTTTACGTTCTCAAGATGAGAGATGTTACCAGCATTATTTCGCTGATGGAAAATGCACAGATCCTGCTGTTTGCTGACAAAATAAAGGCGTCGCATGAGGAAAGAGTGACCTGCACCGACCTTCAAAGCCCTCCTGCCGTTCTCTGCACCTTGGGCCCCTGGACCTCCTGTGCTGGGTGGAGAATGGTATCCGGAGGCCTCCTAACCAGCGTTATTGATGACTTGGTGAAAGTACAGACGGTGCAGCTCAAAGGGCAGCCAGAGGCAGGCGACGCGGGCGCGTGGACGGTTTGGGAAACTTGCTTCCAGGGTCAAAAGCCCCTCCCCTCCTCGCCCACGCCTGCCTTCAGCCCCGGACCTCTCCTACTCACCACTTCAGCTTTCGTCTCAAAAGAAGTTTAAACACTCAGAGGCAAACAAACAAAAATAGACAAAACACCTCGTTCCCATCCCACCATAAGTGGCTGCAAAATCAGCCCCCTTCCCTGGGCTGGAAGGTCGCCCTCCTGTGCCCAGGACATCTCCACGGGTCCTTCACAGCCCGGGTGCTCAAGAGGAGGAGCTCGCGGGGGCCAGCGTGCGCCCTGGGGTCGCCACGCCCCCCGCACACCCTGCTTCACGCAGCCCCATCTGGACGCCGCCGGGCAGGTCTCGCTCCGGTCAGGTCTTTGAATCATTAGTGCTCCTGGCGAAGGCATGCGGGGTCTCCAGGGCTCCCAGGGCTCCCACTGCGCTGCACGGAACGCAGACTCTGCAGCCTGACTTGCAAATTCCCAAAGGAGGACCGTCCCTGTGGGCGCTCATCTACACGAGAGGTCAAAGTGCTTACACACACCCCATACCACACACCAAACACGCACCACGCACCACACACCACACACCACACATGTTCTATGGAAGGATGCAGTGAAAGGAGTGAGAAAAGACCAAGTTGACTTTTTACCATTGAACTATTCCACAGCCCTATAGTAATTTATTTTAGAGAGAGTGTTACTCACCAGTAATTATCACAAATTACACAGAAGAAAAAAAATTAATTTTGATCAAAACCAGTCATTTCATCCTTTCTAAACAAAGCATCTATTTTGTAATACCAAAAAATAATGAAACCTATTCAGGTATTTTCCCTCCGCTGACTTAAAAAGACAAATGGCTTTTGTGATGGTAAATTTTCCCCTTTGAGATTGTAACGTGTCTCAGGGCATATAAATGCTGCTTCTGCTTTCTCTAAGTTCTATAAAAACATTACAAGGCACTCTCCTTTCCCCTGGAAATCAAACATTTTCATGCTTTCCCCAGGTAGGGATAAAAGAGAGCAGGCTTTGGAGAAACAATTTCAGAGACATTTATCCTGACAGGGAGAACTGGAGATTATTGAGCTCTATGTTCAAATGTTCAAAGTTTTTCAAAGGTAGCGGCAACTCTGCAAACACAGGCCACAGACCTGTCACTTGCCATCGTTCAGAAGGTGACCAGGTGAACATTTGAAACAATACAGGAAAGGGCAGTTGTCCGTCTTTAAGTTGCAGGTAGGGGGACCCCTTCCAGGGCCCGAGAGCGGGCTCTTGTCTAACACTCGGAAATGAACTGAGGAGACACACGTGCTGACAAAGCAAGACACCTTATTGGGAAGGGGAGCCCTGGCAGAGAGCAGCAGGATAAGGGAACCCAGGAGAACCGCTTTCCACGTGGCTCGCAGTCTTGGGTTTTATAGTGATGGGGTAAGTTTCTGGGTTGTCTCTGGCCAATCATTCTGACTCAGGGTCCTTCCTGGTGGCATGCACATAGGTCAGCCAAGATGGATTCCAGAGAGAAGGATCCTGGGAGGTTGCTAGGACATATGGACTGGCGTTTCCTCTCTCCTTTTGACCTTTCCCGAATTCTTCTGCTTGGTGGTAGGTAGCTGGTTAGTTCCGAGTTCCTTACGAGGACCTCCTGTTGTAAGATAAGTCGTGCAAGTAGTTACTATTGTGCCTGGCCAGGGCGGACTTTGACTGACGGCCCCCAAGTCCTGGGCTCTCAAGATATGGCTCGACGTCCCTTAGTGGCGATGGCCTTGTGCAACTACAGGGACTGCCTTTTCTAGGTCCAGGGGTCCCTGAGATATTTTGTTCATACAGAGCCTATGAAGCTCTTACAAAGCCAGTAATTCTCAAAGAGCAGAGTTATTCCTCCCTATATGCAGAGACAGAGACAGACACAGAGACAAAGAGACAGAGAAAGATGATAGATGATGGATAGATAGATAGATAGAGCTAGATAGATGATAGATAGTGATACTCAGATATATATACATATGGGGCCCTTCCTACCTCTCATTTCACTGATCTAAACTCTGTCCTTTCCTGGCTCTCCAGTATAAAAAGACAAAGTTTTTTATTCCTTAGGGGAAGGTACATTAGGACAAGTAACCATCAAAGAATCTGCATTTTTTGTGAGTTGCTCACTGTAGCTAAGAACATTTTTGATGCTTATTTTTCTGATGAATCAAAACATTTTCTCTAGAACATTAATTAACACAGAGAACTTTCTAGCCTTTATTATCTTCAGTTATTAGATGGAGACAAGACAGAGGTTTAGTGACTAAGATACCTGATACTCATCTCTCTCCAGGCCTCATTATATGGGCACACAGCTCTCCACAACGGTTTAGAACGTAATTATACCAACTTTATTTGAAGTGTATGCTACCCTTAGACTGTATCTAAATCTTTGTCATAAATAAGCCATTAGGTGACCCAAATGTTTTCTGGACTCCATCCTGGTAGAATTAGCCATTTGATGTTATGTTATTTTGTCTCTTATATACTTTTTAATATTCACGGAAAGCATGTTTATGTGTGTGCATGTGAAAGAGAGAGGTTGAAAGATGAGGAAATTGAGAGAGAGAGAGAGAGAGATCGGGATCTTGTCTGGATGGTCCTGGATGCTCTGGATGAGACTGAGGACCATTTTTCTCATGAATTCATTTCTCTTTCATTTCTCTGCTTGGTTTACCTCGTGGTTTACACAGAAGGGGATGTTTTGCTGTTAGTGGAATGAGGAAGGAAGAGGGAAGTGCCTTTTGTATTTATTTTATTTTATTTTGTCTTGATTTTGTTGTGCAGGGATTGTAGGAGAGAGAGGAGAAAACATAAAGACCATAGAGGCAATGATCTGTTATCCATCAGATGCCTGCATGTCAAAATGAGAGGGAGATGAAAGTGAGTTAGCAGGTAGTGTAAGGAGCTACGCCAGCACATAGAAACAGTGTCTTCTCAGAGATGTTGTGGATTCTGGGCATTAGCCATGGACACACAGCATGTCAGTTTTTCATGGAGATGCCCCTTGACTCTGCTCCCATGCTGGTCCAGCTCTGTCTTCAAGCCAACCCAGCCACTCTGCTCCCAAGCAAAGGAGGTGCTGCCCAAGACACACACAGAGGGTCCTCCTACTTAGATCCATGAGAATTTTTCCCTTAGAAGTGAAGTGGACAAAGTTCCCAGTAGCATCCCTCTGGCAAAGCGTAATCATCAAATTCAAAGTTAAAAAACAAAGAATAGGTCAGGCTGGTTTGTTTGTTTTGAGCCCTTCTAATAGGTGCATTGTGGTATCGCATTGTGGTATCGCATTGTGGTTTTAATTTGCATTTCCCTTGTGACTAATGATGTGGAGCATCTTTTCTTTGTCATCTTTATATTTCCTTTGGTGAAAGATCTGTTCAAATGCTTTTCCCATTGTCTCATTGGGTTGTTTGCTTTCGTATTGTAGATTTTTGAGAGTTCTTTTATATTCTGGGTATAAGTCCTTTGTCAGATACGTGATCTCCAAATATTATTCCTGGTCCATGGCTTGCCTTTTCATTCTCTTTAACACCTTAAATTACTTTAAACTTTTAAAATTGAAGTGTCACACATATACAGAAACTTACATCACTCATAATTGCACAGCTCAATGAATTACACTAAGTCCCCTACATATGAACCTTCAAGTTGTGAACTTTCAAAGATGAGAAAGTGTGTTCACAAGTCCAATCTCGTAAGTTAGTTCACCTGTCTGGTGTACATTTTCACGTGCGTGCATCCTCTACAAGTGGTTGTGCTTTTGTGTACTTTACAGTACTATATAGAGTAGGGTAGTACAGTATCTTTATTTCAAGTTCAGGATGTCCTGAAGCAAGCATAAAAGCAGTGGTGATGTAGCTGGTACTGCTGAAGAACCAAAGAGATTCACAAAGCAGGAAATGGCAAGGGGACTTTCTTATTTGAGGAGGCACTGTTAGTTTTTGAGGCACAGGACCCAAACAAGAATGGTACACGAAGGTTGCAGCAGCCGTTCAGAATGCAATCCAGCGCTACCTTGTCATCTATGATGAGAAAAAATGAGCTGCTACCCAGACATCACTGCATCGTATTTTCAAGAGGGTAGATAGAATTGAATCCAGCAAGGAACCAGAACCTGTGCTATCAACGTCAGGCGTGAGTTAAATTGCAGCTTTCCCTCCGTCTCCTATTGCTGAGGATCCTTCAGCTCTCCCATCTCCCACCTCCTCTCCCTCCTCCAGTCAGTAACTCTTCCTGCCTGTTCACCCGATGCCAGCCCCTGGATGCCAGCTGTTGTACTACAGTACTTTTCAAGGTACTGTACTGTAAGATTAAACATGTTTTCTTTATTTTTTGTTTGTTTCTTATGTATTATTTGTGTGAAAAGTATTATAAATCTGTTACAGTACAGTACTATGTAGCAGTCTGTGTTAGTTGGGTACCTAGGCTAACTGTGTTAGACTTACAAACAACTTGGACTTATGAACACACTCTCAGAACAGAACTCGTTCATATGTGGGGACTTAACCATATGGCAAAGTGATCTCTCCCACATCCCCAGGTTAAGAGCAGAACTGTGCTGGCACCGTGTCCCCTGCATGCGCTTCCTGGTCAGGGTCTTCTCTCTCCCTCCCTAGGTAACCACCGTCCTGCCTGCTGAGATCACCCTCTAATTTTGCCTCCTTTTGAGCTTTGACACATGTTTTGTGTTAGTCTTTTGTCTGAGACCTGGCCACTGGTTTGTGTACAGAAAGGATGGGAGCCAGTTCCAGATTTGGCTCAGGACAAGTCCCCTGTGCTCCTCCAGGCATTTTCCTCCCTCTTCTGCACCCAAGTTGCAGAGGACCCAACAGAGGACCTGGAGGCCTTGGGGGAGGCCTGGGGCCCTAAGTCCCAGCAGGGAGGATCACCAGCCCCATAACCACATGGGATGGCTTTGGGGTTGAGAAGTGAGTTCTATTGTTAAACCCGAGAGCTGGGAGCTGTTTGCACAGCGCTGAGCCTCTCCTGGTAACACTAACGTGATGTCTTGCAATAATATAATATTATCGGGGGGCTTATATTTGTAATTTGTATTACTTTCTGATAATTTTATTAAAGTATTATACATTTTCTGTATTCCTCATCTAATTTTCATCAATTTTTATTTTCAAATGAGGAGATTCTGAAAACTGTAAATCAATTAAGGCCTGAAAAAACTTAAAAGAGAAAATGTGACTATTCTTGTAGCTCAAAATGAAGCATTATTTCAAGCTATAGGAGCACCGATGGCTCTTCAGCCACTGGGCAGGTTATCTTTTAGTCCCACCTTCTCTCTCCTGCCATTGCTTCACCTGGTGGTCTGGCAGCTCCTGGTTCAGTTGCCTTGTGTACCCCTTGCCTCCTGCCCTGGGGTCTCCAGCACTAGATGAGCTCGCATGCAAGGTGAGCAGAGATGAGCCACCTAGCTCGGGCCATCAGACCCAGCAGCCGACCACAAATACCTGAGTGTGCCCTGGATAAATCAAATAAATCCTTCAAAGAACCTCAGCTAAATCACTCACCCACAGAACCTATAAGTTAAATAAAGAGTTCTTTTAAGCCACTACATTTTGGGTTTGCTTGTCATGCAGGAAAAAATATCTGATACACAAATGCATCCTTTTCAATTCCCATTAATAAAAGGGATCAAAATTCATTCTCATTTAAATTGGGCAACTCCAGCCAAATATAATCACTGACTTCTCCCAGGCTAGGTTAATGCTACCATTTTTTCAACTACCTTCTCATTAAAAATACAGACAATGACCTTGACTGCTATGACCTTGTATGGAGAGCCAGGCTGAGTCACTAGATTGAGCACATCATGCTGGCCAGACAGGGGGACAGGATGCCCTGTGTGCCCTACTAAGTCACATGCCAAACAGTGGGAGAAAAACACCAGACAATAATGGGGCTGCATGGTGATACATTCAGGGGCCAATTGTGTGTGACAGCTCGGGAAGACCTCTCTAATCGAAAGAGCTAGTTAGTGCAACTTGAAGCAAGCTAAGACTCGACACTGCAGCTTTACAGAGGCTTTAGAGGCAGCAGATACCACATATTCATGAACTCTCCTTTTATGAACATTGCAGCCAGTTATGGCTTTAAAGACTCGGTGACAAAGTGACTTAATGTTGGTGCACATAGCTGTGAATGGTGTGAGTGTTAACCTGTAGCAAGTCCCCTCGCCACCAAGCATCACCGTCCCTCAGCTCACCTTTGATTTTGACGAAGGCCAGAGCAGGCGGTGTGATGCAAGTTCAGGCTCAGCTTGTGCCTACAGCCCCTCCCCTCAACTGTACACACACTCTCCACCTCCACGCCACGTCCTTCTCTGATGGCACTTTGTCAGGTTGGCCCATGTGCAAACGCAGTTCAGAAGTTCTGGGACTGAAATCCCCTGGGAGCAAACTTCAGCTAATGATCCGTGGAGTCAAAAGAAAGTCACTTCAGCCCCTGTCCTTCAGACAGGCACTTATGGGGGCATCTCCACTTCTCAAGAGATTCCAGTAGAAGTGAATTCCTACGGGAAGCAACTAGGAAAAAAAAGACTACCGTGTTCTCAAAAGGTCCATTTTTCATGCACCTGTGATGCATGTTCTTTACAGAAGAAACATAATACACAGGGAAATGGATCACTCTGAATGCTAGACGAATCACACATATTGTGATTTTTCTCGTGTATCAAGTCTTTTTTGAGGACCTACTGTGCTCAAGGCACCCATCCTGGCACAAGAGATACAACAATAAACAAAACAAACAAAAACCCTGCATCCAGCTAACAAAGGATGATATGCGATGTTTAGAAATTGAGCTTTTGGCTCAAGCCTTTCACTCAGAAAATGTCTTTTCATCAATCTAGGGTACATTAATTAGGGAAAGGGGTGGCCCATCTCACACTTTGCAACTTTCAAATTCCAATGCAAAATAACAAGTCAGTTCCAAGGGAACATGTTTCTGTGATGTGTACGGCACACAACTTTCAAACCTCTTGAAGCACTGAAAGGGCAATTGAGGGGGGAAATAGCATATTAACTCATTGTTGTGAATTTGTGTTTTGCGTAACTTTGTGCTTTTTCTTTTGGATTTACCAGAAAAGTGGGTGGGTGGGGGGTGGATTTTCCTGAACACCATAAAATGTAATGCCTTTTTCATTTTTAAAATGGCTTTTATTATGAAAAATATAACCATACTCAAGAGCAGAGAGAATGTATTACTAACCCCCAGGTATTTAACAACCAACCTAAAAGTGACTATTGTTGTGTTTGCTTCATCTACTTCCCCCGCTTCACTTCATTTCTAGAAATGAAATTTTTGGACGCTGCTTAGCATAGCATTGTCTTTAGGAATTATTTGCCAAGTTGCTCCTAAACTTGTTTCTACCTACTGATCCTTTCACAAATAACATATAAGATTTATTTGTTCTGTATATCTTTGCCAAAATTTGTACCATCAGACTTTTTAACTTTGCTAATATGATGGATCTGAGCTAGCTCATCAGTGTGTTAAACTTTTTTTATTCTGATTTCTAGTGAGGATGAGTATTTTTTCATGTTAATAGAAATTAATGATGGCCTTTTGCAAATTAATTGCTTGTATTGTGGGCTTCTTTTCCATTGTTAAAGTTTTTATAAGTACTTGATACTAATCTTATATACTATTATTTATGTTGTAAGTATCTTCTCTCAGTCTGTGATTTTCTCTTTAATTCTATCTATTGTATTTTTTTCATGGTTACTAGATTTAATTTTAAGAGTCACACTATTAAAATTTACCCTTAGTATGGGTGCCTTTTGTGTCACGATTTAAGATAGAATTCTCTTGTGGTTATAAAGATAATCTTAGTTTTCCAGTAAAATGTTACACTTATTTCATATTTAGGACTTTGATATAGCTGAAGCTAATTTTAAGAATAGTATGAGGTATATAGACCCAATTTAATTTTTCCTGTGTTTGTACTGTGTCCTATGTACATAGTGGATTCACCCAATACCATCTATGAAGTATCAATATTTCTTCATTTATCCACAGATTCAAAATGCAATTTCTCTCATATACCAACTTTTCATCATAGATAGAATATTTCCAAACTTTTCTCCCTCTAATAATATAGCTTTATAATATACTTGATAACTAGAAGCTTTCCTTCATCTCATGAATCTTAGAAAGAGCATGTTAAGGTCTGTAGGAAATTCTTTTAAGATTTCATTGGTTTTCATTTAATTTGCATATTCATTATACTTTATATAATGAATTTTATACATAATTTTGTGTATTCAATATGTTTCATTCCATTTTATATGGAGATAATTAATAACGTTAAAATACTTAATCTTTCATCCATGGAAATGGTCTATGGCTCCCTTGATTTTCTTCAAGACTTCTAATACTTTATAAAACTTTACAATTTTTATCCATAAAAATCTTATACATGCTTGTATTCCCCTTTTCACTAAAGAATTTGGTAACTATTCTAAATGTTTTATTTTTTAATTTATTTTTAATTTGGTAATTTCTGATGATAGAAATGCTATTTATTTTTCTATATTAATCATGCAGCTAGAAATTACCACTTAAATCTATTTATCTTAGTATTCCTTTTTAATTTTCTATGTAGCCAATTATATTTTCTGTAATTAATGAATATATTTATATCAATATATTTTTCTAATCTTATTAAACAGGCTAAGAACTTCAGGTACATTATTTAATAATAGAGATGGTTCTGACTTTAAATTTAATGAGAATAATTTTAATGTTTTAATGCTATGAATATTATTCACTTTAGTTTTTGGTAGTGTTACAACTTAAGAGTTTTTTTTACTATTCTTAGTTTGTTAAGAAATGTAGCAATCTTGAATGGTTGCTGAATCTTATTTTTCTACATATTTTCAGATAATCTTGTATGTTTTCTCATTTGTTAATGTGAAAAATAACATTAAACTTTTTAACTGTTAAAACATTTTATAATTTCTAAAGAAAGCCCTAACTAATTACAATGTTTTATTTTACAAGAATTTCTAGATTTGTTTTTCTAATGTTATTTAGGATTTTTGCTTATGTTTATACATAAAAGTGGCCCATTGTTTTACTTTATTCTTGCTATCAAGATGATAGTGACACCCCATAAGATGAGTTTGGTAACTTTTCCTATTTTTTCACATTGTTTATATAAGAATTATATGTTCCTAAATTGTATAAACATTCCTATGAAATTTTTCTTTTTATCCCCAGTATCAAAAGCATTTATCAAGATGAGTTAAAGAATTGTACAAGATGCAATTTCTTTACCTATTGAGATGCTCATATTTTTCCTTTAATTTGTTATTTACTAATTTTATTTTTTGATTCTTGATTGTTAAACCAAACTTGAATTCCTACCATAAACTTAATTTAGTTGTTAAGTCTTTATACTTTTTCTTTTAACTTGCTGACTTCACTTTGCTAATATTTTCTTTAGGATTTTGTTACTGACATACATAGCAGATGTTGGCCCGTGGTTTTACTTCCAGCACTTTTTTGGTTTAGTATCAATATCTTAAAAATCTTTATTAGGGGGCTTCCCTGGTGGCGCAGTGGTTGAGAGTCCGCCTGCCGATGCGGGGTACACGGGTTCGTGCCCCGGTCCGGGAAGATCCCACATGCCGCGGAGCGGCTGGGCCAGTGAGCCATGGCCGCTGAGCCTGTGCGTCCGGAGCCTGTGCTCCGCAACGGGAGAGGCCGCAACAGTGAGAGGCCCGTGTACCGGAAAAAAAAAAAAAATCTTTATTTGGTATCTTCTTCATGATGTAACTGAACCTTTCAACTGCTATTTTGCAAAATACGACTGATATTGGCCTTGGAACCCTTATTTTGTGGAACACCTCACAGGTTTAGGGAGCACACACTTTGCTGACAATAGTAAGAAGAGCTGTGGTCCCAGTGCGGTATCCAAACCTCTGCAGTGATACAATTTCTTGGGCGTGCAGAGGGATGACTGAGCTTTAAGGGAGTCAGTTTCCAGATCCTCCAACCCCATGAGCTCTTTCCTAAGCTTGATGTGCCTGGTGCCCTGTGGTTGGCTGTTTCTTTTTTCTCTCCTCCCCTTTCACAATGGTGCTTCCCTCACCCTACAGACAGAAGGCAAACTTCCCACTCATCCCATCTTCCTGTGATGCCTGGTTTTGAGGTGTGCAAACGTGCAGGCACCAAACCCAGGTGTGATTTATAATTTCCACATTTGAGGAAGAGTCCCATGAAAGCGAAATAGAGAAACTTCAGGAAGAAATACTGAAGTGTCAAACCGTATTTGGCCAGGTACACTAAGGCCCTGTCAGTCTAGCTATCTATCTATGATTGGTCGATCGCTGTATCTATGCATCTATGTAGCTATCTAACTCTCTACCTATTTATCTATGATCTATCTATCCGCTACATTGAAAATAGAACTCAGAACTGATAAAGCTGTTGTATAGACATCTATTTTCATGTTTATTTGAAATAAAACATAAATTCAGACTATTTTTTGGAAGGATATAAGTTTGATTTGGTGAACGTGAGAAAGAAGACTTCATGTCCGTCTGTCTGTGCAGTGGACATTTTCCTTTAAGGAATGAGGTAAACTTGCAGCTCCAGTTTCACAGTTTGGTGAAAATAGATTTAATCCTCATATGCAGTGCATAATACAATAAAAACATATTCTTTACAGATATTTGAAAGTATGTTAACAAATTTTAGATGTTTATATAAAAATGTTTGAGTGGTCAGTAGTTTTTAAAAATTTGTTTAGAGGTTATGCAAACAAAAATGTTGAAGTGTTCTGGACTAAAACATAATACAATTTCTTTACAAATGACAGAGGCCATACAAAAATTATATGTTTAATTCTTTTCTGTGTTTTAATGCCAGACATTTGTGCACTTAAATTTGTTCACCTAGTTTTTGGCTTCGTAGAACCCCAAATGATGAAACTTTAGTGCCAACTATGAATCAGAATTTTGCTCAGAGAGGCTAACTGTATCAGTCAGTGTTCTCCAGAGAGGAAACAGAACCAATAGGGTGTGTCTGTGTGTGTGTGTGTGTGTGTGTGTGTGTGTGTGTGTGTGTGTGTGGAGAGAGACAGAGATAAACAGAGACAGAGAGAGACAAAGAGAGAGAGATTGAGACTACTTTATTCAGTCTACCAATTTAAATGTTTATCTCAAGCAAAACACACGAAAAACACCTTCACAGAAACATCTACAATGATGTTTGACCAAATATCTGGGCACCTCATGGCCCAGTCCAGTTAACACGTACAACTAACCATCATACTAATTATATTATACATTGACACATTTTTATCACTGGGCATCAGGAAAAGCCCTGGGTAAACATCAGGATACCTGAGGTCTGGTTCCAGCTTCTTCATTTTTGAACTGGTGACTTTATGTAATTACTGAAGGTTTCTGAGCCTGGGTTTCTTCCTCTCTAAAAGGAATAAAATAGTTGTCTTTTCTACCCCATGGGGGTGTTATGTAGAGGTTGGGTGTAAATCCAAAATTTCTTTGTAAATTCTATTCTGGAAACAATGATAGGTCGATCATTCAGGATCTGTAAAATGAGTTCACTATCTGTACGTTAATACCCTACAGACAAGATAGTTTTGCCGTGTTTTCAGACCACAAAACATTCCTTGTAACGAGCTAGTCAACCGATTGCCATTTTTTTTTACATATTGCCGGTAATTCGTTTGCTTTGAATTTTCTTATTTTCTCTTTCTTTCTCAAGGTGAAGAGTGTTAATTTCCTTGGGAACAAATTTTCCACTCAGTGACTGCAGGATGAGATTCCTAAACATCTCAGTGTGGAGGCAAGAGGTTGTTCTTGGGTGCAGTTCAGGGAACAGATGATTCTGGAGTCTCAAATCTTCACAAAGTTCCGTCAACACAGATGCCCTCTGAATCCACAATCTATTTTTCATGTAATTTCTCCAATAAGTTAGTTTTGTTTCCTTGGAAGCAGGACAGTGTGCGTGAGGGACAAGAGCTGGGCAGTACTGGTGCTGATTCATGTGAAAAGGCAGCAACGGAGAGATGCCCTGTGACCACCGGGACAAGCATTACCCTCTGTATGTAACACCATTACCCATCGGCGTTAAAAATAGAGTGGGGAACATTTTCTATATAACATTTGTTTTCTTGTTTGTGCCTTGTGTTGTTTGTACCTTGAACTCAACAAAATCTTTCTTCGTGAGTTCATTCACTTTGTGTGGCTTTCATGAGCTCTGTGTTAATGTCACAGTCAAAACATCACTCACTGCTTTGAACAGTGAGGGGTAAAGGTGGAAAATAATTAGTATCTATTTTCAGTCTTGAGGTCTCTCAGTGTCAAGAGGAAAGAGAGGGGAGCAGAAATACAGTAATGAGGAAAGGACTTTGCCCAGCAGGATGCAGACTTAATTAATTTACCCCAAGCTAATCTGAAAAGAGTGGAAAAATGGACGCAAGAATAAAAGAACATGTTCACACTCCACAGTCGTGTATATATATATATATATATATATATATATATATATATATATATAAATCACTAAGCTTATTTTATCAGAAGTTTTGTCTTAACCCTTTAGAAAACCAACCGAGTTAATTTTGATGGAGATACTGTATACTCAAAGCCCCAAAAAAGGTATGCAATTATTTACTCATATTTAATGAATTCATTCATTCACTAATACTAAATGTTGATGCTAAAACATGAAAATACAATTAAATGGAGGAGAACAACTTGTGAATAAACATCCTTGCAGCAATAACATCAGCTTCCTCCTTGCTTTGCCAAGAAGTCCCAGATGTGACTTTCAGACAAGTGTATTTTTTAAGTAGCCATTTGTGTGACTCCTTAAAGTAATAATATAAAGTTAGGACCACAGATCAATAGTCAAGATTCAATGCCCTGAGTATATTTCAAATATCCTTGAGCAATCAGGAGAAGTATAAGTGATGCTCTGTTGACTCCAAAGAGGAGAAACAAAATAATTTAAACAGTATATGAGTATTGCATAGAGATTCATGGTTGTATTCGCAGATTTTTCTGAGTAACAACCCTGTGAATAGGTCTCAACTCAAGTCACTACCAAAGTGAAGAGGTAGTCATTGATTACGGTATCTTAGTGGCAGAGGCCCTACGAAATCCAAAAACTCTTCAAGATCTCTTTTCATCACAATTCCTGGCCGTGAAAACGTCATCACAGCCCCACCTTGTGTGTAGACATCTTTATTAAGAACATACTGGGGCTTCCCTGGTGGCACAGTGGTTGAGAGTCCACCTGCCGATGTGGCGGACACGGGTTCGTGCCCCAGTCCGGGAGGATCCCGCATGCTGCGGAGCAGCTGGGCCCGTGAGCCATGGCCCCTGAGCCTGCGGGTCCGGAGGCTGTGCTCCACAACGGGAGAGGCCACAACAGTGAGAGCCTGCGTACCGCAAAAAATAAATAAATAAATAAATAAATAAATAAGTATTCAATTGTCATTTGAGGGCAGTGGTTAAGAATCCGCTTGCCAATGCAGGGGACATGGGTTCAAACCCTGGCCCGGGAAGATCCCACATGCCACGGAGCAACTAAGCCCATGCACCACAACTACTGAGCCTGTGCTCTAGAGCTCACGAGCCACAACTACTGAGCCTATGTGCCACAACTACTGAAGCTCACGAGCCTAGAGCCTGTGTTCCACAGCAAGAGAAAACACTGCAATGAGAAGACTGAGCACTGCAATGAAGAGTAACCCCCGCTCGATGGGACTAGAGAAAGCCCGTGCACAGCAACAAAGACCCAACGCAGCCAAAAATAAGCAAAACAACAACAACAACAAAAAAAACACAAAATTGTCATTTGAAATGTGATTTTTTAGCATACATTTTCATAACAGAAGGCACCTTCAAATGTTGGTAGAGTTGTATTTGTAGAATTATCCTAATAACTAATGCTAATCAGACTTGTAATTATCACTATGATATTGGAGCTCTTAATAAGCAAGATTTCTCTCTAAAAAAGATCATTTGTCTATAGTGAGAATGTCTCTGGGCAGAAGCCGTCAGGACTGTTAAGAGTCTGTTCCTGAACACAGGATGTTTTCTTCCACATACTGATAATAATCTCAGGTATCCCAGCAGGATGAAGAAAACTCTATCCACTCACCACTGTGCATTCAATGAAAAGTACATCCTGTGAGAATCAGGTATAGAAGTAAGAAAGGAAAATTCCACATCAAAAGATGAGCATCATGGACACAGTAGACACATAAGAAGTCCAGTTCTAGAGACGGTCTTCATTAGCACAGAGCTTTGCAATGTGCGCTCTGGACATATTCTGTTATCATGAAGAATTGTGAAAAACAGGTAAGTTACAGTGTTGTTGTTGATATCATTACACTGGGTTTCTTTGCTATAATCATAATTTTTTTTTTCACTATGGGTCTCTCCAGTTGTATTTATTCAAGTAAAAATTTGGATTCAATTTAGTGGAGGTATTACTTCAGGGAGATAAGCTCCTTAGGGGAAGTTGTAGCAATTCAAAGGCAGCTACTTCCAGAGCCAGAGCTAAAAAACCTGATACATGATGCAGAGATTAAAATAGAAAAATAACATACACATCTTAGTTCAGCAAACACATCTGCTAGGGATTCATTCATTAATTACACAGGCTCAAAATCCATTATGGTGTCACAAATACACATGAGTTCTTTGGGTTCCCAATTGTTAAACCCACTAAAGGATGTTGGCATGAGTAGTGAGTTTCAGCAGGGCACAAACCAGGTTTTGCTAATAGAATGGAATTCCAACATGTTCATTCTGGCAGGGATATTCATCCATCACGTGCAAAGAACTTAATCAACTCAAGTGAACAAGGAAACTATGGCTCCTCCTGTTACTTAGCCCCCAACTTTCTCTGGGAGTCCAGACTTTCCCAACCTCCGACCTTTGTGAAGGGATTTTTATGTGCAGAATAATTACATATCCAAATATGCCTTAGAGTGAGTTGGAGAAAGTAAAAATAACCTATGATAGCAAATCCCTAGGTGAGATCACCATAATCCTATCAGAGAGAATTTATATTACTTTTTTATTTCTATTGAGATAGAAGCCTCACATAAAATTTACAAATATTTTTACTGTTTCCAAGTGTATCAAGTCAAAGTAAAAAGCAAGCACTACTTTCTCTCTCTGAAGCTCCCACATTTAGATACTAACAATTGAAAGTGATGTGGGCATTCAATGATGGCAAAGGCCATGGCTGCTAGAAAGAGTACCATGACAGAGCTGTATGTTATAAAATGCTTAGTATTCTGTTCTGGAATTATGATCACAATTTTCCAGTATAATTCAAATTAAATAGCTAAATTTTATTCAGTTCAACTGTTTCTATTTTGGGGAGGGGCATATATTTTATGTGTAAGTCTAGAGTCCTAACAGAGCTTTGCACATAGCAACAAAAGAGTTAAAACTGAATAAAATTTAAAGCCCTATATTAAGTGAAATAATGGTTAAGATGAAAACAGAGAACATGATTCTTGCCTTTGTTGGTTTGCAGGCTCAGGAGCTTTCCCGGGTAAAATCTGAAACTGCCCCCCCCCATGAAGGGCAAAGAGAGAGCAACGAAAGAGGCACATTTAATAAGCAAGAGACTACAAAGGAGGCTTGTCTCAGACAACCACAATATGAGTAGATCTCTGCCCCTGCTTCCCACTAGAATCTTAAGAGCTTGTATAGAGGCCTTCAGTGGGTTCAGTCATGTGTATCACCCATATGGTCTCACCAACACACTGCCCTCTCAATGCTACATCCTTGAAAATGGCTCGACTGTAGGAACAGTGGGCAGAAAGCACATCCAAAGGACAGGGGAGAGAGTGAGGGGCTTCTAATTGCTGAGGTCCAGCTTGTGTGTCAACCAGTGGTCACGTCCTCTCAATGACCTTCTCCAACAGTCTTCAAGGAGTTCATAGCCTTAAAGTGGAATGCATCCATCTATGGTCCCTAGAGGGGTCTCACTGATCAGTACATCCTCCTTCAAGTCCTACATCTTCCGGTCACTTAGAGCAGACATTCGTAAGCTTGGACTCACGGGCCAGATCCTGCCCAAGGTCTGTTATTATTCGGCTTATAAGCTAAGAATAGTTTTTACATTTTTAAAGGGCTGTTAAAAAACAAAAGGATATGCAACAGAGATCTATGTGACCCACAAAGCTGAAAATATTTACTCTTTTACCCTTTACAGGAAAAGTTTCCTTACTTTTGACTTAGAGGATGCTTAGAGGATAACTAGAAATAGAAATGGTTTATCACACATTCTGACCCTGCCCCCTTCCCACAGAGCGTGTGCTGTTAACTTTGTCTTTGAGGTAATTATAAAGCAAAACCAACAATCTTAACTTTGCCAGTTAAAGCAAAGACTGAATGTTGATGGAACTATTCTTTCAAAAAGAATGACAAACTCATGTTGTTACTTAGAGGAACACCAGTAACATACTTGGAATAACTCAATTGGAGTAAACCTCCACATTTGGTGGACTGACACAATAGAGTGTGTTTTCTCCCTTACATAGCTGTCCCATACATCCTTACATGGTTGTGTTTCTGGCCAACCATTTGGGGCTCAGGGATCTGGCTCACCATCTTTGAAGTAGCCATCCATTGAGTCTCTGCGCCCTCAACTTCCAGCTGAAAAAAAAAGGGGGAGAGGAAGAAAGAGTAGAGAAGTCAAAGTCATTTTTAAACATGCCTGCCCAAAATTAACACACATCACTTCCTCCCCCATAATATTGGCAAGAATTAGTCATGTAACCACAGTTGCTGTGATAATAAAGGGAGTTCCTGGTTGGACCACTAGGGGAGCTCCTTACTACAGTGGGGTGGGGCATGAACACCTGGTTGGCATGTAGTGGTCTCCACCACCTGCATAGGTGACAAAGGGCCTGATTTTTTAGTGAAGGTATTGGATTGAAAATACTTGTGATGTCACCCTATTCCACTACCCACTGCAGCTTCCCGTTAAGAGATTAAAAATAATAATAATGAACACCACACAAAAACAGTGAAAATGAGAGACAAAGAACAACAAAAATGAGTAGCTTACAGAATAAACTTATTAAATGATAACTGGCTTTAAAACATGAGGAAATCAAGTCTTAACCCTACAGTGGGAATACAGAGGACTTCTGGAACAAAGCAGGAATCAGTTTCCTCTGGAAAGAGGATAAAGGTTGTGCATGGGAGTGCTCCTTAGGCTTGGTCAAGCTGGGACTCCCACATACGGTTCTGAGTGAGTAGGTAATTAAGTGGCCAAAAGAGGTGTTTTCTTGAGATTTAGGGGAGGCAACAGTTCAGCAGCAACCACTGATCTCTGCAGATTGAGATGGTTGAGAGATAGACATCAGGGTTCCCGGAAGGGAAGGTTCTGGCTTGAACTTCACACTCTTCTGTTTCCATCTAGATCTTCCTGACTTTTGACCCCACTGAACACAGTGGCCCCAGGCTCATGACCACATGCTTGGCTGTGGGTTGTCAATGTCCTTCAGCCAGAGGCCACCTAGAGCTCACCTGTATTTGAACAGGTTGAGTTTGTTGCTTGTTGCAATGATGGAGCACATCCACCCCAGGGGGAATTGCAGGTGTCCCAGCAGGAGGTATTAGAAAGAACCTATTATAGGATTTGGACTTTGGCTGGTGATTTGGGGGAGATTTTAGGGGAGTGGAGCTTTGCTCTCTGTTGGAAGCAGTCATGAAGTGAGAATAATGTTATGATTGGTATCTTAATAAATCCTATCTGTAAGGAGGGCAGACTGAAAGGGAAACTAAAGCTATAATCGATAAAGAACAGTCAGTCACTCACATCAGCCGTGAGAGGGAGATGTTTATAGTCTGTGGCGTGTATGACATTCTGTGTTTAAGCAAGATTACAAAATGGTCTTTTAAAATTTTTCTTGTCTTGGTCTATCAGTCACAGAGTGGCCTTGTCTCATACTTACGTTCTGTGAAAGTGTTTACAACCAACAAGAGAACACCAAAGCCTAGCTCTGGATGCCAGTCCAACTTGTGATAACATCAAGACCCAGCTGATAATGCTGGAACACCCCCTGGATATCAGGGGCTGCATAGACCTTTCTGAGGGTGCACAGACCTCTGGCGTGGATTTCTTAGCAGCCCGACTTCAGCAGCTGGATGAGCTTGGCTTCTCTAACTGTTGGAAGGGTGTCTCCTCTTATGCCCTAGCTCTCTTTCGTAGACCTTCATTTATCCGGCTTATCTCATAATTGTGTCAAAGCTGATTTCTATAATAAATACCTTATCCCATAACTCATAGTGTTTCTGCTCCTCTAATTAAACACTGACTTTGATACTGGGACTTACGTAAGGAGGTATATAGATCTGTCTGAGAGCATATAGATCACTGGATACCCCTTTCCGAATCCATGCATTGAGAGGCTACCCTTCTCAATCATGGCAAAATAATGGGGGTTTGTGCTCTTTAAAAGACAAAACAGAGGGACTGTGGACTGAGGAATTTTGGGTATATTTGAAGGCAGGGTATGTCCCTAGAAACGGGAATAATTTCAAAACATGTGAGCTGAATTCTGACTTCACCACCCTCCTTTTTCTACTCAGCCCCCAAATTCTGCAGTCACACAAAATGCACCCTATAGAAGGAGACTGGAGGAATGTGCTCTGTGAAATCTGACCAAATGTATACAAGGGGGCAGGGGAGGAGGTGTCACTGTCTGAAGCATAAAATGATCATAAATGCTGAATACCATTATGTCTGCCTAATGCATTGACCCCACTATCTTTGAGAATTGACTTCCTTTACTCCTGGTAGCATTCTTTTCTCTGAAACCTACTTTGTCTAAAATTAATATAGCCATTCCAGGTATCCTTGGATTCAGGTTAGCATGGCATATATTTTTCCTTTCCCTTTTCATTTATTTGGATCATTTTATTTACATCTGTCACCAGCAGCACATAGTTGGCTCTTACTTTTTTACGTAATCTGGAAATCTTTCACTTTTAATTTGGATGTTTAGATTATTTATATTTAATGGGATTAATGATATAGTTAAGTTTATGTCCATCATCTTGCTATTTGTTTTCTATTTGCCCCATCTTTTTTATTTTTTCCCCTTCCTTACTATCTTCTTTGTTTTGTTATCTTAATGCGTATTTGGTAGATATCACAGGAACCCTTCAGGTTATATTTTATGTGTAAAAAGCTCACAATAGTATATTTCTATTTCTCTCCTCCCAGCTGTTATCCCTTTGTCATTATATTTTTAAACTTTACCTATATTATAAACTCTATGCTATATTTTGTTACTTGTTGTTTAAACAACTCATTATATTTTAAAGAAATGTAAATAACATTTTAAAACACTTTTATTCATTTACGCCTGTAGGTACCATTTCCAGTGTTCTTCATTCCTTTTGTAGACCCATCTGCCTGATACCATTTTCTTTTTTCCAGAAGCACTTCTTGTGAGATTTCTCACAGTGAACTGAGTCAGGGTCCAGTTACTCTATCTGTCCCACTTGGAGGAATGAGTTGAGACTCTCTCTACCCACTCACCTCCTCAACTGCTCTGTAAGTCGAATAACTAAGCCAGAGAGTCAGGGACCAGTTGCCACATCAGGATTGTTTGTGCCCGCCTTCTTTATCACAAAAGGGGATTGGGGGACTAACTCTCTTTAAAGCTTTGTGTGCTTTACATGTTGATAAATTAGAAGAAAATGTTTTCCTAAAATATTTAAACTTTAAAGCATTAATTTCTATATAAATACATGTGGGACTTTAAAAATATTCCTCATGATTCTATGTAGCGGTTTAAAACACGAGATCAAAGGAAGACTGCCAGTGTACATATTTCATAAACTTTAACAGTACAGGAAGTTGGACTTTTCCCCCATTTGACTCCATGTTTTGAGAAAATCTACCTTGAAAGCTCTTCACAATTCCACCTGTCTTAGATGACTCGTTCCTTCAGTGTCACTTGCCTTGGGCTGTGGGGTGCTTCCTGAACTCATTCAGCTCCTGCTCTTCACTGCACATCTTCCTGTTCTCTTCCTCCACCGCGCTCGCTATCTGACCGCTGCAGGAAATAGTGTATATATGCTGCGTCTACTCTGCATTATACTCGCTGTAGCTTCTATTTATAAACTGCTTGAGCTACTCAGCCCGTGTGTACTAAGTGCAGGTCTTGCAGCTCCCGCTCTAAATGGCTGAGTCTCCTGCTCTGTTGAGGAGCCCACTCAGTGGAGAGGGTCTGCAAGCGGGAGTCTGGCACCTGATGTTCATGGGGAAAGTCCAAAGCAGGGGTGCATGGGAAATGGAGCCCCAAGTGGGAAGCCAACCTCAGTAAGACACAGAAAGGAGTATGACCGTTCAGAGGGATAAAAGCTGGATGCAAAACCAGGAACCGAGGGGTGAGTGAGGAAGAGCCATGCGATTAAAGATTTGAAGTCAGATGGCTGAGGTTGAGACTTCTGTGGGCCTCAACTGCTGTATAAATACTTAACAAAAGCAAGTGAGAGAGAGAGAGAGAGAGTGTGTGTGTGTGTGTGTGTGTGTGTGTGTGTGTTAACTGCTGTATTAGGTTCTCGTGGCTGCCACAATAAATGACCGCAAACTTGGTGACTTCAAACAACAGCAATTTATTCTCTCACAGTTCTGGAGGCAGAAGTCTGCAGTCAGTGTGTCAGCAGGGTTCATTCCTCCTAGAGGCTCTGAGGGAGAATCTGTCCCATGCCTCCTGGTGAAACCAAGCAGGACCCAGTGGGGCTCCTGGGCATGGAAGCCCTTCAAACAGTTGCTAATCAGGGAAGGGAGGGGATGCAGAGACAAGGGAGGAGCAGGCAAGAAACAACAATGCAGCCTCGGAGCAGGGTCCTGGTTCTGCCTCGAGGGATACACATAGCAATATCTTTGAGCTCTTTACAGAACTAAAAGCCCCAACAAATGGAAGATGTTAGCATTCTTCATTCCAGAGAAGATCACAGTTTCATGACCTCAGGAAGCTCATCAGGAGACCACCTGAGGCCAGATTAAAGGAGTGCAGGCCCTGCTCACCCCGATCCTTATCAGCAACTCCGCCCTTGAACCATTGCTGTAAAACTCCTCACCAAATCCTCCCGGGTTGGAACACACAGTTTTTCAGGGCATGAGCCTACCATGTCTGCCTTTGCCTGGCAAAGTAATAAAGCTATTCTTTTCTGCTTCACCCAAAACTCTGTCTCTGAGATTCGATTCAGCACCGGTGCACAGAGGCCGAGTTTTCAGCATCATTGGCAATCCTTGGCATTCCTTGTCTTATAGCTGCATCACTCCAATCTCTGCCTCCATCCTTACATGTTCTTCTTCTTGGTAAGTCTGTGTTCTAGCTTCTTATAAGGACACCTATCATGGGATTTAAGGACCACCCTAAACCCAGTATGACCTTACCTTGAGATCCCTAACAAAATTACATCTGAAAACAAACAAACAAAGAAAAACACCTTCTTCCAAATAAATTCACCACCATAAATCCTGGGGATGAGGGCTTGAACCTATCTTTTTTCAGGGGTGGGGGAGGCGCGGCAGCGTTCAACCCAATAGAACTACTATATTCAAGACACTGTTTTAAGCACTTTACGTGTATTAACTTATTTACTTCTTATACAGGACTTTGACATATGTGCCAATATTAGAACTATTTTACAAACAAAGAATCTGAGGTGTGGAAATGTTAAATAATTTTCCAGAAATCCAACATCAGTAAGTGTTAAGCTACACTTAAATCCAGGTGGGCAAAAGCCACAGTTTACATATTTAGCCACTATGCTTTAGAAAATACTAGCTATTTCTGAGCCTCTGTTTCTTCATCTATAAAATGGAGACATTATTAGTAACAGGATAATACATGTAAAGACAGAGGCATTTGGAAAGCTGCTACAGTTTAACTTCTGACAGTAATAACAGAGTGAAGAGCCTTAGATCAAGAGTCAGCTAGGGTAAGTCCTGAAAAATTCTAAAAATGTCTGACTTTTACTGGCATCACCCAAGTGTGACATGGGAGAGCTGGCTGTGCTGAAATGGTTGGAAACAGGGGCCAATAGTATGGAAGCTTCTGGAACTAAGTGAGGCTATTCTTCACTCTCCTGTCACTAGCACCCAGTAGGATGGCTGCCACGTGACGTGGTGAGTAGTGTGTGGACTGAACGAATAACTAAACCACAATATATTTTTTGAAAGCAGGCACTATTAATTGCCTCTTCTGTACATCACTCTCACTAGCCCCTGCATCTTCAAGGTCAGGTGGAATACTAGTCATACAAAGGAATTAATTTACACTAATCCTTGAGTTCTATTTCACACATACTTTGGGAACCACATATCTTCAACACCCTATATATCACATACTTCTCTATTATACTCTTCTGCTGCCCATCTTTCTCACTAATTCTGCTCCTTCAAGGTCAAGATCAGCAGTGGTCATAAATAAGAATTTATTTATGCAGGTTCTTGCCTTTTCTGGGGCAGGTGTATGGCTGCCCTGATACCTCCCATCTTTAGATGAAAATTCTCTCATTAGAATGAGAAACATGGGCAGAAACATTGAGAGCAGTCCCTTCTGGTGAGGCCTATGGATGTTGTAGAAAGAATATGGGCGTGGGGTTGTCAAAGTGCGGTTTGGCAACACCATTCGTTGCATACCCAGTCTGTGCCAGGCATTGCTCTGGACTGTGGAAACAAGACAGATAACACCAATGGAATAGTGTGTTATCTATAGATATATAGATAGATATAGATATATAGATAGATAGATTTAATTCTCATTCTGCCACTTAATATCTGTGGAATCTTACATAAGTTATAGCAACAATCTAAGCCTCAGTTTAGATAAAATTACAGGGTTTCTGTGAGAATTAAATAAGTAATTGTATATATACATATATAATATATGCATATGTGTTCTCAAATATATCTATACCTATTTATAGATATACTATGTGAGTATATGTATACACAGATATATCTCTATCCCTAGAGAGAAAGAGAGAGAAAGGAATGAGCTTGGTACATGATGTAATACATTTGTCTTCCCTTTCTTCTCAGCTTCTGTACTATAACACCGTGATACTACTGTCTATGTACTTTGTCATCTGAGTCCCAGCTTTCTTTATGGATCCTCTCAACCTACAGCACCCATTTTGGGCCATGATGTGGCCTGCACCTTCCTAAATGTCCCTAAATGACTTCTGACCTTTGTGATAACCTTCACTGCTCCTGAGCTTCCCCTCTTGCAGGAAAGCACCTGGTAATGCTGGACTGACCCAGGAGCGATTTTTGTCCCAGCTCCTCCAGACCTATATGGACCATGCAGGGAGCTAACTTCAGATGGTAATTTTTCTCAGCTGCAGCTGTGACCCCATTAAAGACATAACTCTAGAGATAAAAAGTCCTGGATCCTGTGATCAGTCCCTACTTCAAACAAAAAGGCTGGGACTTGGCAGCTCTCCATGTGGCTTCTGCAGCTTAATGACACCATCAGTATCTCCTACCTGAATGAAGGCGGCACTAATTACGGCACAAAGATGCATGGCCATATTTCAGTTAACTGAGTTTATCTGCTAGTTTGCGAAGAAACACAATTAATAAAAGAAGTTGTGCATGCCATATTTTTTTGCAAGTCAACTTTGAAATGATAACTATTTTGACTGATCTGCTCTAAATAAAATGAGGAAAACAGTTCATGCTGAACTACTCACAGGCAGAGGTGATGAACATATGCTTCTAATTTGAGCTAAGAGAAAAGCAAAAATAAACAAATTTAGCAAATCTTAGTTCTTGACAACCACTCACAGGATATTTCAGCTAAGAAATGAGCATATGGTACAAGGAATAAAGAAACGAGCTGGTTTTGGTGTGGAAATGAAGCTTCTAGGCTCACAGTTTCATGACTGTGGTAATCTTATTCCTTTTGAGTCCTCTTAATTTACTCTATCTTGCCTGCTGTAAGTTTTCACAAGCTCCCCTTTGTGGCCCAGCTGAATTATTGATCACAGTTTGCTGAGAAAAGACCCCACAACTCATATTGGCTAAAATGACCTTTTAACCCATCAGCTTGGCCCTTTAGCCCGTCCCAATTAAAGGGCCAAAACAAGCTTCCTTGAAACTCCTAATGCAGTCCTCAAGGTTAACTCCCAGGGCATCTCAGTAGGAAAGAAAACCTTTACAGGAAATTGGCATGAAAAGGGAATTAGATGCTTAGTTGTACTTTTCATTCCGCCCTCACCTTATCTGTCTCCTGTGACTTATTACATTGCTTTCCCAGTAGCCAGGGTAGATTTTGCAACAGTGCAATGAAGTGTGTTCTGAAGCTCCCTGAGCAAGCGGACTTCCCTTACCCACCATGTCTAAATGACCTACTGCCAGAAAGTGCTAAAAAGAAACAAGCCCCCCCAAATGGAGTCACTTCTACAAAACCTCATCAAAACATAATACCTCACCTAATGGCAGTTTCAGACTCTCCCAGAAGTGGAATTTTATACCAATCAGTCTGGAATTTCCTGGTCTGCACTAGTGAGGTAATCTTGCCTGAAACAATCCTCTCTTTTCTTTTGCTAATAACCTTTTTGTCCTGCTCCATTTCTGTAAAAGACTTCCACTACATACAGCTCCTCAGAGGAGCTGCTTTCTACTTGCTAGATGTGATGCTATGCAATTCATGAATTGTTGAATAAAGCCAATTAGATCTTCAAATTTATTTGGTTGAATTTTGAGGGTTTTTTTGCAAAAGAAATTTAGTATTCTGAAAATAAGACTTGGTGTATAACTTTTAGCCCTTTGAGTTTTTCTTATTAACCAATGAAACCAATCATTGTGTAACTGAGCCACAAAGATTACCTTTAGACCAACACAGGAGTCTTACCTCATGGCCATGGTAAAGCTATTTAAGCTTCCTTGTGCTAGAAATTAAGTTTTTGTTTGCAAGAACTACTGTGGATTCTAAATGTAAAGCTAACTTACATCTTCCATTTTGTATTTCAATGCATTCTTATTTGCTATGTACATTATTTAGCATGCAAACCAGATCACTAATATTTACTTTTGCATGTCTTTGTTTCAAAGATAGGCAAGATTCTAAAAAATCATCTCTGACTAAAATAAAAATAAATGTGGGAATGTAATGTACAATGTTCATGGTAAAAAAAAAAATCTATGTGTCAATCCATATGAGAACAAAAGAAATCAAAATGCTTTCTGCTTGGGCATATGTCATATTTTAATTATTTTATAAAAGTTTTAATGATATATTAGTATTACATTATGAGGTCCATTTGATTATAGGAGTATTGGTCTTTAAGTTGCATTATTAAACTGCATTTATTTCAGAATGTTTTGCTTGTCATTTCTTAGTGAGGTTCTTAATAGCTCCTGATAATTGAGAAGCAGAAATGGACTTTTATTTAATATATCTGAGTTTGTAGTTATATAATTGATTGTCATAGTTCATCCAAGGCAGACTGCAAGAGCATGAGAAAAAATGATTATATGCCAATAGTAGAGGTTAATCAATTCACATAATCAAAAACATGTGTCTGGCTGCTGTGGGCGTTTTACTCCGTGCAAGGGTAAAAATGTGGAGGGCATAGTTTGCCCCAGGAGAATCTCTTGGTCAGGTAACAAAGAAGGGCTTTAAAAGAAAGTTAATTAGGGATTTATAAGTGCAATAATAGCTCACCATGTATTAAATATGTCTGGATCAGAGCAACTGACTCTACCCCTAGGGACAAGAGAGGCAGGGAAAATGGAGACATTTAGAAAGTGTGACTATATTTCATCAGGGAGAAATAGGCTAAAATTTTAAACTTTATCTGGTAGTCGTTGAGGTAGCTCTGATGGGTTTTAATCAAAGAAGCAACCATATAAATACTAATATTTTTACTGTCACGTGATTGCTATGAGAAATTGTTCTGACTTCATATTAAGGACAAATTTCTGAAGTATATTTGCTGTTTTTCTACAGTAGTGTCATACTTCTGCCATTTATGTTCAGATCTTTAATCCATTGTGAGTCATATTTTTACTTAATCTGAGTGGTGATATAACTTTATTTTCTCTATAGAATGAGCCAAATTTTCCATTATCTGTTTGTGATATGGGTCCATTTCTTTATTCCTTTATGGCAGGATTTCTCAACCTCAACATTGGTAACATTTTGGTCTGGGTAATTTTTTGTTGTGGGGACTGCCCTGTGTGTTGTAGAATATTTAGCAGCATCCGTATAGAATCTTTACCCTCTGTGCCAATAGCACACCCCTCTCCCCAGTTTTAACACTAAACATGTTTTCAAACTGAAGGACAAAATTGCCTCTGGTTGAGAACCACTGCTCTAACTAAGACTATTGCTCTGGCTCCATTGCTATGACTACAGACTATTCCTTTCTACAAGGCTGGATGAGACTCTTACTGTCTCTTCCAGAATTGTCTTATAAGTTTGGGGGCATTTTTATTTTCATACATATTTTAGAAATATTTTGTCCAATACCCCCAAATATCACTGGGTTGTAATTTTTTAACCAATTTGGGAAATATGGACATATTTACAATGTTATGTTTCTCATTTATTCACTCTTTGGTCTAATTTAATTGAATTTTTCAGTTTATACATAAGTAATATTTCCAATTAATCCTAGGTAGGTTATAGACTAATGTCAATGCAAATAGTATTGCAGTTTCTATTACATTTTTCATTACTTCTTCTGGAGTGTTATGAATTTATGTGTTGACCTTTATAACCACTTTCACTCACTTTTAGACCAAATGCTGCTGCTTCCCTTTGTATATGTTAACAAATCCACATTCCACAAATTAGTTTAAATTTTTTAGGAGATATTGAGACTTGCAAAAAATGAACAAAACAAACCCCACTAGTTTGCTCTCAGCTATATAAATGTGTGCTCTGATTTCCTTTCTGTAATTCACTGTGGACAATTATGGAACTAGGAACTTTGTGGAATTAGGAATTTTAGAGTTTGTTTCCTACATCCTCCTAATTTAAAAGAAACTTGCCTTAAACTTCCTATCTTAAAACATCATTACAAGTCCAGTGTTGGAGAAATCACATGTGAGACTTATTCTAAAGCTACAGAAATTAAGATAGAGTGCTGTGTAAGAAACACAAGACACCTCAATGAAACACAGTGAAGATGAAATATGGAACCACATACAGTCAACTGATTTTTGGAAAATATGCAAAGGCAAATTAACTGAGAAACAATATTCTTTTAAATAAGTGGTGCTGGGACAATTGGTTGTCTCTATGAAAAAAAAAGGAAGGAGAAGAAGAAGAAGAGAGGGGAAGGAGGAGGAGGACAAGGGGGAGGAGAAGGAGATAAAAAAGAAGAAGAAGAGGGAGAAGAATCTAGACAAGGACCTTTCACCTTTCACACAAATTAGCTCAAAATGGAACATAGATCTAAATGTAAAATGCAATACTATACGATTTCTACAAGAAAACATAGGAGAAAAATCTACATGACCTTAGATTTTTTTTTGAGCAGTTCTTAAATATAACACCAAAGCAAAATTCATGAAACAACAACAAAAATAATTTTGGACTTTAATAAAATTTAAAACTTCTGGGCTTCCCTGGTGGCGCAGTGGTTAAGAATCCATCTGCCAATGCAGGGGACACAGGTTCAAGCCCTGGTCCGGGAAGATCCGACATGCCGCAGAGCAACTAAGCCCTGTGTGCCACAACTACTGAACCTGCACTCTAGAGTGAGCCACAATGAGCCACAACTACTGAGCCCATGTGCTACAACTATTGAAGCCCGCGCGCCTAGAGCCTGTGCTCTGCAGCAAGAGAAACCACCACGATTAGAAGCCTGTGCACTGCAACAAAGAGTAGCTCCCACTTGCCACAACTAGAGAAAGCCCATGTGCAGCAACAAAGACCCAACACAGCCAAAAATAAAATAAATACATTTATAAAAAAAATTTTTAAGCTTCTGCTCTGCAAATATACTGGTTAAAAAAATGAAAAGACAAGCCACAGACTAGGATAAAATATCTGCAAAACATATCTGATAATGACTGATATTCAAAGAACTCTTAAAACTTAAAAATAGGAAAACAAACAACTCAATCAAAAAATAAGCAAAGACCTCAACAGACACCTCATCAATGAAGATATATAGATGGCAAATAAGCTTATGAAAAGACGCTCAAAATTATTTCTCAACTTTAAAATAAAATTTAAAACAATGAGGTATCACTACTCACCTATTAGAATGGCTAAAATCCACAAAAATGACAATAACAATTACTAACGCAGATATAGCTCGTAGTAATGCAAAATGACACTGTCAGTTTGGGCAAGTTTGGTAGCTTCTGACAAAGTTAAATATGGTCTTACCATAGTCAACCAATCCAGCAACTGGACTGATTTGAAAACTTATGTCCACACCAAATCTCCAGGTGAATGTTTATAGCAATGTTATCCGTAATCACCCAAAACTGGAAGCAACCAAGATCCTTCCATAGGTAAATGTATAAACAAAGAGTAATATATCCACACAATGGAATAATATTCAGGAATAAATAGGAAAGAGCTATGAAACCATGTAAAAACATGGATTTATCATAAATGCATATTGCTAAGTAAAAGAAGACAGTATGAAAGGTGACCTACTGTATGAGTCCATTTATATTACATTCTGGAAAAAGCAAAAATATAAAGATGGCAAGCAGATAAGTGGTTTTCAAGAGTTTGAGATCAAGGAAGATTGAACATGTGAAGCACAGGGCATTTTTTAGGGCAATAACTATTCTGCGTGATATTGTAATGGTGGACAATCAAAATTTTGAGTCCCTCTATCTTCTTTCCAAGTCCCTCCAGTGATTCTGTTTCCATTCTCCATACCTAAGTTGGGATCACATCTCAGATGCTATCTTTGGCAGGGAAAGACAGTGGTCTTTGCTTGACCACTATCATACCCCAAACCAGTTCCCTGAAATTGAACTGCTCATTCTTCTTGCTGGTTGAAAGCAACAGTAAAGATAAGAAGGAGGACTCTCCTCCTTCTAAGAGCCTTTTCTGATTGTTCCAGACCCAACCATGCCCCACTTTTTGAATGTCTAGATCTGTTTTCTCCAACATAGCATCCACTATTCACATGTGGCTATTGAGCATTTCAAGTGTGACTGGTCTAAACTGAGATGAGCTGTAAGTGTAAAATATACACTGGATTGTGAAGATTTTGTTAGGAAAAAATGTAAAATATATAATAATTTTTAAAATTATTACATGTTGAAGTGATAATATTCTGGATATACAAGAATAAATAAGTCATGTTATTAAAACTAATTCCACCTGTTTTGTTTTACTTATTCTAGGAATTTTAAAATTGTATATGTGGGTTGCATCATATCTCTTTTGTACAGTGTTCTAGAGCATACATTCAACCCAATGCAATACAGCTTATGCAATATTTGTCAGGATTCATTGTGCTTTCTAGTTGTGCCATCTATGTCTTTCCTGATAGAATTGATAGACCATTTCTGGAAGAGGGAAGCCAGGCCCTGAGATGACTCTTGGGATTATCTGACCCCTCAGCACACAGCTGGGGATAGTCCTGACTTTCCAAGGACTTGTAGTCTTTACTGGAGAATCCATGACCAGGAGGATTTTAATACAAAATTTTCTATAACCTGAGAATCTGAAAATCTCTCATCAAAATCTAGAAGATAAAACAACGTCAGAAGGCAAAAAGAAAAAAAAAGCATGCAAACATTTTTAGTTATTTTTTTTTTCAGGTAACAATTTATAGGTTCCAATGTTGGGTCAAACAATTACATGTCAAAATAAATATCCAAGAAGTTCTAATAATGCATTCTCATTCGAGAAGTATTTCATTACATTTTAAGGTAGGAATATATTTTTTTCTTTTATGGCCTGTATTCAGCAAGGACACACTTTTATATTTGGTCATTTATGGATCCCAGGCATAATTTATGAAGGAAAGTGAGAAAAAGAAATAATTGGAAAATATAAACTATTCCCTTGGGACAGAAAAACAGAGCAGAACAAAACAAAACAATACAGCCATAAGATAATATGCCATATGTCTTCCCATAATGTTAAGTCTCTGGACTATTTCTGCTAAATTCACAAACTTGGTAAATGATGAGTCTTCTCGCTTATTAGTTTATTTCCCCTCTCCCCACATGGAAATTAAATCTTAAGGATTTCAATGAGGAGCACAATTTAAATTTAAAAAAAAGAAACCAGTTTATCTTCCTCAGGAAAGCTGTCACACCATTCACTGCATGAGCAAAAACATTTATTTTTAGTGCAGATTTCAGTTTGGAGGTCATTAAATTTAACTTTTAAGACTCTGAGGCTTTATTTACTCTTCAGAAACTTGTTCTTTTCAGGATCAAGTTGAGAGAAGAAAATTGAAACATCTAACTTGTCTCAGAAATCATAGTATTGTAAAAGATAAGAGTTTTATGTTTTTGTGTTTTTTTATCATATATATTTGACATTCTAAGGGAATAATAGAACTGATCCAATTAGCAATTTTTCAAGTACCTACCAGATGCCAGAGATACACTAGTGAAGAAGCCATCCTGTCTTCCTGGGAGACAGACAATGGAAACTAATCACCATGATGCTCAGTCATGGTATAATGAGGGCAGCCCAGGTCACTGAGTAATGTAGCTGTCCCATTCAGCCTGGTCTGAGGTCCCAGGAGGGATTCCTTATAAAGGGATATTTAAGGTAGGGCCTGAGCAATGGGTGAAGGATGAGGGTGAGGAACAGAGTAGAGGACACGGCAAAGGCCTGTGGGTGAGAGAGCTCAGCACCTTTGGGACAAACGAAGGAGGTCACCAAGACTGGACCCTGGAGGAAGAGCAGTGAGAATGAGAGAGGAGGGGCTGAACTTGGAGGACTTGAGAGCCCGTGGTTTGTTGTCTACAGGGCCAGGGGAGGCCATTAAAAAGTTTAAGTTCCATATTTGTGTTTTTAAATGTCCCTCTGACTGCAGAGACTGGAGGGGTGTTGTGGGTACAGGAGAGAAGCCAGAGAGCTAGAGTCATAGTCAAGGATAAAGATGATTATAGACCCTACCAGGAGTGGAATGGGAGAAAAGAAATAGAGACAAGAGCTGCTTTAGAAGCAGAGCTAAACACATTTGGTGATTGTTTGAATGTTGATGATGAGGGAGAAGGAAAATATCAGCACACCCCATACAGCTGTGCAAGTTGTGCACTAACCAATCTAAGGGTGCCATTGCCACTACATCTACGTGAGAATCTCTTGAGGAAGTTGTGCAATATGGCAGAACTCAAGAGTCCAATGATGAAAGACTGTGTCCCAGCCTTGACCCTGGGCAAATGGGAAATTGTGAGTGTAAGGTAGGAGGAGAATTAGGACCCATGATGGAGGGGGTGGGAGTTGGTAGCAGTACTGAGGGGAAATGATAAGTCAGTAGAGTACCAGACAATTTGACTTTGAACGGAGATGTGCAATAGAAAAATGAATGTGTCTGGCCCCCAGGATATTGGTCTGCGTAACAATGGATACTTGAGAAACCTTGACAGTCATCTGGTAAAGCTAGAAAGTTGCTTAAGACAAAGAAAGAAAGTAGAGACAGAAGAATAAAGGCCAGTATCAGAACCTTTGGAATGAAAACATCTGATGAGAGGGAGATGCAAAGGAGACTAACGAAGAGACAGGGAAGGTAGGTGTGAGACCAGGAAAGGATGGCGCCACAAGACCCAAGGAAGAGAGTGAGGAAGTGGCCAAGTAGCTGAAGTTGCAAACGGGAAAATATCTGAAGTTTAATGACATGTGGGTCAGAGGTGGTCTGATTAGGACTGTTCCATTGTGGGGGAGGAGGAGGCAGAAGCCAGACTGCGATGAATTGGTATGGAATAGAAAGTGCAGAAATGGAAGCAGAAAGTGTAAACAGTTCATTCCTGCAGTTTAGCTGTGAATGTTAGGACCAGCTAGCAGAGGAGAAGTAATGGGAAGTAGTGAAGACGTAAAAGAGAATACAGTGTTGTTGCTGTTGTTGTTTAGAGGAATAGCAATGGGCTCTAGAACACACACCAGGCAATGGGCTCTAGAACACACACCAGGCAACTGGCTTCCTGCAGGAGAAGACACACCTCTTCCATTATAACAAGAGGATATGTTCTTCCACAAATTTCCAGTATTTTTTCACTTGAGTTAGCTCAGAACTCTAAAAGGACTTAAAACAAACAAACAAAAAAAAAACAATCTGATGTTCAGAAAAGAAGTTTTTTGGGAACCACCTTGAAAATTCATATGTTCCTGAACACAATGACTATTTCATCACTTTTTGGAGAAGTTCTCTTTGCCTTTTCAATTTACCTGTTCAGTGGCTGATAAAATTTTCATGCTAATAGTAGAGGAAATTCAGACATAGCTTTAGAAGAAAAAGGTCATCAATCTTCACCCAAATAAGCTATGAAAATCTGAGGAAATTCAGATAGTGACATAGATGTACAAGAAAAAGACCATCAATCCTCACCTTAATAAGTTATGGGAATGTGTGAAGCTGAAGTTGGAAGCAATATCTGGATTCTTGAAAGAAGAACTTTCTGCTAAAGCTCTCCTTCCAGGCTGCCTGCAGTCCAGTTGGGAATGTTTATAGGTACAGTACATAGGGAATCCTGACTCATGCTGGTGCCAGATTTGTTCAAATTTTACCTCTGGCATGACTATCACTCTGCCAGCTGTGTCGAGTTCCACCCTACCTCTCTGGAAGGTTACAGGTGTCTTGAGACACTGCCCAACTCCTGGGGTGAATTTCAGCAAAATCTCAGATTTTGCTCCTCATGGTTCGTGAACTGGCATCACACTGACTTTTGTCAAAGAGGAACTCTTCAGCTACCATGAAAGGATGGCTAGTGTAGCCTCTGTGCTCAAGAGCTGGCACTTACTCCAGTTAATCTGGGGACGGGGAGATGACCTTTGTTGAAAATATTCCCCTCTGTGTTGTCCTTTCCTAACTCAATCTATGGTCCCAGAAACTCAGTGGTCATTCTCTTATTATATCTTCCATCTCATTCTTCCCTGTACCCAGCATGGAAGATAGTTTTCCAAACCAGTCTGGTGTCTTCCCCCATTATTTGGGTCTATTTCAGGAGTCTTTTCCATGTTCTTCAGAGGATAAGGTATTGAAAACCAAAATACCGGAAAATATTATTTTTGCCTTCATTTTTTGTTGTCATGCCCTTCCTGGAAAGAGCAAGTTTAGAATGAGGGCAAGGAAGAAATGGAATATTGAGAAAGAATAAAGCATAGTAAAGCAAAATGTTTCATCCCAAAGACAAGATCTTAGAATGCTCAGATAGTAGGGAGGATGTGAGCTTGGAAACCATGCTTCCTCTTTGCCCTAGAGCTTGCATGGTCATGAAGATCCTCTATAGTAAGAATTCCCCTGAAAGGAAGGGGTGTGACCTGCAAGCTTCACAGGTTGTGTTGAAATGTGCACACACTTGGGCAGGGGAAACTGCCAACAGGACAGAGTCTTTAAAACCTCTGTCTCCACCTTCCTGAGGGGTGTTGATGCCTGTGGCTTACCAGAGAGCAAAGGATGGTCCTTACAAGACCATGGATCTAACTCTGACACTCGTTTTAAAAGGGACTTTTGGGGGACCTACAGGGTCTTTCATTAGCATTTGAGGTGCAGAGAATTACCAGGTAAACACTGAACTTCAAGCCCAAGGTGGGAAATGTTGACATTAAATCATTGTACAAATATATAACCAGTTACCACATGATGGTACAATGAGATCTGGGTGGTATCAGCTAGTCTAGGGGTTGAGAAAGGGTCCTGGAGGAACTGAAATTTCCTGGTGACAGTGGGGAGTCGGAGAGAGTCAGCTAGGCAAAGAGAAAAGCAGGGAAAAAACAATCCAAGGAGGTCTTGGAAAAGGAAAAGTTTCAGTCAGTTTGTCAAAGTCAAATAGCATCAGTGTGACAGTTAGAAGAGGACATGGGGGAAAGCCAGAAACCTGGACAAAGTTGTTGTGTTAAGGACTTTGGAACTTTAGTTTAATGTAAATGCGGAATCAATTTGGAAGTCTCACTCAGGCTGCTGTTTGGAGGGGCATTTTGGGGGGCCAGCAGTGGCCTAGAAGAGGTCCATTGCAAGTTATCATACTCACTTTGCCAAATACAGGCATGCACTTTCAGAAGCGATAGATCACTTCCTTCCTGCACAAACAGACAATTTTAAACAAAACCAAGTGCGACTTGTTAAAATTTCAGTGAACTTTTATTATCTGCTGTATTCATTAGGGCATTCTAAACTGTTGTTAAAATAAGAGAACCAAAATGCAAAGGCTAGAAAAATGGAGATTTAATTTCTTGCTTGCATGACAGTCTAAGGCTGTTCCAACTGCTCTGCCACTTTAAATGTGTGGTTTCCAAGGGTGTGTGGGTTCACCATGCCAGTCAGCTGGAAGGAGAAAGAGAATAGAGAACCTGGCATGGGTGATTTCCTTAAAGACGGTGGACCCATATCATTTCTGTCAACATTCCATTGGGAGGACCCAGTCACACGACACGTAACGGCAGGGGGTGTGCGAAATGCAGTCCACCTCTGTGCTCAAGAGGATAGAGTGGATTTCAGCATATTAGTATATTAGACAGTATTAGGGAGTTTGCCAGTGATGTTTTAGCTTCAGAAATTACTCTTCAAAGATTAGTCTTCCAATTAGAGTAGGTGGACTCCATCATCATTCTCCCTCCCTGTGCCTCAGAACGTCAAGGACCAGTTTCTCTCTGGTCTTCAAGGGAATTTCAGCTTTTGATTCCTGAATGGTATTTTGGTTCAACAGAAAACAAAATAAGTGTGAAGGTCTTCTAGGGTCACCGGTGGACAGCATGAATATACCCTGTCAGGTAGCACTCCTTTATTTTCCACTAAATTCTAGATATCAAAAGTTTTACTTGTTTAGCATAAAAAGTACATCACAACTGACCGCAATTAATTGAAGTTCAGCTCACCTTCTCTCTATTTCCTAGTTTTGCACCGTAATCTCCAGACGCCATGAGCTTTGAATGAAATAGTATCATAACACTCTATGTAAAAATGATTAATTAAAAGATTCCTAAGGTTCTCTCCCAGCTCCATGTACCCATCAAACAGTGTAATGTTTAAAGATTATTTTGTGGGGAAAAACTCTAAAAAGCATTAAACCACTATTAATAACTACTTCTGACTCTTCCTGCTCAGATTTACTGTATCTCACATTACATCCATCAATACTTTGGGAAATCCTCATAATATTAATATTCTGAGACTGATACAATCTATCCATGACTGCATTCAACATAGAGTTTTATATCCTAACCTAGAAAAATATTGCTCTCATTTTTATCGGAATGGGGTTTCAGCTAAAGTAAGATGTCATCTTAATTTAAGATTAAGTCTGCAGTCTCAGGTCTATGTATTTAATCTTGTGAAGCCTGGATTTTTAAACCAAGTTGAGATAATAGAAACCCGGAGACAAAGCAATACATCTTGTAGAGCTTCTCTCTTGCTTAATTACATTTAAAAATGACCAATTAGACTCTAACTCTTTCTTTCTGGAGATGTGAGAAAATACTTACTGGTGAAGTTAAGAGTATATTGAGTGTAGCAGATACACACTACAGCGTATAAAATAGATAAACAACAAGGACCTACAGTATATCACAGGGAACTGTATTCAATATCTTGTAATAACCTGTAATGGAAAAGAATCTGAAAAAGAATAGAGAAACATATGTATAACTGAAGCACTTTGCTGTATACCTGAAACATTGTAAATCAACTATACTTCAATTTTTTAAAAAAGTATATTACATGTGGTTTTGCTACAGTTACAGGTAAGCCCTGGTATGCATGGGTGTTTGTTATTGTTGGGCCTGGGCGGATTTTTGTGGAAGGTGATAGACATTTGTAATATTTGAAGTTACTTTACCTTCAAGAAGAAAAGCTCCAAAGCATGGTAATTCCATTGAGACTTTACAAGTACCTACTGATGTCAGTGTTATCATAGCAAAATCTTTTTCCTTATGATATTATGTGAAAGGGTAGCCATAAGTACATATTATTTAACAGTCAAAAAGTTCTTTTTTTTCATTGAAATGAAAAGTTTAGTTTTTAAGGACATTGTAAAAAATAGAGATTGTAAACATTGTGTGTTTATCTTCTCAATAAATACTTCAGGGAACAATAGTTTCTGGGGAAAGTTAGTTTAGGAAGCTTTACTGACTGTTTTATGAATACAGTGTTTGAAAACTGTTATTTTAAATAACCAATTATAGTTTGTGTTGAAATATTACAAACAATTTTTGTACTATAGTACAAGACTCATTATCCATCTCATCAACTGCCACAGGTTCTAAACCAAGAGTCCACATAACTAAATGCTACTATAACACAGGCTTGGCTTTTCAAGCCATTTCCTTCCTTTTTGAAGATTTGGCAGTAGTTCTCTCTCTTAACTGGTGCTTTTGTTATTTACAACAAAGCAGAGGCATTAAATCAAGGCATTTGGGGTCTGCTGTGTGGTTCATTTTCCATCAATGTCTGTGTGTTGGCACGTCTGCCTAACGATCTGTTAGCTGGGAAGCATCCAGCCTGTCTGCATCTTTTGGCCTCTTTGTTAGCTCTCTCACTAGCATATTGGCAATTCTCCCACCCTGAGACCAAGTTGCAAAGCTCTACTTTCCATTAGTGTGGGTTCATTGATTTCTCTTGAGATGCACAATTTATTGGACCCATGTGAGACCCTCACAGGGGTTTCAAGGGGAAAGATAAAGGAAACCCAAAAAAGGACTCCCCACAGCCAGAGAAATAAAGTAAGCCATGGCGGAAACTTTGTTTTTTGTTTTGTTTTTGGCTGACCCATTGTTTTAAGTTGAAATGTCAAAAAATAACTCCTCTAGGTGGGAATGTAAATTGGTGCAGCCACTATGGAAAACAGTATGGAGGTTCCTCATAAAATTAAAAGTAGAACTACAGATACAGAATCCTACTTCTGGGTATATATCTAAAGGAAATGAAAGCAGGAGTTCAAAGAGATATCTGCACACCTATGTTCATCTCAGCATTATTCAGAATAACCATACCACACCAAGACGTGGAGATAACCTAAGTGTCCATCTGTGGAGGAACAGATAAAGAAGAAAAGAACATATACAATACACACACACACACACACACACACACACACAATGGAACATTATTCAGCCATGAGAAAGAAGGAGATTCTGCCATTTGAAACAACATGGATGGACCTAAAAGGCATTATGCTAAGTGAAACCAATATCATAGAAACAGAATAGAAAAGTGGTCACCAGGGGCTGGTAAGTTGGGGAAGTATGGAGAAGTTGGTAAAAGGGTACACATTTTCAGCTATAAGATGAATAAGAATAAGGTCTGAGGATCTAATGTGTAATATAGTGACTACACTTAATGACATTGTATTATATAATTGAAAGTTGCTAAGAGAGTAGAACTTAAATGTTCTCAACAACAACAAAAAGAGAGAAATATGTGAGGTAACAGATGTGTTAATTAACTATATGTGAGGAATCTTTCACAATGTATGCGTATATCAAACCACCATGATGTACGTACACTTCAAATTTCTTATAGTTTTGTCAGTTATACTTCAAGAAAGCTGAAAAAAGATAAATACTCTAAGCTGTGAAAAGAATGTGCAGAAAAAAGTGAGGGAACAAAAAAAGGCAGGAAAATAAATTACAATCTTGGAAACTAAATGATACAGTAGCTGAATGGTCTGTGGGAATCTTGCTCATATTTTTTCACATCATTTCCTCTTTCAGAGGATGTTCCCAAGCTTCTTCTTTATGTTTTCAATTCTTGGCTTTTCTTTGACTTTTTTCAACATTTCCTGATTATCTCACGCTCAGAGATGGTGATAAGACAGACTCTTAATTCTCCCAGGATGACATTTAAAATGACGTCATGACAAAACCCCCAGGACTGCTCTCCAAATCCCAACCATGATTAATGGCTCTGAATTTTGGCAATTAGGATGAAAATAATGTGAGAAATTTTGTTTGTTCCAGACTGTTGAAATATGAAGAACTTAACTTTGGCCTCCTTTTCACAAGCCTCTTGGGCTTGTTCTTTACCCAAGTTGTGTGTTTATAAGTTTTGAGTAAAACCGTGAGAAAGTTGTATAATCTCTGCTTCTCAATTTCAGGAAGAAGGGAAAGCTCTCTCTGTTAAAAATTGCCAGCATCATTTTTCCTAATAAGGTGATATTGCTCTTCTTACCACAGTATTAAATATCATTTTGTATGTCTAAAGAATAGACTTAAAAATAGCCTTGCATTCCAAAAAAGTACCTCTAGTGGTAGCTGATTGAATTGTTATCACTTTCTATTACAGGGTCACAACACCATGGCAGTCCTGCAAAATTTAAAGCTATTTTTAAAATAAATCTCAAGTCTGGATGGTAAAATAGATTTAAAATATACATAAAAGAAACAGGAAGCAGAATCATAAAGATTTAGCAATAGTAACGCACACATGAATTGCAGTCTGATTATCTCTAGATCATCTTTGTCCAATTGCAGCTGGGTGAGCCCAGCCCATTTGTTCTGAACAGATGAAGAAAGAGCTATAGGTCTAGTTGGGTCAAAATTAAACAATTATCTGCTACAGGAGGAAAAGTGGAAGTTGGTTTTTTGTTTGTTTCTTTGCTTCTCTGTTTTTCAATACTTACTGATGACAAATTTCTCAGGTGAGCCACTGAACTTGGAATCAATTACCCCATTTATAACTAACTGCTTTTAATAGAGCCAAAGCCAATAAAATAATTTTTTCAAGAAGTAACATGAGGTCATTTTTTCTCTAGGATTTGATGACAAATGGAGACCAAATTAATTTTGACACTTAAAAAAAGGCTTATTTTCTTTGATATTGATTTATTAGCATGTATGAACAATGATAAAATGCTTATTTGCTGCCAGCTATTAAATTACCAGTGATTGTATTTAAGTCATGTAAATAATGTTTAAGGTGCTTCTTATTGAGGAGAAATTGTATTGAGTGTTTTTTGTAGGGCTACTTTAAATAAGGCTACTTTCAAAACTAAATAGGGCACCCCCCAAAATAAACCTATATTGTATAATATAATTAACTGAGTTCTTTAACTGAGAACGGTTTATATCTTTAGGAATAATGTAATTATATTTTGCCTATATGCAGACAGTGGTTTTATGATGCTAATATTATAATTATGATTTATCATTACAATGATGATTTATGGAATTAAGTTTAGCTAAAACTGTTGAAGCAAATCTTATTAACCTGAGCTTTAATTATACTTGTACAGGGTAAGCATATTGAGTAATTGATATATAAATTAACAACCTTATCTTTTTCATATAATATTCTAATTTTTTTAAAAAGCCATTACATTTATTATTCTAATAGGGAAACAGATGAAAAAAATATCACTGTTAGATTGCTATTTAAATGATTAAATTGTGGAAGCATTTTTCTCACACACTGATTCTAGCTTTCTCTGCTGGCTTTTCTTTACCTCTTTGAGCAATTACCTGTGACTTAATGTATGCTGTTGCACTCATAATGAATTGCAGCATCTCAATATCCTATTGGATATTAATGTTTTCTCAGATGTAAGCGTTTGTCAAAATTCAGCAAGCATACCCTTATGATTTATGCATTTCATTGCATACATAAAAATATAAACAAATATTGAAATTTAGCTAATGATATGCATGCAGAAGTATCTAGGAGAATGTGTGCTGCTATCTGCAATTTACTTGAAATGTATAAAAATGGTTTGATGGAAGGATAGAGGGTAGATACCTGTACAGGTATGTGATTAATAAGTACAGTAAAATATTAATGGCAGAAACTAGGTGTAGGCTTTAAGGGAGTTCCTTGGAACATTATTTCAACTTTGTTGAATATATGACATTTTTCAAAATAAAATGCAAGGGGAAGAAAACCAACCTATCTCTAATGCCGGTGTTGTGTTAAAAATCTTTGTTTTCCCTGATTCATCCCCACATCCAGTGCTTCATCCGTTCTGTCCACACTTCCTGTATCACACTGACCAAATCTGACCACTTCTGATCTCCCCCTTCCTGACCCTACCTCCAGGTACATCATCTCTCACTGGATGACCCCCAGCCAGTCTCCCTGCTATGCCCTTGACCTCCTAGATCCTCTCCCTACAGAGCAGCTAGAGTGATCTTTAAAGAACATAAATCAGAATTTCATCTGCAAAATTGCAAACTATCTCAACTTTAAGTCAGCTGATGACTTACAGCTCCTCACATGCAATTTTTAGAAAAAGCATCTGGGAAGTCGTGGTCTTTTTAGTCAATGATGACCCAAGTACACACTTCCTGGTTGTGAGTTTTGATTTGCTTTTATGACCATAATATGCAAACTGAAACAAAAGAGCTTTTTGTTTCAAACGTTATAAATGCATTGCAATATGTTTTCTAATTGGTGTATAGGACATCAATATACATTTGGGGTATTAGTTCTTTGTCAGTATGTAAAGACATATCTTCTCTAGACTGAACTTGCTGTTTTACACTCCTACTAGTGTATTTTAATAACACACCTTCTTAATTTGAATGTTATCTATCTTTATATTTTATGGCTACTCATCCTTGTGACCTGTTTAAAGAACTTTTAGCTGCCCCAAATCATGAGGATACTCTCCTATGTTATTGTAAGAGAGCAAAACTTGCCACCCCAAAATGTCTCTTTGGCATGTGGATTATTTTGAGCTGAGAACAATTAAGCACCAAAAGACTCAGGAGATAGAGAATTTGTTTCTGGAATAGGTGTATTGCCAGAGATATTTGCACAAAATATGGGCTAAGTGTACTGGGTAAAACTCAGCAGGGCTGAGAGATCAGAGTCCACTCAGTGTCCCACTGTCTCTTCCTGGCTCAGCAAACATTTGTTTACCAAACATTTGCTCTTCCAACTCCATGTGAATTGCCTTCCTCCCCTTTGAAGTCCCAAACTTCTACCCCCAACATCCTCTTGTCTTTAGCTGAAGCTGCTATTTAAGTTGAGGTTTTCAGCCATCTTGACAAGTTACTCAGTTTTCCTGGGCCTCCCCTATGTATTTGTGTTATTAAACTTTTGTTTGACTTTCTCCTGTTAATCTGTCTCATATCAACCTAACTCTTAGACCAGCCAGAAAAATCTAGAAGGGCAGAGGAAAATTTCTTCCTCCCTGACATTATCTTCTAGAAGATTCATTATTTTACTTTTCACTTTTAGACCTACAATTTACTTGGAATTGATTTTCTCTATGTTATAATATAGAGGCCAAGATGATTTATTTTTAACCTACATGGAGAGAAAATTGAAAGAACTCATGTATTAAAAAGGTCATCCTTCACCAATTGCTCTCAAGTGTCATCTTTGTCATAAATTGTGTGTATGTGTATGCGTGTGTGTGTGTGTGTGAGATGCATGTATACGTATGTGCGATATCTTGGTTTCTATTTTCTTCTGTTGGTCTACTTGTCCATGCTTGCACTGATGCCATATTGTCTTATTACCTTTTAATGTCTTGATATTTGTTTAAGTATTGTAATTTTAGTTTTATTTGTCCAAATACATCTTAGCTCTCCTAGGCCCATTGTATATCCACATAAAATTAAAATCAATTTCTACCAAAAAAATGCATATTTTCTTGTTTTATTTAGTGTTATTTCTAGTTTTTATGTTGTTGTATTAGTTTCTTTTCTTCCTTTTTTTTAATAAGTGTGTTTGTAATCATTAATGTTCCACTGAGTTCTGCTTGACAACATTTTACAGGTTTTGAGAAGTAGTGTTCTAATTTTTGATCACTTATAAGTAATTTTATAACTTCTCATTTGAATGTCTCTGGTAAAAAAGAACTATTTAGAAATGTGTGTTTATAAATTTTAGGATGTTATTTCCCTACCCTTTTATTTTATTCAAGCTTTATTGCATATGACACAGTGATGGCAGACTATAGAAATTTCTGCTTTTTTGGATTTCAGGAAAGATAAGTGATCATTTTTCAACAATCTGATCTCGGGTGGCCTCTGCCTGTAGTGGCTTGAAGCAGGGTTTCTTTTCCCAGTCCGTGATGGAGGTCAGGTTGCGGTGGTGAGAGCACTGAATCCTAGTCACTTGACCAGTGGTCAGTGACAAGACCCTGGCCCTATGTCTTTGCAGAAAAAGAATTCCCACAAAGACAGAAAGTAGTGAAATAAGTAAAGTATATATTAGGAAAAAGAAGTACAGTACATGTGGTTAGACACACGGGTGGACTCAGAGAGAGAGTCACACCCTTGTGGCAGTTTGAATCACTTTTATGGGGCATTTCTTACAGGTTTCCTTTGGCCAATCATTGTGATTTGCCTGGTTCAAAGTCCATATTTGATATATCTCAGTATCTCCCCATGTGTGCACGAGCATCTCTTAGCCAAGATAGATTCTACCAAAGAGGCCTATGGATAGACTTGACATCACTTAGCGTTACTCCCCTTTTGACCTCCAAGGAGACTTTCTGTGCATGTGTAGTCAGGGAAGCCTCCTGACTTCAAGAATGAGGAATATGTGGTCTCTTATCTTCTATCTGGGCAGGGCCCAGCTTCCTCTCTCAATTGTCCTGTTATTCTCATTTTGGAGTATTGGTCCACAGGGAACTAACTCCAACTGCTTGCCCCGGGGGCCCATCTACCTCCTGCCTCAAATCCATGTGCATGTGAGTACACTTTGTTCTGAAGTAAATATAAAATGATATATGTGATAGTTGCTTGTCCATGTAAAAGTGTTTTACAAACCCTCAATATGTTTGCTTAATTTATTCCCTGGGTTTCCAAGATAGATATGTTGTGCTTTTGTCAAATTCTCCTTGTATTTCTCTCAATATTTTAAAAAATATTTTAAACCTATGTTATTAACTAAATAAAGGTAATGACTGATATAACTTCTTGGAATGTTATTTTAATTAATAGAAAATATTACGCTTTTTCTTTTAGATCTTAAATTAGGGCGTGTCTGAGATTAACATTGCTAGATCTGTTTTCTTTTGCCTATTATTTGTTTTTTATTGATCCTTTATTGTCATCCTTTTTTTATGTAGCAGAGGTAATTTTTTAAATTTTATTTTCTTCATTAATAATAAAGAAGTAAACATAAGTCAGTAATTGCCCACATAAATCGAAAATGTAAAAAGATAAAGCTGTGAGATACAATAGAAGTAGTCAAACAATACAAGTAGACAAGGTTTTTTAATTTATTTTTTGATATGAAACTATCCTAGCCAATCCTGTGGAGTTGTTTACAATAGCTTTTTTTTTTTCCAGAAAGGAATATAGCCTTTTTATTGACTACTTTAAGTAGAACAAACTAAATACGTATATAACAGACAAATTAAAAAAGGGAAATAATTCATAGTTGTCCAGACAAAGTATTTAGGGTAATGTTTCTATACTACTTTTCATTGTTTAAATCAAGAGCCAAGAAATATATGGTAATTTTGATCCATTGTTGGATTCAGTTAGATCTACAGTATGTTAGCATTGATAGTAATTTTTTAAAAAAGGTGTAAATAGTCTCGGCATTTTTCATTGTGTTTAATTGATCCTATTCATATTTCATAAAGTAAAATATATTTTTTCATTGAAAACTGTCAGAAATTACCATATTTGAAAAAGTCAGCAGAAAGGATAAAGAGGCCATCTTTAGTCTCCTAGAAATAGAGTACTTAGTGAAGGAAATATAAACATTCCGAATTTGGTTAAATAAGCACATAACTCAAAGTTTTATGTTCCCTTGGATTTTCAGCAACTTTCTGGGAAGAGAGTATAGGGGGTGAGTAAGTGGTGAAAACTAAATTTAATGTATGTTATCTGACCACAACTGAATTTTCCCCATTGAGTTAAATGTAGGTAAATATGAATAACTGTGAAATCAATGAGTTCATAAAGTAAGTGTCTGAAAGAATTCCACAATTTGAAAACCGAGTAAAATCTGATGGCTGTCGATGTTTTAGATTTGACGTGGTCACCACAAATACACAAAAGCTAGAATACTATTCTTAAGACCTACCTAACTTCTTTATTATTCTGTGCACACAAGTGTACATGCAGACTTTTTTTCAAGATTTTTGCAATTTTTTTTCTTTAGAGTTTTTTCTTTAGGTTTAGGTGTGTTGTTAGTGCTAGCAAGCCTCCTTACTTTCCAGGCCTCTCTCCTTATAGTGAGGCAAGAGACAGATGGGTCCCAGGCTGAACAGCTGGAGTTGTTCCCTATGGACAGTTACTCCAAGATGAAGATAGGAGAGGCTGAACCCTGCCCAGATAAAAGATAGAGACCACATATTCATCATTCTCAAAGTCCAGGAGACCTTCCTGACTATGCATGTGCAGAAAAGGCTCCTTGAATGTCAAAAGGGAGGGTGCACCACCCCATAGTAGGTGATGTCAACCTACCTATAGGCCTATTCACTGGAATCCACCTTGGCTAAGAGATGCACATGAACACATGCAAAGCCCGGAGGTACACCAAATGCAGACCCAGAACCAGGCAAAGCAAGATGATTGGCCCAAGGAAACCTGGAAGAAATGCCCCATATAAATGATTCAAACTATTGCAAGGGCACGACTCTCTCTGAGCCTGCCCATGTATTTATCCACAGGTAATCTTTTTCCTTCTAATAAACACTTTACTTGTTTTGCTACTTTCCATCTTTGTGGGAATTCTTTTCTGCAAATCTGATGGGCCAGGACCTTGTCACTGGCCACTGGTCTAGTGACCTGACTTCAATATCAGGCCGGGAACCGAAGTCCTGCTTCAAGCCGCTGCAGGCTGAGGCCACCCAAGATCAATAGCACTGGACTAAGGTTAACCAATACATTTTTCCTGGGGCATTCTTAATTTGACCATTTGTTACTTATTCTGTGTTCAGTAGGATTCTGATGTTCAATTGGGAGATACTTCTGTTATCAATTGGTGTAAGGTCCGTTGGCCTGGGTGAAAGGAGGCCCGGGGGGGTAAGAGAAAACATCGACCAGTATGAGGAAGGAGAGGCATTGGGACATAACGACCTCACCTGTTCTGGGAATCAACAAGAGACTCTAACTTCCTGCCCAGAAAACAACGGGGCTGACGGGAAGGGAAAATAGGCTTACGTCCCACAATAGACCAACCAACACCTGGCTCTGCTGTATCCTCACCAAATAAGGAATTACCCTGTATAGCAACCCCCCCGCCCCGCAAACCACCCTTCCCTTACACCTCAGTAAAATCTCCCACGCCTAGGACTGGGCGCGACTTCTCTGGCCCCTTTCTCTCGGACCAGTGAACCTCGCCCGGGAGTGCTCCCTAATAAAGCTCACTTGAAGCTTTCCTCTGTTTCGCGGTGCCGTTTGTTAAGATCCGACCTTACAATTGGTGCCGAAATCCGGGAGGGGTACCAAGCCCTGCGGGTTACTGCATGGGCCGCTCCTCCCCTCCCCCAGGAGACAACAAGGGAACCTCTACTCATCCACCCGATCCGGCAGAATACGGGGTAAGTCCCCCTCCCTTGTTCCCTCCGACCCTCAGAGTCCCTGCCCTCCGGACTCCCCGTCCTTAATCGCGGCCGCGTCTCCCTGTCCTTAATCGCGGCCGCGTCAGGGATTCCTCCATCCTCCCTCCAGGCCTCGGGCAACTGTGGAGACGTCCCAATTGCCTGACCACTCTCCGACCCGCCGGGCCTCGGGTGATTGTGGAGATGTCCCAATCGCCTGACCGCCCTCCGACCTGCCGTGAATTGGAGACTGAGACCACGGACGCCTCTCTCCCTCTCCATTCACTCAGGGACAGACTGGGGTCATGGGAACCTCACAATCGAAACCAGATCCTAAGACGCCCCTGGGGTGTCTCTTAGCCAATTTTACAGCCCTTGATTTTTCCCAAGATCTCTGCTGCCGACGGCTTATTTTCTATTCCATTGTGGCCTGGCCACAATATCCTCTGGACAATTAATCCAAATGGCCTCCTGAAGGACTTTTGATTTTAATATCCTCCATGATTTAGATAATTACTGACACAGGACGGGCAAATGGTCCGAGGTGCCCTATGTTCAGGCCTTCTGGTATTTGCGCTCCCGCCCCTCTCTATGTCTTAATTGCTCTACCTCCCAGATTCTCCTCGCAAAACAAACTTCTCCAACTCCCTCCGACAAAGACTCCTCCTCTCCTTTAACCGACCCCCCGAATCTTTTGCTGCCCCCCCCCTTTTAGACCTCCCCCACCCTACCCCGAAGCGGTTCCCCCTTCCCCTGAAGCCGCTCCTGCCACTGCTCCCCCGCCACCACCGTCAGTTCCTTTGCCCACATCCCTCCCCTCACCAATTAGCGCATACACGCGTTCGCATGATTCTCAGGATCCTAACATCCGCTGTCCACTGAGGGAGGTAGCAGGGGCAGAAGGACTGGTTCGAGTCCACGTCCCCTTCTCTCTCCAAGATCTCTCTCAAATAGAAAAACGATTGGGTTCCTTTTCTGCTGACTCTTCCCGCTACATTAAGGAGTTCTGCTATCTCTCTCAAGCTTACGATCTAACCTGGCATGATATCTTCGTGGTTCTGTCCTCTACCTTAACCCCAGATGAAAGGGAAAGAATTCAAACTGCTGCCCGAAAACATGCAGATCAGGTCCACCTTACTGATAATTCTATGCCAGTTGGCGTAACCGCTGTACCGGGCACCAACCCAGGCTGGACTTATCAGGACGGCCAAGATGGCCGCCTTAAACGTGATCTCATGATTCAATGTCTCCTAGCTGTCGTGCAGGCTGCTGCCCATAAGGTAGTCAATTTTGAAAACTAAAAGAGATAACCCAAGAACCTAACGAAAATCCAGCTATCTTTCTCAATCGCCTTACAGAGGCATTAACCCTCTACACACGGCTGGATCCCAACACCCCGGCAGGGGCAGCGGTCCTAGCCACCCATTTTATTACCCAATCAGCCCCAGACATCCGGAAAAAAAATTAAAACGGGCAGAGGATGGCCCTCAAACCCCTATTCAAGACCTGGTAAAAATGGCCTTTAAAGTCTACAATGGCCATGAGGATTTGGCAGATCCAGCCGACAGGCTCGGATGCACCAGAAGGTGGCTCTCCAAACCCAAGCTCTTGTAGCAGCCCTAAGGCCGGCCATCTTCCATGGATCACAGCATCCATGGGGTCCGCAAAAGGCAACCCCGCCGGGGGCCTGCTTCAAATGCGGAAAAGAAGGCCACTGGGCTTGCCAATGTCCCAATCCCCAACCTCCTTCTAAGCCCTGTCCCAGCTGCAGGCTAACGGGTCACTGGAAGAGTGACTGCCCTACGACTGGCCCTCCCTCAGTGTCTCCACGCGGGGGGCAGGCCAATCCTGCGGCATTGCCACTCGAACTGTTGGGATTGGCTAACGACTGACGGCACCCGGACTCAAAGACCCCCATCACCCTCGCCGAGCCCAGGGTAACGCTACAGGTGGCGGGTAAGTCCATCTCATTTTTGGTGGACACGGGGGCCACCTATTCGGTTCTGCCTACCTATTCTGGGCCAGTTTCTCCTTCCCAGATCTCGGTTATGGGTATTGACGGCAAATCCTTCTCCCCATTTCAAACCAGTTTATTCCCATGTAATCTTGACAGGATGCCATTTACTCATTCCTTTTTAATCATGCCATCCTGCCCGGTTCCCCTCTTAGGCCAAGATATCCTCTCTTACTTAGGGGCCTCCCTCCATCTGGTCAGACTTGACCCTAAAGTCCCCTCCTCCCAGCTCCTGCTTCCTCTTCTCAGTCTATCTCTAGAACCCTCTCCCTCCTGTCCTCCTCTTCCAACCACACCATACCCAATCAATCCCCAAGTTTGGGATACTTCTAAGCCCGTAATAGCAACACACCATTCCCCGGTTCTCATCCGCCTAAAGGACCCCTTCAAGTTTCCATCAAGGCCCCAATTTCCCATCTCCGAGACTCACCTTAGGGGCCTACAACCTATTATCACCAGACTCCTAAACCAGGGACTCCTTATCCCCACTGACTCTCCCTGCAACACCCCCATCCTGCCTGTCCGCAAGGCCTCTGGAGATTATCGCCTGGTCCAGGACCTCCGAATAATCAATGAGGCCATAATTCCTCTCCACTCGGTAGTACCGAACCCATACACCTTGCTCTCCCATATTCCCCCATCCACAATCCACTTTACGGTTTTGGATCTCAAGGATGCCTTCTTCACTATCCCCCTACATTCCGACTCCTATTTCCTCTTCGCCTTTATCTGGACGGATCCGGATACTCATACTTCCAGCCAGCTCACCTGGACAATTCTTCCCCAGGGCTTCCGCGACAGCCCTCATCTCTTTGGTCAGGCACTGGCACGGGACCTCACTTCCTGCTCCCTTACCCCCAGCACACTCCTCCAATATGTAGATGACCTCCTCCTTTGTAGCCCACCTCTTAACCTCTCTAGACAACATACCGCAGATCTTCTCAATTACCTTGGCTCTCGCGGTTATCGGGTCTCCCCAGCCAAAGCTCAGTTATCTGCATCTTCTGTAACCTACCTGGGGCTCCACCTTACCCCTACCACAAAAAGTCTAACAACCAACCGCACTCGGATTATCCGTGAACTCCAACGCAAACACCAACAGTCCACCTCCCCAGTTCCCGATTGGTGGCGATCC